>NC_137121.1:19988258-20440758 GCF_949357685.1 Gobio gobio
ACTAACCCAGCAATGGGGTTGTTTTAACCCAGCGGTTGGGTTAAATGTTTGCTTAAAACAACCCAATCGCTGGGTTAAAACAACTCAATTGCTGGGTTAGTCCATTTTCAACCCAACTTGGGTTATTTTTTACCCAGCATTTTTTAGAGTGTATGGTAATGTAATAGGCAAAGTAATTTAGAGTGTAGAATTTTTCAAAGGTGATGTAACAAATAGATTGCAAAAATCAAATGTTTAAAAATTCTGTTGGCTATTATTTTGGATGTTCTTTTTGCTAAAAGAAGTTTGTTTAAAGCTTGAGCGGAACACATTCAGAAAATCTAATCAATCAGCACGAGACGAGGCCTATATACTGTATATTTAGCCGACTCTCACCTCCGTCCCATGACAGTTTTCCAGCATCCCTTCACCACCCCAACTCCTCACTCTCGACTGGTTCCTATCCCATCCAGGGATATTGGGGGAGAGTGCTCAGGGTTTGGGCCAAATTCCGAGCTCGGAGCAGCCCTTCTCTCGGACAGCACCCCAAAAATCTGATTATATGCTTGAACTCGTGAATAGAAGTTTCAAAATATTGTGCAAAAAAAAAAATATTCCAAAATTATAATTTACCCAAGTCATAGCTTAAGAAATTAATTAAACTTTTGGTCTATAAAAGAGAGAAATGCAAACATTTCACTGTGTTGATATGATATATTTTGTTGTAGACCAGAGGTGGATTCACCTTCACTGAAAACCACAAATACAGCATTTTAGCGGTTTAGGTTTCATTCTAGCTGCGCTCATGAGCTCGTCTTGATATCATGTTGCTGACGAGAAACACAGCGACCTATAGATAGACCAGAGAACAATCCCATCACATTCTGGTGGAGGTGCATGTCATGTGATTTTTAAGAAGTGACATACGTCGAGCGCATCTGCAGGGCATCAGTATTATTATTACCGTTTCACATACGTCTGTCAAAACCTTATGGTGAAAATCTGTCATGCGTCACGACTGTTTGGGTCGCTGCTAAACGGGCAGACATTAGATGACGTGTTTCCTCTCTGGGTGTGTTTGGAGTTTCTTTGACTGACCTTATGTTTGGTCACATTTAAAGGCACATAAACACACATTCAAAGCTTTTTGGCAGCCTTTTTATTTTTTTGTCATTTATCTCTTGTTTTTATCAAACTGTTCAGGTGGAATGATTTTAACTGAAATATGGCAGCAAAAAGAAAAGAAAAGCACTGCAAAATTCAGTCCTTTGCAATAATCAGCACATAATATATAACAAATATGTCACAAATCTGTATTTGTGGCTTTTTTTTGTATAATTTCTCTGTCTTATCTTTTTTTTTATTTCTATATATCTTTTTTATTTTTAATTAAAGGGATAGTTCACTCAAAAATGAAAATTCTGTCATCATTTACTCACCCTCAAGTTGTTCCAAACCTGTATGAGTTTCTTTGTTCTGCTGAACACAAAAGATATTTTGAAGAATGTTGGTACCAAACGGTTGACATCCATAGTATGAAAGCAAAAAAATACTATGGAAGTCAATGGGGATCAGACACATTCTTCAAAATATCTTTTGTGTTCAACAGAACAAAGAAAATCGTACAGGTTTAGAACAACTTGAAGACGACTAAATGATGATTGAACTATCCCTTTAAAACATTTCAGCTTCCACCCAAGCCACCTCTTTTGAAAGGCCTACAATGTTTATATTCTTCCTTTCTGGTTTTGTGGCTCAGACTGACATGTTTGGAAAGATGAGAATGACAACAAGAAAATCTAAGCGCTTTTACACACCATATTAAAAAGAATAAAAATAAAAAACAAGCTCTGGGGCGAGACAGACTTCTGGCATAAAGGCACTGTGAAATGGAAGAAAGATTCTCTTTTGCGTTTCATTGGCTACTGGAACTGAAAACAGTTTGTGATGAACATTCGGTTTCCCTAAGTGCCAATTATTGTTCTTGGGTATAAGATGTTGCTGCCTTATAGGTGCCGAATGTCATTTCTCATGATATTTTTTGTTTGTTTGTTTGATGGGCAGATTTATAATAAAGCTAATTTTTCTTCTTTTTTTTTTTGGCAGGAAGTACTATATGCTAATCAAAAGTCCGTAACGAGGGAGCGTATGAAGACATATCAGAGGAGGCTGAAGATCTTATGATTGAAAAAAAGAGGTGAGTTGGTGTAGAGAAGGCCAGCCTCCCCAAAATTAAGAAAATCAAGCCATGAAGACAATGCAAAGAAAAAACAAAGATGCACTTGCAAAAGAAATTTCTGCTGAAGTTTTTCAAGTCCACTGCTTTAAGAGTAGATTTTGGTCAGATTGTATGAGAATGGTCCCGTGGAGGTCTTCCTCTTGTGTTTTTCCTTTAGTTTTTGTCTTTTATCGGTACAGCTCATTGGTTATGATATCTTGAAGTTTCTCTCTCAGTTCTTTGAAGCTGGGCCGCACCACAGCGTCCAGAGTCCAGCACAGCTTCATCATGTCGTACACCACTACCGGGCAGCCGTCGGGGGCGTCCATCTTATAACCCTTCTCTACACGCGGGACAACTTCCTTCAGAGGCTGTAAGAAGACAGGATGAAGGACAACAGAAGACAACAGTGTCATCTACTGGTAGAATTTGCCTGGACACTAAAAATTCTAAGAAACAGAAATCATTTTTGTATGTGCAGAAATCTAAAATATATTTTATACATTTAAAATATTTCATTAAATTAATATATAAATAGCATTACAAAATTATGATGTCATTAATAATACCTAAAATATAAAAATATTTACATTTAGATTAAAAATGCATTATAACCACATTTTTTTATTTTTTTTATTGAAATTAATGATTAATAGTAAAACTGTAGTAATAATAATAATAATAATAATAATAACAAATTAAATAATATATTATATAAATACATAATATTGTGATATTACAATTGTATTTTTATTGGTCATGTTTCCGTTTATTATATATTGATATAATGGTTTTATTTAAAAAAATATTAATATATAATGTTATTATTTTATAATAATATCTTTAAAAAACTACAAATGTGCTTAATTGGTCATGTTTCCACTTTGAAGCGACTTGCATATTCATTATAATTATCTATTAGATTTTTGTTATTTTAATTTAAATTAGATTATTAATACAAGTATAATAATAATAGTAGTAATAATAAAAATGTTATACAATAATATAAAAAAATAAATATATAATTTATTGGTCATGTTTCTGCTTTGAGGTGACGTTTAATTAAGATTAAAATGTATTGATTATAATACACTATTTATTTTAGTAGTTTTAATGTAAATTAGATTATTATTATTAATAATAATACTTTGATTTATTCATAAAAATAAAAAAACCCTACAAATATATGTCTTATTTGTCATGTTTCTGGTTTGAAGTGACTTACAATTCTTGGATATGGTACCCGACCAAAGGAATAGATCTCCCACAGTAAGATGCCATAACTCCATACATCTGACTTAGTGGAAAACTTCTGTTTCAGTAAAAAAGGTAGAAAAAAAGGATAAGAGGATGTCTAGCATGGCTCCATTTAAAACGTATTAAAACAAAAGCAGACAACACACCTTCTCTCGTAAGGCCTCAGGTGAAGTCCACTTAACCGGGAGTTTGGCTGTATCTTGAGTAGATGACGCTTCCTTGGTGAGGCCAAAGTCGCTGACTTTTGCTATGTTGTCTTCTGACACTAGAACATTACGAGCCGCCAGGTCCCTGTGCACAAAGTTATTGGCCTCCAGATATTCCATCGCCTTGCAGACATCCCTAAAAATTAATCAACATTTCGAAAATGTAAAAACTGAAGATAGCCCTTTATATACTCTAATACCACTGTAATTAATTATGAGACAAAATTGGATAATAGTTTTTAAGAGAAACTCACATTGAGAAATTTATCAAACAATCTCCACCAATAACAGTACGTCCTCTGGAGCGCAGATAGTCCACTAGACTACCCTGAAGAAAGAAAAAATTATGCTTTAAAGAACATTATATCTCAAAATATACTTTTATATGCCTAAACGACAGGATTAAATGTATAAGTCTTGGGGTCACTGACCTTGGCCATATACTCCGTGACAATGAAGAGGCTGCCCTTCTCTTCCACAATCACCCCCAGCAGCTGCACCAAGTTATCATGCCGTAATTGCCTGTAACAGTCAACATGAATATTGATTTTTTTTTTAATACAGCCTCATTTTTATTCTCTGGAATATTTGTTTCTGATTGGTCAATCGTGTGGACATACGTCATGACTGAAGCCTCGGCAACAAAGGCCTGCGCTGTTGCGTCATTTTTGATACATTTCACCGCTACTTTCTTGCCTCTGTAGTCTCCGACCATCACATCTAAAAATCAAAAAGAGCATATTTGTGTAAGGCTGGATGCCTGTGTAGTTCATGGTACTGTTAATATATTTATGTTTATTTTTATAAGCAGTGTTGTGGGTAGCGCAATACAAATAACGCGACTTACGTAATCGGATAACTTTTTTTCAAGTAACTAGTAAAGTAACGCATTACTTTTAAATTTACAACAAAATATCTGTTCCTTTTTAAGCAAGTCACTTTGTTTTCCCATTTATTGACTGACAGCTCTCTTGTCCCAATGTTGAGAAAAATCAGAAGGTGCAGAGGCGTTGTGTGCGCTGTGTAAACATGATGGTTATTGTGGTTCTAGCCTAAACGTGAGCATACATTTACTCATCACACTTGAACAAAAGCACATTTTAGTATTCCCCAAAATGAATAAAAGTGCAAACTCAGAATATTAGCCTGCAATAAATGTTAAATAATGCAAATATACTTTATGCATCTAATCTCTTTATTAACCAAAGTTGATACCTGACCCAAATTAATTTAGATGTCGTTTCTAAATCACAAAACGTAGCACATGCGTACCTCCAAACTCTCCCTTTCCAATAGTCTGGTTAAGCTTCAGTTCTTTTCTATTCAGAGCCCAGCCACCTGCGGGGAAGGAAGATTCATGAACGTATTAAAAATACCTTTCATAAAACAAACTTTAAAGCCATGCAGCAATTTAAACCTGCAGGTGTGAATATATAAATACAGTCAAGAAGTCTCTTACTTCTAGAGAACTCATCCTGGGCCGCCACAGTCCCCTCCATGAGTTTAGGTTTGATAAGTCTGGTACAGAGTCCATCTGCATCTTTAGTGTAGTGCTGTCACACACACAAATTAAGCTCATTTTCACACTTACTCTTTTACTATACCATGGCAGTATAACGATAAAATATTCATATAAGCTGATAATACCATGCTACATTAAATTCAGACAAAACACTTCACTGAATTATGCAAAACAATAGGCAAATAAATGCACTTTACATACATATGAAAAAGTAAAATGAGCTTCGAATGTGCTGTTTAAATGGACAATTACTCATATTCAAACTCAACATTTGACAAATATGTTCTTTTTTCCAATAAGCAGATGCATTCGCCAGCAGAGTGCGCTGTTGTACATGTCTGCTCTATTGAGTTCGACTCGTGCGTTTCTTCTCCTCTGAGGGACAAGTCCACACAGGCGAGAACATTCTTATCATTTCAGTGTGGAAATACGTGTTTATGATTCCATATGTCTGGACGCTATAATCGCGCGGCCAGACGACGAGATAATATTGTTATATGAATGAAACGACATCGATTGAGCTGTTGAAATGATCTGGAACCTGCGCTCGTTTCCTCTTTGTCACTTCCTCGTTATCAACTGTTCCAGGAACTGGGGCGTGCGTGCGCGTCGCCGTTCTTATACACGCGCTCAAAATAACAACACAATTTGCATGACTAGACTGTAACAAACAGTTCAGTGATTCTTGGATATAAACCGTGTACCATTTAAATAATCCTTCAGAAATCATTCTAATCATTATGGTTTGCTGCTCAAGAAACATTTAATGTTATTATCAATGTTGAAAACAGTTGTGCTGCTTAAGATTATTGTGGAAACCGTTTTTTCCTCCTTCTGGTTACTTTGACGACTATAACGTTCAAAAGAACAGCATTTATGTGAAACGGATATCTTTTGCAACATTATAAATGTCTTTACTGTCACTTTTGATCAATTCAACGCAACCTTTCCTTAACTTATCAGACCCAGAGCTGTAATGAGCGACAACAAACACTAATGGATAAACGACAGAGGACAGCATCAGTTTGTGGCTTTTATTTCCTATATCTCCACTGGTTTTAAGAGGAATGTTATCGAGTGGATTGTGGGAGAAATATCTTCTCTGGTAGTCTAATTACTATGGACATAAAGCCTTATTGTAGACTGTTTAAGACTCGTCCACTTCACAACTGTTCAGCTGAGGCTATAAGGGTGGGAGAAAGAGAGAGTGACTGTAGCCAAAATTACACTAAAGAATGTGTGGAATTCCGTAATAGAAAGGGCGAGGAAAGACTTGAGGAACCCATAGTGCCTCTGACCACTAAAGCCACCCAGACCCCAATCTAGAATAGCCAGGGCAGAACTATTATCAACACTTAACCGAGAACGCATCACTGGTTAAATCACACAGACCGACCTAATAAAGCCAAATGACCAGTGGAATAAAAAAAGATATGTAAAATTATACAAATGACAGTCATTTACATCTAACATCTATGTAAATCAGCCGTTCTTTTCATTAGCGGTGCTTGCTAAGGCTTTGTGCTACAGACTTGAATGTTACCTCAAATGATGAAGCTTGTTTGAGAAGAGGTGTGCAATTGATACTTAGACCAAACAGATAACGGGCACACATTTCCCACAACTTTTCCTATGATCTGCATAGAAACATTAAACCATGCAGAACATCTTAGCAACTGTGCGACAACACTCTGGCAACCATCAATAACAAGCTTGTGTTTGTAACAAGCTGGCATCCAAATATGAAGATCCCCATTTTAGGGTCCTCTTCCTAAAATATAAAGGCCGCTTGTACATTCTCATGTATGAAAATGAATTCATACTTTGAAGACAGCAAAATTAAGTCATAAACATAATTGCTTACAAAATTACACAATTGGCTATTATATTATGATTGTACTAAAGCAACTTGCTTTTATCTGTATTGGTATAGAATGGTAAAGTATAGTATAATAAGAATAAATAATAAATAGTACACTCTACACTGTAAACAGTTTCATGTAAAGACCATGGTTTACGAGAAGTAATTACTATGGTATGATTAATATATCAAAGTAACATGGTATTACATCTCATGATACCATAACTGTATTGCTTAGTTAACCTTTTTTGCGAGTGATGTTCTGAGTTAGTGTGACTAGAATAAACCTATTTCCATTAAAACACTCATTTCACACCTCTTGTTTAGCAGTGTCTTTTCCTCTAACACAGCCTGGACTGAACCTTTGACCTCAAAGCACAAGGTGTGCGTGTACAAAATTGTTTCCTGGAGTCTATCATAAATGCTTGCTTCATCTCTGAGGCCAGTGTGTCTGATGTGGACTGACTTCCTGTTAGGGCTATTTTTGGCTTTGTTGTGTGGCGATCAATTTGAAAATGTTGACAGAGGCGGTGAGAGGACTCACAGGAAGAAGCTTGATGGTTTCACAACCCGCTGGGTTAACTCTGGAATGTGCGTTTGCCGAATTTGTTTATATATATATATATATATAAATAAATGTGTCATATTTACCAATCACCCATAAGACCCTAAGTAGGACAGTTAACTGTGACTATACAACCAAAGTCCCTTTAAGGCAAGTCATTTCACTTGGCAGCCATCTTTGAAACGCCTTCTCTGGTAGCTGTTTCAGTCATGCAAGTACAGATCTCATTGAATGGGGAAACATCAAATTCTCCAAAGCTGTTCACCAAGCTTACGATTACATTTCACATTTGAAAACAGGACATGATGAAATCTGACAACTGTTTCATAGATGTTGTTTTCCAAGTGCTCAAATCACGACAAAAACAGCATTTTTCAGGTTGGACCAGCCTAAACCAAAAGCTTAAACCAAACCATAAGCCAGCCACCCTCACCTCCATGAGCTGCATGAGGTTTTCAAAGTACTCCTCCTCATCGATGGACAGTTTGCCGTTGTGGTAGATGATGCGGTAATGCTCCACCTTGCCGTCGCAGCTGACACACAAGGTGTAGTCGCCGGGGTAGTTGGTGCTCTCGCGCACCAGGAAGAGGCCTGTCTCTGGGGGGTAGAGCAGCCTCTCGGCCTGCTCACGTGTGATCTTTCCATGGAACCATCTGAGTGACCACAGATAAAAGACATGTGTTTGTTATGTGCATTGAGAAGTTTATAAAGTATAACACATGTATAAAGTACATGAATGAAACCTCTAAGCACTGAAAGTATACACAGTTGCATATTTGCAAATTAATGAATATTTTGAGTCTTGGACTTTGAATCTGGAACAGATAATCTTTTAAAAACATACAAAAAAAAAGGTATTCTGATTCACAAACAATTGACTCTTGCGAAGCAGTTCTTTTAATGAATTGGTCAAAAAGATTTAGGACCAATTGCTTGTGATGTTCCTCATTGAAAAGTCACTTTGGATAAAAGTATTTACTAAATGAATAGGGGTGTCAATATATCATAATCACAATATATCGCAATACAAAAAAATGCAACAATGTATCGTGGATAGTGACAAAATGTTTTGTGTATAGTTCACCCAAAATAAAATGTTTTTAGTATCAGTACTACATTAAACTAACTACTATATATAATGTTGAATAATGCAATGGGGGAATATTTGTGGGTCCTGATAATGCCAAAAGTCGTGTTACCAGTAAAAAGTGGCCTACATTATTTTCAATATACTATCTAGTCAGTGACAGAGAGCAAGCATATTCGTCTAAAATAATTCTGTATTTTCAGCTTCAGAATCCTGAATATTTTTATTCTGGTGTCACCATTGTCCTGTGCATTGGGTTACCAGCACCAAGTCCAAGCCTATTCATTTTCACCCCCAATGTAATACCAAATTTGGCATTTTTAATCAACAGTACATTTTTTGTTAACCTTTTACCTTATGTCTTGGAATATCGCAAAGTTCAATATCTTGATATGTATCGAATCGTGACATGAGGGTTGACATGACATGATCGTTACACCTCTATAAATGAATAAACGTAGTCTGATTCACAAACGAATGTCTAATGAGTTGGTTCTGTTAATGAATCAGACAAAAGACATGAACTTGATTTACACTTTTAAAATCACAAAAAATTGTTGCACTCAGGGCTCGACATTAACACCTGCCAAATGCGGGTGGATTTTAGCAGTGCCATGTAACGCAGCCACTCCTGCTAGCCAGTTAGGTTTGAATATTATATAATATATACATTTTTCAATTGTAGTCTTTTAAAAAGGCATCTGAAATAATAAAGTGCAATGTAGGGTTGTCAAAAATATCGATATACAAAATCAGCTGTGACAGCGAGTTGACACACAAACCCGCCTCCCCTTACTCACTCGTTTAATTTCCTCCAGATGAATATTGTTGGTGTTACAGGGCTTGAATTTCAGTGTGGGGTTGAATGTATTGCACATAATTTTACTCGTTCCCAAATAAAGCTGCCTCTCAGTACTAAATTGAGTTCTTTTTTGCTGCTTATTGCTCTTAAACAGTTAAATACACACAAAATAATGTCAAAATGCTGGTATTGGCAAGAATTAACAAATACAAAGTCAGGTATGTTGTAAACAGTTGAAAACGCATGTGTAACAGTATAATGGATCCGTGCGTCAGGTCTTAAAGTGACAGCAGCCTAATTGACCTGCTGCCAAATTATAAGATATTACAAATTTCTATAATGCAGATTTTCCCCATGGTATCAGAATTGTGGCTAGTAACTTTGGGAAGCCACTAGCCACAGAGGCTGGTGAGCAAAAAAAAAAAAAAAATGTCTACTGATTGAATGGTATTTTATTTTGAATGCATCACAAATAGAAAAACATATATTTATATACATTTTACCTCCATTGTGAATTTGCAAAATGGATTGAAATTGCTGTAACCCGATTCACAAACAATTGGCTCTTATGAACCAATTCTATTAATTGCCTCGGTACAGAAGACTCATGAACACACAAGTTATTGTTTCGAATCAGTCTTAGCATTTTTCCAATGAAGCAGTAACAGATACCTTGTTAAATATATTTTTAAAAGGATGTTGTAATGGTATTTTAGGTTAAAAAAAAAACATTTGACAAAAATAGCATTGTTTTGTTTAGTATAAATGCAGTATGAACTGAATAATATGAGAAATAACACAAATTATATATTTTAATTTGAAATTATGACCAATTGCTTGTGATGCTGCTAATTTAAAAGTCGCTAAATAAAAGCGTTTGCTAAATGAACGAAAGTAGTCCAATTCAAGAATGACTTTTAATGAATCGGTCAAGAATAACTTATGAAATCACCAAAATAGTGTTTCTGTGATGGTATTTTACTTAAAAAAAAAACACTCAAATGGATCACAAAGAATAGTATTGTTTTGTTCTGCATGTACTTAGGACCAACTATGGAGAGAATTCAGTAAGAAACACTGATTCAGATACATAATATTGTGCACAGGACTGAGAAAAGGAAGCTAAATTACAGGCTTCCAAAAGCAGCGCTAGCCTTGCCTGGCCCTTCTGTGGCTTCCCTGGCATGACAAACATCCAATCTGTATCTCCCAATTACCCACACATATACATACACACCATCGAAAATAAACCAAAGCTGTGCACTTAGCAAAGACTAGACAAAAAATGCTACCATCACAATCTGCTAAAGCCAAACACATCTAAATCAAAACCTTCCATTCCACATGGTTAAAAGCAGACATCCAGATCCCATACATCAGGGTTTAAGATTCAATTGACGCGGCATGCAAGTTTGTCTTGCCACGCTAAATAAAATTGCGAAGTCTACATCATTATATCCATTGTTCTCTCTCAAAGCAGCCAGTAATTGAAGAATATCACATGCTCTCTTACAACCGAACTCTAATCATGATGCATGTCTTTGGCTTTTGCATATCAGATGCCAAGAGATGGACTTTTTCCATTGGCCTGAGTGGTGGCATTTGTATAACTTTCTGATTTCTCCTTCTATTTTAAATAGCTGGCCGATTCAAATGAGCCCGTGGGTTATTGTGGTGTACCGGAAAGCAGGAAGACATTTGTGTATAATTAGAGATATAGTAGGTGATCTGTGATAATATCAGTGATACATGCTAAATATAGCATGCTAATGTTTGTATGCATGAAAATCACACAAACACTTTCTCTTATCGTATATCAATGAGGATCAGTGATGACAATACACAATTGAATACTCATCTCCTAAAAAAATAAATAAACGTGAATGAACTGTGTACTTACGGCATAAGGCTCAGTTTGCCGCCAGACTTCACTCCTTCTCTCTTCTGAACGTAGTTTGCTGGTATGGTACCCTCTCGTCCTGCTGAGTTTTTTGCTTTGTACCAGTTTGGATCCTGGAATGATGCACCAACAAAATTGTAAATTAAAAAACGTATTTTCGCCTTAATGCTGTTCCAAACTTGTATAATGTCACTTCTTACGTGGAACATGAAAAGAGATATTTAGCAGAATATCCGCGTTGCACTTTTTAATACACTGAAAATGAATTTCAGCAAATACTGACACAGATTTCAGTTTGTTCCTCACACAAAGCTATCATATATGGTACTGGTTCATATTACTTTCTTTGTACAGCAAAAATAGCATGAATATTCTGCAGAACTTATCCTTTTATGTAAAGTATTCCTTTAAAACACACACATAGTTGGCAAATTTTTCTAACGGTTTTCGACAATAATAATATTAAGAAATGTTTTTTTTTTTAAACAGCCATCCACATAGTTCAAATGAAAATTGTCATAATTTACACTCACTCATGTCATTCCAAAACTTTCTTAAGTGGAACATAAAGGAAGATATTTTGAAGAACTTTAAAAAGTGAATGGGGTCAAAAGCAAAACATTTATATAAATATAAATAAAAAAAATAACACGGGACCTCACTGACTTTAATTGCTTGGAAAAAAAACTTTAGGGTTGCACCGATATGAAAAAATTGTCCGATACGATAACCGATAATTCTTATATTTGAAAGCCCATAAACGATATATTGGCCGATAAAGCTAAATCCATATTTTGATATATTTTTTACTTAACTATTACACATATTTCTTCATGACAAAAATTGTAGTTTGTAATGTAATCTAGACTACTCATTTTAGGTAAGTATTCTGACTACTTTTAGATTACCTTTGACCTAACATTTTATCACATTGATTTGAATAGGATCATCTTGTATCTTACTGATATAAAAATACAAAGAGAAAGAAAATATATTCTGTTCTTTATTATCAACAACATGAAAAGCATTAAATGTTACATTACATCAGGGTTTTCAATGGGGTTCGTGATGGAGCTGCAGTGGTTCGTGAGTTTAATAAAAGGTATTAATTAAATCATAAAAATAATAATAATTAAAAAAAAGTAAAATAAAAATAATCCAAACAAAACGTTTACTAAAAAAAGTTTTTTTTAAGCGTTTACTTACGTCATGTGACCATTAACCAACATCAGAGAACCGTGAACTTCATTTTTATTGTTATTTATTATTAATTATTATTGACTTAATTTTATTATTGACCGAATTTATTAACTTAAAATCTCAGTGGGGTACTTCAAGTAAATATATTAGTTCAAAGAGGTTCAGCTTACAAATAAAACTGGGGAATCCCTGCACTGCATGTAAATATGAAATGATGTGAATATGTACATTTTAATGTGTTTGAAAGACAAAAGCCTTCCAACGACAGTAATACATGGTTAAATGAATCAGTGAGTGATATTTCAAATAATAATTAATGTGTTCATGAGGAGCTGATTAGATATGCAATGTTGCAATGTGGAGAAAACACTTCTTAAAAGTGAAATGATTTCTGTAAATGCAGTGTTCAAATGCTGTGTGGGTCTCAGTTTTCAGAGATCGGCACATGACTAGTGGCTGGTCTGTGTGTGAAACTCCACAAACCTGGAAGCCCTTCTGAACGTACATAAGCAGTAGACCTTTACAGAAAGGAACATTTAAAATATAAACAAGGAAGTAGAATGTACTCATATACTCATGTAATCAATAGAAAAGTAACTGTAATCAGATTACGACAATTTTAAAATACTTAATTTCTGGAATCTGATTACGTAATCTAGATTACATGTAATCAGTTACTACCTAGCGCTGATTACAACTTAAAGGGTTAGTTCACCCGAAAATGAAAATTCTGTCATTAATTACTCACCCTTATGTCGTTCGACACCCGTAAGACCTCCGTTCATATTCGGAACACAAATGAAGATATTTTTGTTGAAAGCTGATGGCTGAGAAAGGCTTCAGATAGGCCTCCATTGGCATTCAGTACACTTATACTCCCAAGACGGATAAAAGGCACTTAAAATGTCGTTACAAAGTCCATCTCACCACAGTGACTCTACAATAATCTTACGATGCGACGGCAATAGTTTTTGTGCGCAAAAAAAAAAAATCAAAATAACACCTTTATCCAGCTTGTTATTGCCTTCCGCGTGTGCCTCCACGACGCATGCGCGAGAATATGACGTAGCGCCGGTGTTCGGGAATCCATGAAATGCACACTTAAGCCCCATTTTGAGCACTACGCCGAGACCTAAAGCACGATCAATGTAGAATCCTACAGCTTAGACACGCGCGTCTTCCTCTGATTGTAAACAAATCGCTTCTGGGTCATCTGTCCGAACGCCGGATCTGCGTCATATTCTCGCGCATGCGTCATGGAGGCACACACGGGAGGCAGTAACAAGTTGGATAAAGGTGTTATTTAGATTTTTTTTGCGCACAAAAACTATTGTCGTCGCATCGTAAGATTATTGTAGAGTCACTGTGGTGAGATGGACTTTGTAACAACATTTTAAGTGCCTTTTATCGGTCTTGGGAGTATAAGTGTACTGAATGCCAATGGAGGCCTATCTGAAGCCTTTCTCAGCATCAGCTTTCAACAAAAATATCTTCATTTGTGTTCCGAATATGAACGGAGGTCTTACGGGTCTCGAACGGCATGAGGGTGAGTAATTAATGACAGAATTTTCATTTTTGGGTGAACTAACCCTTTAAACCTGCACAAAATGACGTGAATGCACAAGTGGACTTGAACTAAGTTAAGTGCTAGTCAGAATGTGTAACTCCTGTTGAGAATACGCGTAACAATGCGCAGAAACACGGCAGCTAAACAAAAATAATTCACAATGTTTTATTACAATAATATTCTCATTATAATGTTTTGTATATGACAGTCCAAATCATAGTTATTAATGTCCTGCATTGTGCACGCTGAAGCTAAAGATGACCTGGAGCGTTTTACTGCGTTAATTAATGCATCCATATATATTACCTAAAAATGCATCCTATATATTACAATTGCACAAAAGAATGCGAATGTAAACTTGACTTTGCTAGTCATGAAGGTGTAAAGGTTCACACCAAGGACGATAACTAAAGAAAACAATAAAGATATAGTTCTAAATATCGCTCTCAATATTAAAGAATAACAGTTCACACCACAGCTATAACAATAACGCCACAGACAAACAATATCATTGTCAGCCAATCAGAATCATAGCGGCAGACAAGCACGCGTTTGAAATAAACACAACGATATCCGCTGGTGTGAACGCTAATATAGTTATCTTTATAGTTATCGTTCTTGGTGCGAATGGGCTTTAACTCCGTTGTGGATGCGCTCTTCCCATAACAACACGCTAAAACACGGGCGCTCAAAGAATTCACAACATTCTTTTACAATAGTGTTTATTATAATTTTACGTCTTTATGACATATTTGTGCTGCACACGTTGCACTTAACTGTATTTTCCTTTTCAAAGTGATTCCAATCATATTTCAAGCAATTCAAAACCATCATGGTGAATGATGGAAATCTGGAGATAATCTGCATCTGGAAATAATCCATTATTTATTGGCTTCAATATATCGGCCTAATTTTCTTACCGGTCGATAATGATAACATTAAAAATTAACATGGTGGCCGATATATTGTGTATCCCTACCGGGACAATTTTTAAAATATATTTTATCTTTCAAAATATCGGTGTTCTGAAGAAGAAATAAAGTCATATAGTGTTGGAACAACATGAGGGTGAGTAAATGATGACAATTTTTATGTTTTGTGAACTCTTTAAATATGTTATTCTAACATTCCTTTTCAGAGCTTTACCTTAGTTACTCCAACTATAGTAAGGACATCTCCTTTGCACATAGGCAAGTCCTGTTCTGCCGTTCCAGGGAAGTTGTACCTGGCCACACACTCTGTGCCCGGAGGCCAGATTGTCTAGTAAAAACATTAGAATTAGAAAAAGAAGCAAAAAAATATAAATAAAATTAAAAAACCCAGCCCTAATTCACATTATATCCTGATGGCAACATTTTAAGATTTGTGTTACCTCAAAGGTAGACATAGCCGAGGGAAGTCGTCCTCTCACAGTCAACCCGTTTCAGCCGGTAACATCAGAGCTGAGCCTGAGGCGTACAGCTGCAGCCAAAACTGGCCAAAATCCTGGTGACAAAGCACATTGATACATTATTGGAATTAAAGAAAACCACAATGCTATTTCCAAACAATGAACATAGATCAATTCAATGCTAAATCCTGAAAAGCTGTTTATATGAAGATAAACGTAGAGAAAATTGACTCAAATTTAAATTAGACCTACTAAGCATGTCAGCAAACACAGTTTAGCAGCAAATACAGTTCAAGCACACACACACTTTCAAAGGGGAAGTGGCGGCTGTAGATTTTCCGATGCCTCAGACAGGAAGAAGGGCTGAGCAGCAAGCAGGCTTGCAAAAAGCCTGTTCAAGCGTTACTTTTACATTTCCTGCTATTTTCCTGGTTTATTAATTTATTCTATACATACACTTTTGGAGACCGTTGCTGTTATTTACATTTATAAAGTGTCAAATTAAATTGAAAACTAAATTAAATTATTATTAATGTGGTATAGCCCATTTCAGATAAAGCTGCTCCCAAAAATAAATCAAACTATGGTCGGTCGCTTTACATGTCAGTCAGATTATTCTAGTCCAAGTGGCCCATTCTTGGCCACAAAATATGGATTAGACGGTTTACTCAAATATCTGCAAGACTAGGTATATTCATAAAGCAGTGCTGTTATACAAATAAAAAGATATTACTATAAGAAAAAAAAAGAAAAATCACCACAGCTTGAGAATTGAGAACACCAGAAAACAGAAATGAGAAGTTAAAAAAAAAAAGTTTCACTTTCGTGGTGACGAGCAGCATGAATCTCAAAGTTGTTACTGCACTTTTTCCACTATAACAAGTGTTGTAGGGTGAAGAAACATCCTAACTGAACTCAAACTTAAAACAAAATGACACATGCGAGTCTGCAATCCTCTCATGGGAACCAATTAGCAAGCAAGATTTCTCATGGGAAATAAACAGCACCTGGAATCAAAAACCAAATGTACCTGAAATATTTCTGCTTTACAACTGAACAGTTGGTTGAAAGCAGAAATCTAACAGAAAGAGAGCTTTAAAAGTCAAAACGACAACTCGCAACCTGTTTTACTTCTGTGATGTAATGAGCGAAAACAGCATAGACATCGAGAAAAAAAAGAGAGCCTTCATTTTATCCATCGGTCCATTGGAATGGTTAAGAAAGTAAATAAAGTAATAAGCAATATACCCCATAGGTGGGTCGGTCACAAGACCGCTTTGAGTGTGTAGTCAAAGAAACAACAACCATAACAAAAAAAGTTTCTAAATGTTTTTCTGATGTGAGACTTTTATTTTGAAAGACGTGCATGAAAGCTGTTGACTCTTATGTCAGATGCAGTTTAAGTAAAACATGCCAGAGAAAAACATGTTGATTCAATATCTTCTGTCAGATGAGATGCTGCCAGCCTATATTTTGGTGCAGGGTGCAAGAGTTTCACTTGCATTTGCGACTAAAATAGATGTGTGAAAACTATAAAATGCATTTAGGAGCACGAGTGCGAATAAAATATCTTAAATATCTTAAATGGTATGCTATAACAAACATCTAATGTTAAGAGGTTCAATTTAGAGGTTTGGTTATGTGAAAACAGCAATACAGCCTAATATGATTATTAAGCTTTAAAGGTGACTATTTAAATAACACACATTAGCAGCATCATGCCGAAATGATGAGTGAAGGAGACGCACTGAAGGATTTTTTTCCTAACCTAATTCAATACGTGATATCATATACCACGATAAAAGCTTTAGCAACTATCGTGATATGAAAATATGATGCCATCACGTGCCAAATATTTGGCTATACATTAAATATCCCCTAATATATACACAGTTTAAAGACTGTAACTAATTACATAATTTTTTTGATAATTTGAAATACTAATATTTAAAAACCTTGTGTCATTTTTGTATTCTTTTTATATTCCCTCCTTATATCCCCTTAAGTTAAAAATCCTGATCTTAAAAAAATGTAATGGCGCCCCTCAAGTTTTAATGCGCTCCTAAATTGTTCAACTTATAAAGCACACATGTATGCTCCTAGGGAAAAAAGTAAAGCCCAAAGTATACTTCGGCCACCTGGATTCCACGACGGCCCACGCACTGTCCGTGCAACATATTCTTATTTTTTTTAGAACATCCAGATGGTGCGCGTACAACAGCCATGTGGAAGTGAAGGCACTTTCTAAGTGTATGCGAGGGTCAGCGTACAGTGCGCGCACTTCGTCATTAGAAGAGTACGCACGTACTGAACACATTGTACGGGCAGGTTGCACATGCGCATTTAATTATTTTGGAGTATTTACATGGGTTGTAACTCGTGGCGAGAGATTGCTCACGCCTGTGTATGCATACGAGTTGAAAGAAGTATACTTTCTACTACGCGGCCGCATACACTAGCGTACGTGTAAAAAAAACTAAGTATACTTTCGTCTTGAGCGCTTGAAAACAAAGTCCACTAGACAGTGCACACATGGCAAACGCATCTTTCCGCTCTCACGACCAAAGGAGTATACTTTGAAAGGCTTGCGTGCTCAACTGTGCGTGAGATGGAGCGGAATACGAAAAATACTATATTTAATAAATCACTGTATTTACCATGGTAACTGTAGTTTCCATAACCTTAACCCAAAACTTTATGCTACTTTATGTTTTTGATGACTGTAGCTCATACTAAAATGTATTAAAAACTAGTTAGGAATTGGGATTTAATAGCCTTACCATTTATTGCATTTCTGGCATTTTTGTCAATTTCTCATTTCGATCATCGATAGGTCTCAAAAACGAGTACTCGAGTACTCGGGGGCGGGGCATATGCAGGGGGCGGGGCATGTCCGTCATTGAGATAATGAAAATACTGTTATGAAAATGGTTGTTGACAAATAAAAACGTGACATGAAAACAGGTATATGAAAACATGAACATATAAAACAGAAAATAACTGCTAGATTATGATGCATAAATGTCAAAGAAACATCTTTATAAAATGACCGTCTCAAATAACCAAGTCAATAATATTGAGCATTGCCTTGGAGCTGAAACTGTGAAATAACACCACCCTGCAGAGCTTGCTAGCTGGTTAATAAACTCAACCAAACACACCCTATATCAATTAATATGAAGATAAATATGAACCTATTACAACTTAAATCAACACAAAAGGACGTGAATGCGCATGTGAACTTCAGCGCGCTAGATTTTACAGGCTATGGTTTGAAACGGAACATTTTGAATGCGCTCTTCCCTTAACAGCGCTGATACACGGACAACGAAAGCACACAGAAACATCATTTTATTAAAATCGTGTTCTCATTATAATGCTTTGACAGATTGACTCTGCACATCATGCACTTAATTTTATTATTCATGATCGAAGTGTTTACAGACATCACTGCGCGTTTTCGAACTCATAACAAAAAACAACTTTAAATAGTAAAAATACGAGAACAGTATAGCACTGCTGCATTACTAATATCAATGATTCTGAGAAAGAAATAGCCTATCTAAAGAATATGACCGTCTCTAAACCATAATGTTGAGCATTAATGCATTTGAGCTGAAACTGAAGAGAATGAACAACAGCCGGTATAACGGCAGCGCTTTGCTAGCTTATTAAGCTCAACCAAACGCTTCTTATATTAGATTAATCAGATATAGACAACAGAAAAGTAATCTTACAACGTGCATCTGCAGAAAAGGACGCGAATGCGCGCTCGCTAGTTTCTCTGTGGATTTCCTTTAACAGCTGATACAAGGGGAACTAAGCACAGAGAATTTACAGCATTCTATTTCCATCGTGTTCTCATTATAATGCTATGTATTGGCGCTGCACATCTTGCACTAACCATTTAATGATCAGTGATTCCAGACATCACTGCAGTGCACGCCTCAGTTTCACTTTATTTCGCCGTGGTCTGGAGGCGGGCTGTATAACGCTAACCAATAAGACCTCCGGTACCGCGCAAAATGACGCAATGACCAATAAAAAAAAGAGACACATTTTTTTTTTTTAAAGTCAGGGCGATCATCGTTCTCATGATCAATGATCGCTGTCACGTTCCAGTACTCGATTACTCGACCACTGTTGCCCATCCCTAGTCAATAGATCCTCATAAATATTACACACTGCACCTTTAAGTAAAGTGTGTGTGTGTGTGTGGGCATGTTTTTGTGAAATATTTTGTGAAAAATGGGAAAATGTGGGTCCCATGGTAAAGCTAGTTTATAGAACCACTGTTTTAAATGCATTTAAGGTAGTGCATGTTTTTTTTTGATACTGTTGGCAGTTACAACAGTTTCCTATCACTCTTCTTTGTGTATAAGTAAATTCACACTGGTTCAATCCTCCACACCTTATTTTGACAAGAAGTGTGGTGCAATGTGGTACGCTTATGAACTAGATATGATTATGACATGGAGCGCCTTGACCTCATTAATATGTCAACCAACACTGACTGCCACTGTTCAATGCAAAGTAGCTCTGGCATGAAAGCTGCAGCAAGCCCCATGCACAACATGAAGTCACTTCCTGTCTGAGCTGCTTATACTAAAACTGTCTTCCTGTATTGGTACACAGGCATTGGTGGGTGATGAGCACTATGGGTTGAAGAGTGCTGGCTCGAGCAGCAGACGGCAAAAGGGGCGCCAACAGCGGTGCAATCCACAGAAGCCCTTACAGTGAGGATATAACACACTTCCCTTTAAAAACACTGTCTTCCCCTGCTGCTCTGACAACCTAATTTTATACTCGCCGCTAACAGGAATAACATGAATTATGTAAAGACAGGAAACTGATTGTCATTGTAGTGGCTTGCCATTTCAAATATGTCCCTTTTTTATGGCGATTTTTCAAAATGCATGAGTGCTGTTTAATTAAAGCACTCATTTGTCTTAGATTGTCTTAGATCAGTTAGGGCCAGTTGCATAAACTAAGCCATTATGTTAAGACAGTGTCTTAAGATCTAGTATGAGCCACTAGCAGTTAGGCAAGTGGCATTCAGTCTTACTTTTCGTATCAAATTAGGCCAGTCTATGTTTTTATGAAACTCATTTAAAAAAGTTATGAACAGTCTTAAAGAAAAAAATGTATGTCTAACTTGTTTGACTAGTCTTAACGGTTTATGCAACCGGCCCCAGGGGTCTTCAACTTTTTTCAGACCAAGAACCCCTTGATGAAGGACATGGAGCAAGTTACATATTGCATCAATTTGAGTGTTGCATTTTAAGACATAAACAAAGCGAAATACAAAACTAAGCAAGCATGGAAAAAGTACACCAATGCATTAAAAAACAACAGCCCTGAAACAAAACAAAAAGGTGCGAAAAAAGTGCTTCAATGCATTAAGTATTAAGGGGGGGGGGGGGGGGGTACACTGAACTGTGAAAAAAAAAATGCCACAAGTTGTCTGCGATAAATAGCAGGAAGACATTGTTTCAATTTTACTAACTGCCTCTCTTTACCACACTTGCCAAATAAAGCAACAAGCTATTAATATCACATGCTTGTTTGGCACTTAAAGCAACCCACGTAAGACATTTTATTAGTGTTGTTTGCTTAAGCATGCATCACTATTACTATCAGATGTACTTGTGTTAGACATTTGAGCAGCCCATTTAACCTCAAGTAATTGGTGCATAACTCAACATGAAAACATACTTTTGCCCTAATGGATGATCCCAGAGGACCCTAACAACACCCTAGCAACAACCTAAAAATATAAATGATATGCTAACCCTGTGAACAGGGCAACAGGCCCTGTGTAAGAATGTGAAGTGATGGACATCTCAGGCTTGCATTAAAGGGTTAGTTCACCCAATTACTCACCCTCATGTCGTTCCAAACCCCACAAGCCCTTTGTTCATCTTTGGAGCACAGTTTAGGATATTTTTTATAAAATCTGAGAGCTTTCGGACCCCTCCATTAGACAGCAATGTAATTAACACTTTCAAGGCCTAGAAAGGTAGTTGAAATATTCCATGTGACTACAGTGGTTCAACCTTAATTTTATGAAGCGACAAGAATACTGTTTGTGCGCAAAAAAACAAAATAACTTTATTCAATAATCTCTTCTCTTCTGTGTCAGTCTCTGTTCACAGCATGTGACGCAATACTGAGCTGCCATTCTGACGTAGAACTCGAACGCGCTGCAATGTGTTTACAAAGTGAACAGTGTCAGAGACTGACACGGAAGAGGATAAATTGTTGAATAAAGGCATTATTTCTGCACATCATAAGTATTCTCGTCGCTTCATAACATTAAGGTTTAACCACTGTCACATGGATGTCTTAACTACCTTTCTGGGCCATGAAAGTGGTGGTTGTTTTGCTGTCTATGGAGGGTTCAGAAAGCTCTCGGATTTCATAAAAAATATCTTCACTTGTGTTCCGAAGATGAACGCAGCTCTTATAGGGTTTGAAACGACATGAGGGTGAGTAATTAATGACAGAATGTTCATTTTTGGGTGAACCAACCCTTTAAATAATTTGACTACTGCACTGACACTAAGCTGTGGAAATCATCCAGATGGTGTTGTCGAGTTCACATTCGCCCTAAATAACCTTAATGGCAGGAAGAAAATGATGCAGTCATTTCTGCAGAAAATGTTTGCAGTCAAATGATGCAACACCTAAAGACAATGAATGCACACACAGAGATAAAAATGTGTGCCACATCAAAAAAGCAGGATACTGCCAATTCTAAACAAGATCCAACCACAAAAATGGCTCATCTAGAAAACAAGAAGCTGACATTCAAAGAGGAATGCATTCCCCAATAAAAATCAACGAGGCTTTTCTGTGATCATCAGCAACAATTTCGGGGGGTGTGCCTTGGCAAATCCCTTGTTACAAATGATATCATTGTTTAGGGATTGCATCGGCAGGGCTACGCCTTGCACAAGAAAACTTTTCATTCCTTGAGTATCTAAAAACTCGCAGCAGACATTTGGAGACCAGCAGGCAGCTCACTGCCACTGAATCCAGTCAAAGATGACAGGGACTGCAGAAGTTTCCAGAGGGTATGTTGTAGAACCAAAGCCTTTCCTTTTATTCACAGACTTCAACAAAAGAATCTTTGTACGCCAGAAGTGGACAATTCAACCCGGTTCTATCAAGGCTGGGTCTAATGGACATCGACTTTTTGAGGGCAACACAAGGATCCTTAAGAATCTTGCATCTGATAACGGCGTTGAGTGACATGAACAAGACTTTGACTTCTACACCAGTTTTCAAGGCCCACTTTTCCCCCTCACATTTCCAATTTCTTTTTATGATCGTTCATCTTTATGGTTCAGCTCTGAAAACAAACCTGCAGGCTATTAAAGCCAAAACGCCTTTGAATGTGATTTATGCTGTCATGTTCAAAGTAAAGCATGTGTGAGACTAGTAGTGAGACTCAGTAGGGGAGGCATGGCAGTTGCCTCCAGGCTACACGAGGAACCAGGAAACCAGCTTCAATGAGAGAGAACAGAGACGTGATGTGCCCGGAGATAGAGCGGATTCCAGCCTCGCAGCCTTTCATCCCTTAAATCCTTCTTCACATCCTCAAACAAATCATCTGATCACTTACAACCATGCACAATCACTACTATAGGTCAGCGTGTGACCTTACTCGAACGTTTGGATGCTCTTCGATTCTCCCTTTCAACCACAAATGGGGCATCTTTCCACATGTTAATTTAATGAGTACAGTCAGTGTGTTTCAGGAGGGCCGCTGAGATAGGCGCTCTATTTTTAGACCCGTTATGAAGTGCTAATGTGTCAGGGTGTGTATCCATGAAAATTTCAGAGGGAAAATGCTCAATATCAGGCATACATTTGCGTTCATTCGTCTTCATGCACGCCTGCTCTTTAAGGTTTCAGAAAGTCGTTGCTCAACAAAAGGCTTTAGGTCGGTAGGCTAGTTATAATATGGTTAAAGGACAGTTCCAGTACAGTACTAGCACAGACATTAGTAAATTGGGCTAGTTAGACAGACAAAACGTGCATCTGTGTGATATTCAACCTAATCCAATCCTTCTGATATCACCAAAAATTATGAAAAAAACTAGTACCATGTTGTATTCTTTCAATGACGAATGTGATTAACAATGTATATTTGGGATGCATTGATTTTTTGGGGGGGATGATACAGATTTTACAACATTAGTTCTCAGGTACAGAAATAAAGTAATCAAATGTAAAATATATCCTTCATTGTATCAATTCAATTAAGGGTGGCCTAGAAACCTAGACTCACCCTAGCGGTAGCAAATCTAATTTGCAGCCAGGGTCGTCTAGCAACTCTCCGTTGGCTTGCCAGCTGGAAAAACCAAACTCTGCTCTGGCCAATCACATTGTGTATAGAGTTGGTGGGCGGGATTAACATAATGACGGCAGAGTTGCGGCAGTTCCGCGCGCTACTTGTAAACAAAGAAGCTGGCAAACAGTGGTCTTTCGAATCGGCTTTGGCCGCGACTCTGGAAGACTTGGAGTTAAGCTTTTCTTTGAGAAAAGAACGGCACTGAAGTCATTCTTAAGAAAGGAATATGTGTTCGGAGTTTTGCCGAACTTATATTTTTCATTTTTTTGGTCTTTTGTTGTTTGATAAACATTAAAACAGACAGCAGTGCAGCAGGAATATTAGGCTGCTGTCACTTTAAGAGTTGTACGAATCCAATATACTGGTACACTACTAGTGTTTTATTTCTCAACTGTTTACATTCATTTAAGACATAACCGACTAGGTTTCCAAGGACAGGTATTTTGATATTTTTTTGTGTGAATTTGAAGTGAAAAGGAAAACTCAAATCAGTATTTGCGCGTGGTCTATAACGCGGTTTTCCAGGCATGCGCTTTGGATGTGTGCGCATGGGTTGGACGGATGTCTACCAAATTGGCATCAGACGATGTCTACTCTACAGTGAAACATTGGGGGGTTGCGTTTGAGCGTTAAGCTGTTAATGTGGCGCGCGTCTGGAGAAAGAGAGAACGAAAGGGCTGGAATGAAGCGTGTTTGGCTTTAGATAAAACTACTAGAGGATATAGCGCTGAAATATCATTTCCACAAACGATCCAAAGTGCTTGTGGTGTGATCCGCGCCGTTGTTTTGACGCTCTGCTCACTTCATCTAGAAACAGGAAAATGGTGCTAACGTCTCGGATGCGTACCGCGGTCCGCCATTTGAATATCAGTGGTTTAGTTCATGTAAAACATCTAGTAGCCTATAATTCATTTGCCGTTTTTTGCACAATAAAATCTTTAGTGTTTAAATTGTAATTTGTATTGTGATCGAGAACAACTTGGGGTGACGATGCCGGTTCAACATCGTGATACCTGTCAGCCATCGGCGATGGACGCTGGCTTTGTCTATCAGCCCAACCATAGTGCGCACACAAAACTTCTCACACAGTAAGTAGAATTTAGATCTCTTTTGTGTCTTCTTGCACTTGATTATTTAAATTGGCAAGGCTTAAAAACATGTGCACAGGATAAACTCATGAAGATGAAGCACTGGCATGTTCAGGACAGTGAGTTTCCTCAATTGTCTCGAGCATCGTTCAGGCAGTATTGTCGAGGCTGTATTTTGTACAAATTTCATTTTGTTTTAGCAAGTATTTAATCATTTTTATCCAGAGCAAAACATTGGCTTATGCAACAGACATACATACAACTCAGTGCCTTCACGCAGTTCATTAATAAACCATCGGTTTGTTATATCTGCCCTTTTCATGGTATAGTCAATATGCTGATGGGTGTAAATTGATCAAATCGCCAAATAAACATCAGCGGCCGATGCATACCTAGTGTATATCCATGGTAACTTACACCACCTTAGTAGTTCTTTGTAAAGGGCAAGGCAATTGTTGTTATTGTACTGCTAAATGTGTGTGAGAGGTGAAGAAAAGCAGCATTTATGGAATGTGAATTTCTTAACTTTTACTATCAGTGCACTGAGGCAAGATTCAACAGGTTGAGAGATTCTGACATCAGGTATTCTGCACCCCCCCCCCCTCCTCCTCCCTCTCTCTCTAAATTTAGCACATCACCTGATGATACAAATGTTTTGTGTTATTTTTTAGAAGCTGACAAGAACATACCACGCACACAAAACCATGCTATCATTATTGAATTGTAATTTTGATACCGTCATATTAGAGCCCATCTTACACATATTAATCATTTATACCTAATAATTGCAATAACCAGGGACATGCAGATTGGGGGCTGTCCCAGTGGCTAGAGCTACTGCGCCTCTGCTCTCATAATTACATATTCAAGTACGTTATTTTAGTAATAATAATCATCACTTCCACATCCGATTATACTGTAATATTGACACTGAGATGTTATGGGAGGCTCTTCATACTTCATCACCAAGAAATGCATGTCATTAATATTCATGTGCAAAATTCCTCTGCAATGGAAGACAAAGCGTTTCTATAAAGACAGTGTAGGGGCTAATACTGAGAGGATAACCCTTCTCATTCTGAATCTGAAATATTTGATAGAATATTACTTTGCTTTAGGTTAAAAAAAAATCTAAATTATTCCTAAAATATATAATTAAATATGAATTTTATTTCTTAAACCTTAAAATGATATAGGAATTAGGAAAAGTTAGTTTACAGCACACTCTAATGGTAATTCGTAACTAGTTTTTGGTAAACTGGTGGCTAATTTATATGCATTTGTACAATCTTATGTGTATGTTTTCATACGATCTGCTTACGTCCTACTGACGGTTAGATTTAGAGGTGGGGGGAAAAAAAATCACCACATTGTAAAATAGTTACGTTTGGAGATGATCACAAATGCAAATACAACAAGGCCAAAAACAACCCCAGTAAATGAGGGACACACCGGGAGTATATCATTAGCCTTCATAATCATTCCCAGTTATTTCCTTCTGTTTTGTTACCACAAGGCTATTTAAGTTCCACACCAGCCAGCGTCATGGCAGGGAGCGTCTCTCACTGGCTTGACCCCGCAAACTCTCTCCCCTCCGGGCGGAGCTGCTCCTACAGCTCTCTTTGATGCTTAATTACACCGCTCTGTCATCTACCGACAAGCCACTGTGACAGTAGGGAGCTCTACAACCAAACACAACTATAATGACTTCAATTTAGGTTGGTTCCTCTAACAGAAGACTTGGAATATAACAAGTCATATGAACTACATTTATAGTCAGTTTTGCATCTGGACAGTGTCCGTCCCCTGCAGAGAAATTTGACAGTTCAGGACAGTAATGAGCGATATCAGCATCACGTGTCCGACTCCGTAAGGAAGTGCTGACTTTAAACTGAGCAGTATATTAGAATAATGAAATAGCATGTGTCTGTAAAAATGACAGATGTTGGCAAAATGTGCAGAAAAGCAATGTTCTCGAGCAGTACACCACAAAATGTCTTTCTGAGCAAGGGAAAAGCACAGCAGGGGAAGCCCCATTGTGATTGACAGAGAGAAGTAGTTCAGACATACAAAAAGACATTAATTCTGACTTCAAGATGCAGTGAAGCCCAACTGAGAAGCTCATGCAGGTGTGAATTAAAGGAACTAAGCAGGAAGTGCCGTTTTGATGCTCTTCAAAGAAGGGGCTCTGCTTTTAACGGGCATCCGTGCAACAACAACAAGGCCATTTGATGCACCGAAGAATGAACCAATGAGGAAAGAAACAGTGTAAAATATACACAGGCAGACATTTGAAGAGCGCCATTCTAGAACGGCTGCCCAGTTAAAAGAGCAGTTAAGTAAAAAAAAAAAAAAAAAAAATTCTGTCATTTATTCAAACCTCATGTCTTTCAAAAACCTGTATGACTTTCTTATGTGGAAATATACTGGGGAATAGGGCTGTCAAGCCCCAAAAAGGACACAAAAATCACAATAAAACTACCATAAAAATAGTCCATATGACTTCTGCACTATATTCCAAGTCTTATGACTTTTTGTGGGAGTATCATACTGAAGTCCAAGTCATTAATTACTGAAAAAATCTGCTGCAGCTTTCAGATCAAATAACTATTAGACACTAATGTTAGCACAAAAGCAGTGTTATTTTACTCTCCAAAAAAAACAAAAAAAAAACAATAAGGTTCTATTTGGCACTAAAAGTGGTTCTTGGCTTGTAATCATAGGGGAACCAGTTTTGGTGCTATATATAGCACCATATCTTAACATGTTCTGTATATGATAGCGGTGCTATATAGCACCTCAGCCAAAGAACCAGTGAAGAACCACTGAAGCACCAAGATTAGTGCTATACATCACTTAAAGTGGTTCCCCTATGATTACGAGCCAAGAACCACTTTTAGTGCCATATAGCACCTTTTTTTTTCTTTTTTTTAGAGTGTATAGTATAAAAACAGAGATACTATTATAGTTTTTATTCGTATTTTGTATTAGTTTTTATTTTCCTTTTTCCTTTTAGTTTCATTTAGTAATTTTGTTGTGTTCTTGTTTTTTTATATAATATCTATATATAGCTTATTTCAGATTTAGTTATTTAGTACATCCAAGTTAACCTATTGAAAACAAGACATTTTGCCTTGACAACTAGCTGAAATAAAATATTTTAATATATATTTTTCAGTTAATATTTATTTTATTTAATTTCCATTCAAGAAATGAAAATGTTTTTACTGGGTTGTTTCAACTCACGTTTGGGTCAAACATGGACAAACCCAACAGTTGGTTTAAAAATTGTTATTACAACTTTTAAATTTTTTATTATAACTGTTAGATTTGTCCATATTTGACTCAACCATGGGTTGAAACAACCCAGCATTTCTCAGAGTGTAGTTTTAGTTTCAGTTAACCATTATAACCCTGGTAAAAAAGACACACAACTACCAATGCC
Organism: Gobio gobio; assembly: GCF_949357685.1. Classification (NCBI taxonomy): domain Eukaryota; kingdom Metazoa; phylum Chordata; class Actinopteri; order Cypriniformes; family Gobionidae; genus Gobio; species Gobio gobio. Next base: position 20,016,705 of record NC_137121.1, read on the forward strand.
ACGTGTATTAGCGTCAATGGCATTGACACACCATTTTCTGTAGTAAAACATTTTTCAAGCCCATTTCAGAGCTTCCCCAGAGACCAAACTATTTCACAAAACCTATTTCAAGGTTTGCGTTCAAGCCACCAAACACTGTTGCCACGCAAATGAACAGCCAGAACGCATTCAAAGTTTTCTATTTTAGTTGAAAATGGTGTCTTGTAAGTGGCTCCAAAGTAAAAAATGATTTTTTTTTTTTTACAACGAAAAACGTACTTTAGCTGGACAATAACTTTTTTCTAGAGCTGCTGTACAGGAAAAACAATATCTTCCATTAATGTCCTATTATCACTGTAAAGCTGCTTTGAAACAATCTGTATTGTAAAAAGCGCTAAATATATCTATATGAAGGTGACTTAACCTGACCACTGGAATATTACGCACTGGATGGACTATTTATAATGACACTTTTACTTTTTGTTATACGTTTGACATAGTCAGTCCTCATTCATTTTCATTACGTTAGAAACAAAAATGGCCTGGATATTCTTCTTTCTTTCTTTTTTTAACAAACAAACAATCAAAGAGAATTTTCAATAAAAAACCCAACAGCAATCATTTTTATTATTTGGGGAACTGTTCCTTTAAAATCTGCACTTTAGAGGGAGGAAGTGACCTTTGGATTTCAACCTTTCTAAATCAATCTCATTAATATTAATGAAGGCAAAAAAACACACTGAAGCCATTCTGCTATGATTTGAATAACTGCCCTTTTACCATGGGATTTTTTTCCTCTTTTAAATATCACGAAAACATTCTAGTTTTGGATACAAATGAACTTGGCGTCCTATTACAGCTCAAAAAAATAAGAGTGTCCGCAACCAAAACCAGTTCAATTATTTACAGACCAGACCCACATTCAGATGTTGTTATTAAACATTCAAGGAACCATGACAACATAATCCCAGAATGATGCTGAGGGGGAACAGCAGCACTGCAGGAAAGGAGACAATGCATCTCAAACTGGGCTTAGTCCATTATGCCATCCTGCACCCAATGCATTCTGGCTTCCATCTTACACACATGATTTATTTAAGATGATTAAATAAACACGAAGGAGCTTCAAAAGACACGTTTTGTCTCATGCAGCAGCCTCAAGTGGCTCTTATTTAGACAGCTGTGAAACAGACCCATCGCATTCAGACTCAAAAACACAATGCGCCCATTCTTAGACATGCAGAAGGATGCAAAAAAAAAAAAAAAATTGTAAACCGGAAAGCAGAAAGGTGGTAAGATCAGGCTATAATATTGGCATAATAAAATACACAACAGTACCTATGTGATCCCTAGATGATCAGCCCTTGGTGTCCAAATGCCTTAAAGTTAGAGATGTTTTAGGCTTGTCCACTTAGTCCATGTGTGGGTCAAACCTACCAGAATGTATCAACGGAAGATACAGACGTGGTCATTCACACATTCAGCAAAACAGATCTTCCAGAGAGAGCTTTCCTCTAACATCAATGCAGAGCAGACAAAAGATGATCGACTCGCCCGTTCATACAAATATACCCCCAAAAACCGTTAAGACAGCGGCGGTTGTAACGTACGCGCTTCTTACACAGCGCGTGCGAGAAAACAAACGGCTCGGCCAAAAAAACACAAATGTTGCGGCGTATTACTGACCAGAGTAGTCGATAAACGGTAAGCCGCCTGAAGCGAGCAGATTTCAAGCGTTACGGAAGCGCAGCACACCCAAGGGCTACAGCTGTCTTTTACACACACAGGCCCTTGAAAAGGAAACGCACTTCTACAGACAGCCCCGCGAATAGTGCGCATGCGTCTCCGCGCTGTGCGAATTCTTACTACGGCGAAGGCTTAGCTAATGAATATTAATTAGGTGACGATACGTGATTTGCTGAAAGCCCGACGCTGGTGGTCCGCTGGCTAATTAACGAACGCTACTAGGATACTCGTTAATATTAATGAGGTTGCATACTGGACGCTCCAGGAAGGTTACCAAGCAACGTCAGCATGGCCTAATTAATATTCATTATCTCGGCCTTTTCCATGATAGGATTCGAAACTTCGCATTCGGAGACACGAGCGACAGCACGCGGTTTAAAAGAGAATTGCAACGATAAAAGACATTCACACGTAATATTTAAAAATAAAGTAACATTTTACCCAAGTAAGAAGTTGGTCGTATTGTAATTTAGAAGATTAAAATAAATAATCTCAAATAAAACAACAAGAGACATGAGTCATTTCCATTCTCTTTATTTATTCAGTCCTTACACTTCAAGGTTGACAATATTAAACAAGTAAGGTTTCCAGTGATATCAGAATTATGCTGAACAGATATGTCACCAATTCACAATTAATAGTAATGATGTTGTTGTCTAACCCAGTTTACGGAATTATGTTGCCTTATACAACAGGTGCAGAGATAAATGATAAACTTACGCAATGCTAACAACCTCAATCTCGTGCTTTTGTAAAGAAAAAGCATAAGAATGGAAAAAAAGAAGAATGGAAAGTAGCTTTCAACTTTTGATACTGAACAAAACCTCTCAGAACCTTCAAAAACGTATTCAATGATGTCATTGTACCACACAAATGAGCATCACCAGATAACAAAACGTTTTCACTATATATATTTTTTTGGATTGCTCAACATAGTTTGGTCATAGTTTTTAGAAGCAAACTCCTACAGAGGAATGATTTATATCAAACTGCAATTTAACAGCACGTGTAGTGCTTAGGTTTCAAATATTCAATTGAATATTACAATTGGGCTTTGCAGCAGAAAAAAACAAAACAAAACAAAACAAAAAAACTGTACAGCAGTAATACTTTTTAATCTCAAGACCAGCAAGTGATTTTACCACCATTTTAAGCTCTTTTAGTGCTGGATTTGCTCAGTAACTGCTGTATAATTAGACATGTTCTCCTATCCCTATTCATCCACTATAAGATGCACCTTTACTTTTCTGTGTTCTCAAAACATGGACAGTGCAATCTCTTTAGCATCATTAATTAACTTAATGCTTTCAATAACTGCCTTTTTCCTTCAGTCTTTGCTTTTAAGCTCAAAGGCTAATTTCACAACAGCCATCAGAGGCAGCACCAATGACCTTACACACACACAAACATCAACAGAAAAAGCTAAAAGAAAAGCCAAAATTCACATTTAACTTTTTTTTCCCAGGACGGAGAACAGCTGATGTGTAAGGTCTGTTGGTTTCTGGTTTATCTAAACCCTTATGACAAGAAACATCTGAACCTTCAGTGGTGTCACCCCTAGATTGTACATAGCTCCCCCCCCCCCCCCCCCCCCACACACACCCCCCCAAACAAAAGGCATAAGAACAAAAACAAAGATAAAAAGTCATACAGCAGAAGAAAAAAATGGTCTAAATTAAAGAAAGAAAGAACAATTCGGAAGACATCACAATAAAGCTTAAACGAAAAAACATTTAGTAAAAAATAAGTCTTATGAAAGCAGTACGTTATTACTGGTGTCTGCTGTGAAACAATTATAAGTTCATTATTGTCACATATGGACTCTGAATAGCAAGTGCCTCTTATTTTAACTTTGAAGGCATACGGGTAAGATTACGGCAGGTACAAGTTTCTTTGTCTTTATCAGTGCTTTTGAAAAACTCATCATTCATTACCCAAAATTATTGAGTGAGCAGCACACACTGACTTTTTGCTCTGCACAATAATACAACCTATAATAGAATCACAAATCGATTTCAGCAAGCAGGTTTATTGCAACGCATGGAGCATCTCTCTTAATAAAAGACCCTTGTTTGATGCAACCAAACAAGCAATAGCAACTCCATCTGAAACCCATTTAAAACAGGATCTCATGAGCTGCTTATTTTTTTTAGCACTGAGAACGGAAACAAAACAGAAATGAGGTAAAGCACAGCAATGAATATTAGCATAAGAAAATTGGTGGTATTGGCCAATGACCGCTTAAAATGGTCAGTAGTGGTCCAATGGCAACCAATATCACAAATATTTAGTACACTTACCTTACCATTGAAGTGTGCAACATTTTATCACTGATAAGAACCCAGTCAATCTGTCATATTTACAGCAATCTGGGATTGGTCAACAAAGCAAATAACGCTTTGAAAGAAGAGATTTTTGCAAGCAATAAACTGCCTTAATCTCAGTGCCTTAACACTGACTTTAATCAATCTGGCACAAAGGGCCAAAAAAAGGCAAAACCCTCATCTAATGCCCATGAAAGTCGGTCGAAAACAGCACATCCGACTCTAAACTAAAAGCAAATTCTTCTATGTGAGATGCTGAAAGTAACATAAGATTCAAACATGCCATAAGACCAATTAAGTTGCATTAAGTGTGACCCGGTTGATGCTTCGGTGGAATACCTGCATAATTTATTAATGGGTTATGAAGGTTGTTTCATCTAAAAAGATCAGCCTTGCATATTAAAGCGGCTGTGTGGAAGGTTATTGTAAGCAGACGGTGAGTATACTGATATTGGTTCCACTTTTAACATAAGAGCTGGTATCGTTTTCCATCACTTCCCTTTGATGGGAATCATCACAGAAGTAGAGAAGAATTTGAGAAAAAACAAGCGACTGAGAAGTTCAAGTTCTGTTGCAACATTCAAACCGACATCCGTTCATTCGTATAATCTTTAAGGCAGGTTCAGTGAGCCTTGACCGTGAAGGTCAACGGCTTATTCGGAGTGCAGCGGGATGACGAATTTACATCCAAAGGGGGAGTGGTATTTGATCCCCACTTCATGGAATACCTGTCGGGGAATGCCGATGTCACATAGGTAGACACGGCCGGCGCCCTCGGAGAGAGGCAACGGGAGGCCCAGAGAAAGTGACCATTTGGCTTCCACGGCATGCGCCTGTCCACTTACTGGAGGGTCGATGCTTAGGACGGGGGCTCGGTTCTGGTTGGCCCAGTCGGCGGCGGCCTTGTACCAGGGCTGGTCCCTCAAGAATCCGTTTTCGTGCGAGTCCAGGCAGTTTATGACCAGGTCAACTGGCGTCTCAGGCAAGTCTGAGGGCGAGACAACATTTGTTTTAAATGAGTGTTTGATTATGTGTATTCTGGTATATTAAGTAAGGAGGGTGGGTGGATGCAAAGTAAATGTGTTTTTGCAATTCAGAGTGGAAGTTTCCAAGACTTCCAAGCCCATCTAAACAAAGCGTTCAGGTGGGTGTGTTAGGAACATATGTGAGATACAGAAACCATGCTAAAGGTTTCATGCGCCAAATGCGTGTTGATGGAATCTTTGAGTAAAAAAAACCCACCTGGATTACACCAAGCGCTCAGATCTGGTATGAATGAGGGGAGGGTCTCTGATTTTGTTGATAATAAAAAGCCCAATGTTGCTCTTTAATGTTGTTCGTATTCTTTAATATGATTAGGAATGCCCAATATTAAAAGTCTAGATAATACATTAAAGGATTAGTTCACTTTAAAATGAAAATTACCACATGATTTACTCACCCTCAAGCCATCCTAGGTGTACCGTAAAACTTCAAATAATAGCCGAGTCCCAAACAGACGCCTGTCTCTTTTAAACGCCTGGTGTGACGACAGGTTTGGGTAAATAAAGGCCGGTCTCAAATAGAGGCCTGGTCTGTTTTTTAGTATCGGGCTGTATTTGATCTTCTCAAACCCGTCAGATCGTCTGTTCTATGTTTTGATTAGATTTCAAGTGACAGACGCAGCCGTTCATGAACGACTCATCACTATGGCAACATAAAGAGGTTAACGAACTTTCAGTCTTCTGTTTTTCTTAATTCTCTCAATAGCACCATGGAGACAAAAAGAAAAAAGTATAATTTGACATTTAATCTGACAGTTGTCGAATTTCAAGTGTGGGAAAAGCTAAATTCGGAGCGGCTGAAAAATTCCTTTAAGGTATGCTTGCGCGCGTTTGTGTGTGCTAGGGAGAAAGAGGAGATATATTTCATTAACTTCGGGATGTTATCCTTAGGTATGTGGCCTGACAGTAGCTTCTGATGGAAGCGAGGATCACCTTATCCATTGTTTCAAAGAGGGAGAGCCGTGCGCATCTGGGCGGGAGCTGTTAGTGCAAGCAAGGCAGGCAGAGTTAGCGGAGGCCGGAGAGGGAGAAGTGGAGGAGAGCGACGAGGAGGAGGAATTCGCCAATGAACTTGTAATTGAGGGTCGCGGGGATGATGATAGTGATGAATAGAGTAATTTTCTATCACATGATTGCAGTTGTTTTACAGGGTAGCCTTCATTCTTTCTTGTTGATGTGTTTCGGGCAACAAGTTCATATGCTCGATGGATTTTAGTGGTAACTTATATTGTTCAGCCGATTGCTGTCACATCGTTTAGTTTTTTGTCCTGCCAATAATCTAAGACATTTCTTACATTAAATTATTTGTTTAATTATAAATAAAATGTAATATAATGTGGTAACCTCCTACCGTCATGCTTGAACATCTCAACACTAAATTAAAGGCCTGTCTCTTATAGACGCCTGTTTCAAATCCGGTCACAAGCCGGTGCAGTTCGGCGATTTGGGTAAATAGAAGCCCGGGCTATTATTTGAGGTTTTACGGTATATAGCCGCGTTTCCACCGCAGGAACTTTCCCTAGGAACTAGGGACTTTGGGGTGGTACTCTGTGTGTTTCGACCGCAGGAACCGGGGTCTAAATAAAGTTCCGGGTAAAGATTTCCCCCTCAAAACGGCCCTGCTTGCGAGGTAGTACTTTTTCAAAGTTCAGAAACTTTCGGGGGTGGGACTTGGGCGCTGAACATGCTGATTGGTTGAGCTCATGCAGCATTTTATTTCAACCTAAAAGTCTTGTTTGCTATTCAATTCAACAATGGAGTTTAAAAAAATACGACCGATGGACAGACGACGAGATTCAGGCTTTATTAAGTTTATTTGCAGAGGATGAAATCCAGCGGGCTCTGGAAAGTCGCGTGCAGTCCCACGTCACCGGACTAATCTTTGCGGTACTTAAGACAGAGATGGAAACGTAGACAGCAGCAAGTCTGAGGGAAAAAAGAGTTCCTGGGACAAATAGTTCTGGGGAATTTCGGTGGAAACGGGGCTTATGACTTTCTTCTTTTTGATGAACACAATCAGAGTTATATTAATAAATACCCTGACGCTTCCAGGCTTTATAATGGCAGTGACGGGGTCCATTGAGTTTGAAGCTCAAAAAAAGCACATCCATCCATAATGAACGTACTCCACACGGCTCCAGGGGGTTAATAAAGGCCTTCTGAAGCGAATCGATGGGGTTTTGTAAGAAAAATACCCATATTTAAAACTTTATAAGGAAAAATATCTCGCTTCCGCCAGACCGCCTTCCATATTCAACTTACGCATAAAGTGTAACGTCTCTCAGTTCAAAACGCTTAATCTACGTTCTAGTGATACACTACAGCGCCAGTTACGCTTTTTTCACTTCAGAAGGCCTTTATTAACCCCCCGGATATTTATTAATATAACTCTGATCATGTTCATCAGAAAGAGGAAAGTCATATACACCTAGGATGACTTAAGGGTGAGTAAAACATGGGGTAAGTGAACTACTCCATTAAACAGATTATTATTTTCATTGTATGGCTGATAACCATTAAATAGACAGTATTTAAATTCTATACTGTTTTGTAGGGATGCACCGATAACACTTTTTCCAGAATGAGTCCGATTCAATACTTTTATTTTTGGTACTCGCCGATACTGACTACTAATACCTGTATTTCATTGCATTATTAGGCTACTATGATTTTACAGATCACATTCTCGTGTAAAGCAGTTATTATTCACGCTATTAAAAAAAGAGCACTTCTAATGTCAGTAAATTAAAAGCACTTGTTAAAGGGATAGTTCACCCAAAAATGAAAATTAGCCCATGATTTACCCTCAAGTCCTCCTAGGTGTATGACATTCTTCTTTCAGACGAATAAAATCGGAGTTATATTACAAAAGTCCAGGCTAAACCAAGCATTATAATTGCAGTAATAGTTGCTCTGTTTTTGAAGTCCATAAAAAAGTGCACCTGTCCATCGAATAACGTGCTCCTTGCGGGTCCAGGGTTGTTAAAAAAAAGCCTTCTGAAGCGAATCGATACGTTTGTGTAAGAAAAATATCCATATTTAAAACTTTATCAAGTAGAGTTCCAGCCGATCACCTTCCATGGAAAAGTGTTGAAAGTTGAAAGTGAAACTCAAGATGCGTACGTGACGTCATGACGAGCGGACCTGGTCGCGTTAGTCTTTCGATCGGCAGAGGACCTTTCAACACTTTTTTCATAAATTGAACACGGAAGGCGGTCGGCCGATACTTTACTTTATAAAGTTTTAAATATGGATATTTTTCTTACACAAACGCATTGATTTGCTTCAGAAGGCCTTTATTAACACCCCAGAGCCGTGTTGAGCACATTATTTGATGGGCAGATGCACTTTTTATGGACTTCAAAAACAGAGCAACTATTACTGCAATTCTAATGCTTGGATTAGCCTGGACTTTTGTAATATAACTCCGATTTTATTCGTCTGAAAGAAGAATGTCATACAGTGTTTCCCCTAGGTTTACAGCTTTGGGGGGGGGGGGGGGGGGGGGGCCTCCCGAAACTACCAGTGTCGCGGAGCGGGAGTGTTACGGATACGTGGTGTTGCCATAGACAATAAATTAATTAATTTGGTAAATAAATATAAACAATATATATACTATATTTCAGGGCTCAATGCTAAGGATATTTTTCAGGGGTTCAAATTTTTACTTGCCCTGTCAGAATTTTCACTGACCCCACCACAAAAAAAAGACAAATAAGATAAAATAGGCCTAGTATTGTTTTTGAGCCATATAAGCTTAATAAATAAGGTTATGACTCTAAAAACTAAAATCCTAACTCATATATTTTTTTTATATTGTTAAAGACCGTCAGTAATAAAATAAGAACAAATAATCAAATTATGAGCAAAAGCACAAATAAATAAAGCAGAACAAACATACAAATTAAATACAGTTATTTTCATGTAGGTCTAAACTAGATTGTCAGGTACAAAAATAGTAATCAAATGTAAAATATAACTGCATAATCTGCATAAAATGATATGCCACTGCATATAAATACAGATTAACCCTTATTAAAAGTTATTCAGTCAAGAGCAGTGAGTGATTTTTTTTGTTTTTGTCTTTTGTTATCTCAATATTTATATAGCCAATGACGATATTTTCCGGCTTTCCATGTTTTCACTGTTATAAGGTAGGGGGCGCTGTAGCGCATTTCCTGCACGAGAACAGAATCTCCTGATCAAAACACTGCCGAAGAAGCAACGTGCGATATCATGTGTAAGCAGATGCATATGTAAAATAACGCGATCATCACCATTAAACAGCATATAAATCAAAACTACCTAATGTTATTGAATGAAATGTCAACCCAGGACGAATTATAGGACTGTCAAGCTTTGGGGTGTTGATGGACTCGATCTACAACATCTGTGTTTTGTTCATCGTTCAGACGTAACGTTAGTCTTTTACAAAAAAGTGATTTTTTTCAGCTTTATGCTCAATGTTGCTTTTTCATGAAACTTGCAACATTCAAGTGTTGATTAAAAAAATAATATATGAAGCTGGAATAAAACAGTGGGTCTGTTCTTTCTTTGATATATTGCATGTTTAGATATTCTGTGGACCATTAAAACTTGTGAAAATTACCATAAATGCTGGCGGTGACTGGCAAATTTCATGTTTACGTTCATTTAAAAGACCTAACCGACTATGTTTACGATGATACTCAACAAGACAATCATTTTGATATAATTTTGTGTGAATATTCGCGCACTGAGACGCGTGGCCGTGCGTGTGTGTGTGTTGTGTTGCTGCCCTTCGCGACGAGCAAACTGAGAGAGAGACACTTTCTCGTCTATGAGCGCTTGAATATTTAAATTGGCAAGGCTTAAAAATGCGCAAATGATCAGTTTCCGTGAAGATGCAGCTTTGGCCCGAGTGTCTTTCACGCTGGCACTGAACCATCGGGCAATTCTTATTGTCAACCGTAATGACAAATATTTTTTGTCATTCATTCAGGGGGGGCGAGGGGGCGTTTTGGGAGGGCGGGGCGCCCCCCCAAAACAATGGTAGGGGAAACACTGGTCATATATACCTAGGATGACTTGAGGGTGAGTAAATCAACTATCCCTTTAAGTGATGGTCATATTCGCTATATTCACTGTAAGCTAAGCTTCTAAGTTTTAAAACAAAGCCTATTTGGTGCTAGTTAAGCAAGTGGTTAAGTAACCTGATAACTAAGTAGTGCCTCAGATTTAAGAGGTTAAGGTTAACAATTAATTGATTGTTAATTTAAACAATTATACCATGCATGATTATTAAATGTAGATGCAACAGTGCCTCACCTTTCACATTAGAAACCAGTTTGCCTCCCGTCTTCCCAAAAAGTGCAAGCTCACTGGTGATGGCCTCCAACATCTTGACAAAATTTGGCAGGAAAAGGATGACCTCCACTTCATGGTTGGCCAAGTGACGGCCACAGCTGATGCCCTGAGCGCCCTGGACATGTGGTCCACACAACAGAGCCACTGTGGGCCGCTGATGCACATTCTTTGGAGTAAGTCTGAGAAGAACCAGACAAATGATAACCAGACTGCCTGAAGATATTTCTGATAATGCAATTTCTGTTGAAGTCCCACACACCTGTTTGGGCCTCCAAGTAGCGTGAGGGCCATCTGACTCGCACATACGCCCGTCATCTCAAGTCTGCGCTCCAGAGAGAGACCGTGACTTTCTGCTGCAGCTAACAAACGCTTGTGCAACTCGAAAGAGATGCTGGGTACCACCAGCCCTGAGTCTGGGAGAAATGGATAGGGAACGATTCAGACAGTGCACTATATAGGGTATAGGGAACAATCAAACAGCCCTGAGCCTGAGAGGAATAGCATGAATTAAGATAAGGCAAGCTAAATTATTTAATAGTTCATGAGGTCAGATTCTTACCAGTGCTATACTCTTTCGTTCCGTTCTGTGGAACTGTGATCTGTCTGTAGACGACGGGTTTGGCCTCTAGGATGTTCTCGTCATGCCGGTATCGTGACGGTGTTTGCTCTCCAGGTGTCCCTCGAGATCTCGCACCATTGCCTCGCCGCTCTGACGAATCGATTTGCGAGAACACAGCAGCCTTGTCGAACAGCGCCAGATTCCCCTCAAAATCAAAGTCCTCATCGAGAACATCATCTATACCGTCTCCGAAACATTCATCGTCTTTGTTTTTCATATGACCTCCATTCTTCAGGCCGTTCTTTTTCGGTGTGGCCTGATTTGGACCTTTGCAACTAGATGACCCTAGAAACAAGAAGTTAAAGTTTTAACTAAATTAGTTATTTCCATACATATACATACATATAAATATATATTTTGGCCCACCCAAAAAAATGTATAAATAATATACATTTTTATTCTCAAACACACACACACACACACACACACACACACACACACACACACACACACACACACACACACACACACACACACACACACACACGTATATGTATATAAAAACACACATTTACAGGCAGCATCTCATTTTCTTTTAGTTTAACTTGATGTATTAAAATAACTAAAAAAAAAATGTATGAAAAGCTATACAGACAAAAACATGACCAAAAAAACCCCCAACAAAATTACAAAAAATTTAACTAAAGTAAAAAATAAGTAAAAAGTTATTCAGTCAGGAGCAGTGAGTGATTTTCTCTGTCTTTTGTTGGTTGATTAACATTAAAGGTGGGGTAAGCGATATTTGAAAAAGGATGTTTGAAAGTTGGTCGGACCAACACAACAACAAATGTGTAGCCAATCAGCATTAGCAGGGTTTTTCCTGCATTGAAAATTTTTTGCCGGCCGCCAAAACAAATGTGTGTCCCGCCAAAGCATTATTTGATCAGTTATTGCGATTTATGATAGGGGCGGGCGCATATTAACTGTGACAGAGAGAACGAGCAGAGAGCCCTCCTCCGCGCGCACTCTCTGTCTTCAAAATAAGCACTGTCTTAGCTTTCTAATATTTCACATATTATGTTAATCAAAATCAAAAGGTTGGAAAACCGAATCCATATTGCACGTGGCGCATTCTGACATTTTTTCCCTTGAATTACCGTTGGGTGTGAATTGCCCTCAAAAAACGTTGACTCTTCTCTGACCAGCTGACATAAACCATACTTTCAATAAACAGGAAATAAATCCTATCCAGTTATGAAGTGTTTTCTGTGTGTGTGTGTGGATGACCATGTCTGTCAGCCATCACCGAAGACCATTTTTGACCCAGGAAAAACCCTGATTAGGCGTCGTATGAAGGTGGAGGAGAAAGAACGAGCAAGAGGGAGATTTGTAGAAAGACTGCTGAAAGAGAGATGCCTGAGAGACATTACAAAAGAGAAAAGCTCATAAGAATATCACTGGAAAAAGAAGGGTTATGATCAGGAAAGAGCTTTAGGACCTGCGTTAATATTAGAAAAGCTTTCCAACGCTGGAGAAAGCTAAGCAGGAAGGCCTAAAAAACAGACACGGAGATAGCTTTGATTCCACTCCATACGTGAGTAACACTGGCTATGAGTGTCATTGTTTGTCTGGAGCTGCTGTGCAGTTGGCAACTAACAACGAACCCTTGCTTGTATTTATTCTTGTGAACTGTAACTCTGCGTTCACACCGGACGCGATTCGCGCGAGTGATTTACATGTTAAGTCAATGCAGAGACGCGAAATGGCATTCTGCGGCGCGATTGAGGCGGCGCGAAGGACGCGAATTGAGCGTTTTGAACGTGCGAATCGCTCAAGTTGAAAAATCTGAACTTTGGCGGATATTTCGCGCCGCGTTAACCAATCAGGAGCTTGCTCTAGTAGTGACAACAATGAGGAGAAAATCTGTATATTAATATCTGGTTCAGACAATATGATTATCACTGTGATAACATTAAATGACATGAAACACAACCCAGTCTCTTTTTGTTAAATGCGAGTTTATGTATGATCAATAATACAAAAGTATAAGTAATGTATAACAAGCTATACATGAAATAAAGCAAACAATGCAGTCAAACATTCAAAGTCAGTGCTAGTAGGCTAACGTTACAACTGCAACGTACAGTTATAGCCTAAAAATATAAAGTAATGAAACTTATCTTTGCCCTCAGCCTAAACGATTTGCCAGGGAACAAATTATAGATCCATGAGACCAAAGATCGGCCGTTACAAGACGAATTATAGCTCGAGACACACCACAGAGACATCAGAGCCAGCGGGAGACGGCAGAAGGACTGGCCGAGGAAAGGTTGCCCTCGCCGGCTTTGACGTGCGCTGAACGCCGCTGATCCGCTGGAGCTCACAACTCCGAACACGGCAGATAAAATGTTCAAATAGGCACTGTTTATATAAATAAACCACAGATTTGAGCTTTAAACAACTACATTATCGACTGAAAAAGTCTTAAAACTACGTTTTGTCACACATTAACAGTAGATATTAACAAAAAAAAAGACATGTAAACACAGCCCATGTCAGCCATTTCTCAACGAGACGAGCTGCTGGCGGAAGCCCCGCCCATGACGCGAATTCACGTCTGTTGTGCAGTGAATGTCACGCGCGAGTAAACTCAAAATGTACACGCGTCCACCTTTGCGCGAATTATTCGCGCGAATCGCGTCCGGTGTGAACGCCACATAAGGACAATTTTTGTGCTTCCTTGTCGTTCGTTTATTATCTTCACTTTATTTTTCCTGAAGCATTATTTTTTTGTGCTTCTGTTACGATAAACAGACATCCACTCTTGCATTGCCTGTGTAACGGAGGGCAGCTAGTGAGAGTTGTTCAGGCTGATGACTGCTAGAGAATGCGATGTATACGGTTTAGCATTCTTGTTAGCGATCGAGGTTCGAGACCGACTCGGAACAGGGCAGTTAGGATTGGACGGTGAGCTTTGGAGGCGGAGCAATGAAGAAAGGGGTGTGTTTGTATTGGTTGATTTCAAATATCAACAATGTTCAGTAACGACTTAGAAATATCGCTTACTCCACCTTTAAGCACAAAGACGGGTGCAGGTTTATTAGCTGTCACTTTAAGAGCTGCTCAGATCCAATATATTGTTACACACACACTTTTTTTCTCTCAAGTCTACTTAAGACATAATCGACTGTATTTATGTGAATACTCACTGTAAAGGCCATCAGAGTAGTTAAGTATTATTTTGATTATAGCTACGCTATATGGTTTTATTATTACGGTATCAGGCCTTTATTTTGATAACCAAAGAAACCGGAAGTATGGTGACGGAAATGTACCTGGCGATCGGCGAAAAGACGAAAGGAAAGTAGGAAAAGGTTCACGGTTAAAAACAGTTAAAACTACAAGGTTTAGCTTCAGTCAATTGGAGAACAAGGTTTGTAAAGAAATATATTTGAGCTATTGGAAATGTTTATCATAAAATGTATAACTTTGTAATGCTATCGGATTGAAACTAATGTAATGAGCTGTGTAACGTTCGAAATGTGATGGTAATGCATGGTTTATTTGTTTTTACTCAGCTCTTACGTTGGTTAATGACAAGGACGGCAATAAAATTCACTTAACCATCAGTTCTGGCCTTCTCAATATTGATTGGATGCTACAGTAAGAGCTTGACCACCGCCACACGCTGCACAACGGGGCTGCAAGATCCATCGGCAATTCCCGTGAAATCCAGCAGAGGGCAGAAGTTGGTCAGAAAATAAAACAGTTCAACGAAAGGTGCTCAAAATGGAAGAATCACAGGCTGCTTCAGTAAGTCAAATGGACATAAATGAACAGATCACAAATTTACAACAAAAAATTCAAGATTTGAAAGACTCACTTAAAGACGAAAGTGAGGATAGACAAAACATTATGGATTCAATCAGGTGCAAAGAACGAATCTTAACAGAGCTTCAAGACAAAGCTCAAAGCATGTCAAGGTTGCCAAGGCGTTCTGAAAGAGTTAAAGTACCAACAGAAAGGATGATAACATTCCAAAAGGAAGAAATGAGTAAAAGGGAAAAAAGACTAACAACTCTTTATGAACAATGGAAAATACAGGTACGCGAAACAAGAGAAAGGTTAAAGTTAGATATCACAGACAAGGAGATGTCAGAACTCGCGGACATAATAGAGAAAGGGAGAGATGATGTATTGAAGTTATATTCAGAAATAAGAAACCAAATGGCACCATCATCTGACATAAGGAGAAAGATTGATGCATGCGATGCAATAACTCGTGACATCGTAAGGATAATTCTGGAAAGATTAAGTGGTGTTGATGAGGATTTTGACGCAGAGCGCGAAAGAATTCGTTTACGTGGACTTTTAGAGCATGAGTATGCCCAGTCCATATACGGCTCAACCGCAGGTTCAAATCGCAGCCAACGGTCCTCAGCTTCACAGCTCACAGCAAAACGAGCCGATGCAGCAGCAGAGCTAGCTGCAAAAGAAGCTGAATATGAAATCGTACTAGAGGAACAAAGACAACAGGAAAGGATAAAAGCTCTAGAGGAGGAGCACAAGAAACAAATGGCAGCTCAAACATCAGAGTTGGAACGCTTGAAAGCACAGAGGGAAGTGAAAGCAGCTCGAGCCAGGTTTGAAGCATATGACAGAGAGTTATCACAGGTGGATGATGTACAGTCAATTAAAAGTGAACAGGTGAGCCCATATTCCACACCCACACCAGCGCTCTCTTTCATTCCTGTGCAAACAGCTCCCCCTAGTGTCACTCAACTAGCTCAAGCAGTGCAGGATAGCATTCAACTGAACAGACTTCCCACGCCAGAACCAACAGTGTTTAGTGGCGACCCTATAAGCTTCATTGAATGGAAATCCACTTTCATATCACTGATTGAACAAAAGGGCATCTCAGCAGCAGACAAATTGTACTATTTGAAAAGATACGTAACAGGCCCAGCTCGAAAATGCCTTGAAGGCACTTTCTTTAGAAATGATGAGGAAGCATATAAGGACGCTTGGCACAAACTAAACCAAAGGTACGGCCAGCCTTTCGTGATTCAGAAGGCATTTAGAGAAAGGCTATCAAATTGGCCTAAAGTGCAGTCTAGAGATGCTGATGGACTAAGGGCATTTGCAGATTTCATAAATGCATGCATGCTTGCAATGCCACATGTAAAGGGTCTACAAATACTCAATGACAGTGAAGAAAACCAAAAATTGTTGCACAAACTACCAGACTGGATAAACGCAAGATGGAACAGACAGGTAACAAAGACTTTAATGGAGGGCGGTGAGTTTCCAAGTTTTAGTGCTTTTGCCTCCTTCCTCTCAGTAGAAGCTGAAGTCGCCTGCAACCCAGTCACCTCCATTCATGCACTTCGCTGCACTGAAACAAACAGTGACAGAAGGAACACAAAGGAAATCAAAAGAAACAAGGCAAGTGTATATAACACAAACACCACTGAACAAAGTGATAAAAGGACAATAACAAAAACACTCAATGGCTCTCCATGCACAATGTGCCAAGGCAACCATCAACTTCACAAGTGCCCTGACCTCTTGAAAATGTCTCTAGAAAACAGAAAGAAGCATGTGAAAGACAATAGACTTTGTTATGGCTGTCTAAAACCAGGACACAGTGCTAAGGACTGCAGACGCCGCCTTACTTGTGAGACTTGCACAAAGCGACATCCGACATGTCTTCACGATGAAAACTACAGGAATGGTCTGCAAAGAGAAACATGTGTTAGCACAAACAATGCAGCTCAAGGCAGCTCACCTGAAACAGCAACAGCCATGTCACTCAATGTTGCTAGATCTGAACAGTCAGTCAGCACCTCAATGATAGTTCCAGTGTGGCTGTCCACTACCACTAATCCACTCAAGGAAAAACTGGTCTATGCGTTATTAGACACACAGAGCGACACTGTATTCATTGATCAGGATGTCACACATGAGCTGCAGGCAGATGTTTGTCCAGTTAAGTTGAAACTAACTACCATGATGGGTAGAAATGCAGTTGTAAGCAGTGGAAAGGTGTCTGATCTCTTAGTGAGAGGTTATAACTCAGCCACAGTCATAAAGCTCCCCACTGCATACACAAAGGATTACATACCTGCTAACAGAGAACACATACCTACATGTGAAACAGCCAAACAATGGAGTCACTTGCTACCGATTGTAGACGAGGTCCCTCCACTCCTCAGTTGTGAAGTAAGCCTCCTCATAGGTTATACTTGTCCTAGAGCTCTCGCACCCAAACAAGTAATCTTAGGCAAAGAAAATGAGCCCTATGCCATTCACACTGATTTGGGATGGAGCATAGTTGGCAACTCGACACCATACAACGAAATCTATTCAGCGAGCAGTCTCTGTCACCGAATCATTGTTAAAGAAATCCCTCCCTCAACTCCAGCGGATGCAATACGTGTTTTGGAGAGAGATTTCAAAGAGACTGACGGGAATGAAAAGACGGTGTCACAAGAGGACTTAGTATTCCTTCAGAAACTCGAGCATGGCATAACACAGACTGAAAATGGACATTTTGAAATGCCATTACCATTTAAAGAAAGACCACAAATGCCGGATAACAGACAACTCGCCGAAACCAGGCTACATCAGCTCAAGCGCAAGTTCCTGAAAGATGAAAAATACAAAAGGGAATACATGAAATATATGAGTGACATCATCAAAAGGGGTGACGCTGAAAAGACTGATGATGATGGACCGCCCGGAGAGACATGGTACATACCGCACCACGGCATCTATCATCCAAAGAAACCTGATAGGTTGCGCGTGGTCTTCGACTGCTCTGCAAAACACAAAGGCACCTGTCTTAATGAGCATTTGCTGAACGGTCCGGATATGATCAACAACTTAACTGGTGTGCTTGTGCGCTTCAGACAGCACCAAGTAGCGCTCATGTGCGACATCGAAAAAATGTTTCACCAATTCCAAGTCAAAGAAAATGATCGCAACTACTTACGCTTCGTATGGTGGAAAGACGAAGATATGAACAGCCAACCACAAGCATACAGGATGACAGTACACCTCTTTGGTGCTGTTTCATCACCCGGTTGTGCGAACTATGGACTCAAACATTTAGCCAAAGAGAACAGTTCTGCATATCCAGTTGGCTCACAGTTCATAGCAAGAGACTTCTATGTAGACGACGGAGTCACCAGCGCAGAGACAGTAAAGGATGCTATACGACTGGCAAAGGAAGCACGTGAACTATGTGCAAAGGGTGGACTAAGGTTACACAAATTCGTGTCCAACAACTCTGAAGTTTTAAAAAACATTCCAGCTTCAGAGCATGCAACAGATACAAGAACAAAGGACTTGACGTTTAATGAGACACAGACTGAAAGAGCACTTGGCATTTATTGGAATGTGGAGAAGGATTGCTTTACATTTAACATCACGCTAAAGGACCAACCACCAACCAGGCGCGGCATCTTGTCCACAGTCTCAGCAATATACGACCCCCTTGGCTTCATTGCTCCCTATGTACTCAAGGGAAAGGGGATTCTCCAAGAAATGTGTCGTCAAGGAACAGACTGGGACGACCCGCTACCTGAGCAGCTTAAGCCACGGTGGGAGTGCTGGAAAGGAGATCTACACAATCTAAAAAATGTGCAAATCAGCAGATGTTATGTTCCTGCAGATTTTGGAGAAGTGGTAAAAAGAGAAATACACCACTTTTCTGATGCAAGTGCCGCAGGATATGGACAGTGTTCTTATTTCAGACTCATAAACAAAAGGGAAGAGGTCCACTGTACCTTCATCATGGGCAAAGCACGCGTCTCTCCAACAAAGATCACCACGATCCCAAGGTTAGAGCTTACCGCAGCCGCAGTATCAGTCGCCGTAAGTAACACGCTAAGAGAGGAACTGCTCTATGACAATGTTGAAGAGTTCTTCTGGACAGACTCAAAGGTCACTCTAGGATACATAAACAACGACGCGAGGCGGTTTCACACGTTTGTTGCTAATAGAGTGCAAAAAATCCGCAACAGTACCTCACCGCAACAATGGTTTTATGTGCCTACCAGTGAAAACCCAGCAGATATAGCATCCAGGGGCACATCTGTAAATGAACTGCTTTCATCTAATTGGTTCACAGGCCCTCACTTTCTGTGGGAAAAGAAAATACAGCTTCAAACAAAAGAGACCATTGTACTTACAGTAGGAGACCCAGAGGTGAGAAAGGTACAGACACTAAGCACAGAAACCGTTGAACATACAAGCCTTAGTGACCGACTCACAAGGTTCTCATCCTGGTCCCGTGCAGTCAGCGCAGTCGCACGTCTCAGACGATACCTGCTCAAAGACAAATCAAAGACACTCACAACTGTAACTGAAAGACAAAATACAGAAACTGTGATTATCAAAGACTTACAAAGACAAGCATATCAAAACGAAATAGAGACATTAAACAAAAGCAAACAACTTCCAAAGAACAACAAAATGTACAACTTGGATGTTTTCTTAGACAAGGACAATGTGCTTAAGGTGGGAGGAAGGCTCCATCACTCATCTCTTCCCAGCTCATTTAAACATCCAACAATCATTCCCAGAGAACATCACGTCACAAAACTGATAATTGCTCATTGCCACGAGAGGGTCAATCATCAGGGAAAGGGCTACACAATGAATGAGATACGATCCACTGGCTATTGGATTCCAAAGTTAAGTCAAACGGTTGCATCCTACATTCGCCAGTGTGTGTTTTGCAGGAAACAAAGGAGACCTGTGGAAGGACAAAAAATGAGAGACTTACCCACAGAAAGAATTGAACACTCTCCGCCTTTCACATACTGTGGTATGGACGTTTTTGGACCGTTCCTGACCAAACAAGCAAGGAAAGAATATAAAAGGTATGGCCTCCTCTTCACATGCTTTTATTCACGTGCAATTCATGTTGAAATGTTAGAAGACCTATCAACGGACACCTTTATAAATGGACTCAGATGCTTCATCGCTCTAAGAGGCTCTGTCAGACAAATAAAATGTGATCAGGGCACTAACTTTGTTGGTGCCAAAAACGAACTGAGTGCAGCACAAGGTGAAATTGACATTGACAAACTGACAACCTTCCTTGCAGATAATCAATGTGATTTTGTCCTAAACACACCTCATGCTAGCCACGCAGGTGGAGTATGGGAACGACAGATACGGACTGTGAGAAACGTTCTTAATGCAACACTGGCTCTCACACCAGGTCGACTCACCGACTCCTCACTCAGAACCTTCTTGTATGAAGCGGCTGCTATAGTAAACAGCCGCCCCCTTACAACAGACAGTCTCAACGATCCAAACAGTTTGGAGCCACTAACTCCAAATCATCTTGTCACAATGAAAACATCAACTCCTCTGCCACCCCCAGGACAATTCGTTAAGGAGGACTTATATGCACAAAAACGATGGCGTCATGTACAGTACTTGCTCGAACAATTTTGGAGCAGATGGAAAGGGGAGTACTTGCAGAACATAATGGTCAGACAAAAATGGCACAAGCCTAAAAGAAACATGCAAATAGGCGACATAGTAATGGACAAGGATGAAATGCAACCACGATCACAGTGGAAACTTGGACGAATCTTGGACACTGTAAAAGATACAGATGGACTTGTCAGAAAGGTCAAAATAGGCTTTGCAGACAGAAATCTTAACAAAAGAGGTCAACGGGTGAACAAAATGTCTGTAGTAGAACGCCCTGTACATAAGTTAGTTCTGCTACTAGAAGATGGTAAAAGGTAAATTTTGCAATGCTTAAGTGTATTGAAATGATGAAGTTACAGTTGTAACCTGTTTATCAGGTTATTTCTGCATTCTGGATATGTAACGTGAAGAAATTATTTGTGTTTTTTTTTTTATGTGTGTAACGTCAAATAATTTGGTGGGAGTGTAAAGGCCATCAGAGTAGTTAAGTATTATTTTGATTATAGCTACGCTATATGGTTTTATTATTACGGTATCAGGCCTTTATTTTGATAACCAAAGAAACCGGAAGTATGGTGACGGAAATGTACCTGGCGATCGGCGAAAAGACGAAAGGAAAGTAGGAAAAGGTTCACGGTTAAAAACAGTTAAAACTACAAGGTTTAGCTTCAGTCAATTGGAGAACAAGGTTTGTAAAGAAATATATTTGAGCTATTGGAAATGTTTATCATAAAATGTATAACTTTGTAATGCTATCGGATTGAAACTAATGTAATGAGCTGTGTAACGTTCGAAATGTGATGGTAATGCATGGTTTATTTGTTTTTACTCAGCTCTTACGTTGGTTAATGACAAGGACGGCAATAAAATTCACTTAACCATCAGTTCTGGCCTTCTCAATATTGATTGGATGCTACACTCACCAAGAGGGCACTTTGACATAATTTTGTGTGTATTTGGTCGTATAAGCTGAAGAAGAGATCTGAAATCGGGATTACCTGCTGCCCGAGAGGCGGCTTTCTGTGCGCGTGAGAAGTTCACTTATTGCATTTAATAACATTAAGCATGTCAAACGTATGTAACAGTCATGTGTCCAGTCTACTCTCTGAAGCATGTGTTTTTTCGAGTATTATTCTGCCTTCACGTGCTATCGGAAATGTCCTACTTCCCACTTCTGAAGTTGTGATTACAAGCTCATCCCAGTATACTAGTATTTATGATTATTTCGATAGCATGTGAAGGCAGCAGTTGTCGCAAGCAGTTGCGATATGCATATTGCAATATTATATACATTTGCAATGTTTTGATCATTTCGATATGTTGTGCAGCCCTAATCTGAGTGAGTGATACTAAAATAACACACAAATCAAATCAAATTCAAAATCCAAAGACACATGAGACTCACAGGAGTTGTGTCTTCGTCTGAAGCCTTTACTTTGGCCAGCCATGTCCACGTGACGTTCACCGTAACTCTTGGAGTAATGTGGCACCGGAGACAACCCTCCTTCCTGCAATTTGGGTTCAGTTTTATTAGGTACCGTCACAGGAGCGCTGTTGACCGGGCCGCCACCACCCTTGTCCTTGCGTCCGCCATGCGGCGTCAATGTGGAATTGGAGTCTGGACCATTCTGCTTGGGGACTTCAGTGAAGCTCTTATGGATATCCAGGATTTTGAGATCTTTAATGTCCATGGCACTGTGGATTAGAAAGGTGTAACGTTACTCGTTTAATACAGTAACTAGTTGTGTTTGGTATTCAAATTCTGATGAGCCCGTATTAAATGATGTATTAAGAATTGTACTTTAGAGTACATAATACCACAAAAATGCAGAATATATCCACTGAGACAAGGTTGCCTATCTTAAAAAACATATTTGAACTTCATAAAGGATCAAAAACAATTGTTTAGGATTATTATTTATTATTTACCTGAAAGTGACCTCAGGCACAGTGCATTTGACTCCATTGTGGAAGGGATGTCTGAGAGAGATGGTCTGGCTGGTCTGGTCTACTGAAGATACTTCTCCTTGATACACTCCTAGAGTTGCCCCACAGTGAATTGAAACAAGGCTGCCAATCCAATCTGATGCCATTCTGACCAACTGAAATGAGATTAAAAAGACGCTTGTTATTCTTTATGAGTTTTATATTAAAACACAACTCCTAAAAACGGGGAATGTGGGAATACGTTAATATAATGAATATTATGAAGGGATAAATCAAGTATCGAACGTTAGATGGGAAGATGCTAATGTTAGCCAGCTAGATGTACAGGACGCGACGGCTTTAAAAGCTACTTTTTTCGTCGTCGGATCTATAAAACTAGTAAAATGAGTTCATCACCTGTTGTCAAGAGCAAATCCTTTAAATAATGCGGGTAACTGTAATATCGTGTTAGATTTTGATGAACTCTTGTGAAGAGCTCGGCTGCGCGAACGGCTTCTTCTATGATTCACTGTGTGTGATTGGGTCTCAGTTTTGAATCTGTGTTTACTGCCACTTACCGGGCAACCGCCAAAGTACATTGAGCTGCATGCAGTGGCATGACCTTAAAAATCTTAAAATAAGCGATTATTAATATTAATCCATATTTATAATATTTTTTTGTAAATCATAATTATTGTTTATTTATATTATCGCATTTTTAACTGATATAATATTATGAAATAATAGCATTTTATAATTAATTGTGATTAATAACGATATTTATAATGTATAATTAAATTAAATTAATAGAATTATTAAATTAAGTAATATTATTGGCCACTAGCGGCTTTTGTTTGTATCTTAATGGAAATAAATTCTTAATCTGTAACATAAAGCCAACATTAAATATTCTCAGATAAGCCTTTGAATGAAACAAACCATCTTCTTGTCAGTTATGGATGACATTATGAAAAAGCTAGCTAATGTTATGTCTGTTATGATCAAAGACACAAGAGGAACCTGCACATGTCTGCTAGAAACAAATCACGCAAAGACCATTGAAGAAGTCACCGTGACATTTCCCACGAGCTTCAACAGAACCTGAGATGCCTTCAGGACTGTCTGAGCGACCAGTGCCAGCAGAGTGTTTGTTTGGACAAAAAAATGTGTGTGTGTGTGTGTGTGTGTGTGTGTGTGTGTGTGTGTGTGTGTGTGTGTGTGTGTGTGTGTGTGTGTGTGTGTGTGTGAACTGTGAAGGTGAAGCAGGACTCGGCCAGAGGCAGATATTGCAGTCGTGTTTGCTTTGTTGTGGTGCATTACATTTCAAAAGTGCTTGAACGATTTATCCTTTTCATGTGACACATCATTTTACCTGAAATAGTCATTAATTATCATTTAATATTAAATATGAATAAAAGGTATTTAAATGTTAATTATTAATAATTATTGAATTATAATTATTATTTAATATGAATTATATTACAATTTATAGGATACACACACTATACAAAAGTTGCTGAACTATGTGATAGATATTATGCAGTATGTGACACGTTTTTTTAAAAACCTGAAATATATAGCCTACATACATTTGTCATTACAGAAACTTTATAATAAAATCTAAAACCACAACATTTTTATGTTGACACTATGTAAGGGCACTATAATGTTGAAAAATAACTAATTCGTGTGTAAAATATGAAATAAAATGATTCAATCATTTCCAAAATAACCCTGATTTTAATCAAAATCAAACACGCCGCTCTTTCGGGAGAGCCAATCAACGCTCCCAAAATCTCCGTGATCCCGCCTCCCACATTCCCTCACTATCATCATGTGATCATGTGACAACATCACAACAAAGATGTCTGCCTGCTTTTCGGTGCGGTAAATTGTTTTATCGTTCCTCAAATATATCAAAAGGGTGTGTGCATTTACGTCAAACTACTGCGAAGTTGGCATCAGATGAAGACTTTTTTTTACTAGTCAACTAGTCAGATTGTGAATATTTTTCCACGTAAGCGATTTTACTTATATCTATCAGTTCATTATTGATTTGATTCCTTAGTAACGCTTATATCTTGTGTTTTGTGAAAAGCGTCATCATGGAGCCCACCGCATCGGGAATATTCTGTAACAGGATGCTCAGCATGGTGAACTCTGAGGATGTGAACGCCATCATTCAAGCTCAGAGACATATGTGGGTTTCCCTATCTAGTGAGTGACCTAACTAGGCAGCATGTTCTAGGTTTTTAACCTGATTTTGCTGCATGTCTTCCAGGCTGGACCGTTTTGAGAAGACCAATGAGATGCTAATCAACTTCAATGGACTGTCCAATGTGCGCTTACAACAGATGAATGAACACTTTCTAATGCACACCCGTACATTAATAGAGATGAAGAAAGACTTGGACAGCATCTTCAGACGAATAAGGTATTATATCCATAACGTAACTATAGGGTGCATTAGGGTAATGTGGGACGCCTAAGATCTGATGTGCACATTTCTTGTTCCATTACAAGCAAGCTTATGATATTATGATACATTAATACATTCTAGCTGGGTTGTCCTCATAAAAGTTTGGGCAAATTGTAGACATTTAAAAGTGCAAACATTGTCTGAAAATATTATTTTACATGTTTATTTAAATAATATAAACGGTGTAACGCCATTTCCTAACACGATTTTGTGTTTCCTCAGGACTTTAAAAGGCAAGGTTGGGAAACAATATCCAGAGGCCTTTAGCAGTAAGTTATTATGCAGTATTTTATATTGGGATACACTACAATTAAAACTGTGGTGATAATTATTTTCTGGATAACTGTGTTATGGAAGATAACTGATATATCATTTTGTCAAAGTAATTAAATAAGTAAAACGCAATGTTTTTGTCCATGTTAAACAGTGTTTGAATGTCTAGGAAAACACTCATCAAGTTCAATCTTAAATCTTATAAATAAATTAAAAACCGTGTTTGCAATCTAGCATTATTTCTATAATTTACAGCTAAATTATGACAAAAATAATCTAAAACCCTAAAGAAAGAAAGAAATGAACATCCACAATTAATATCAAATATTTACTGATATACAAAATTAAAATCACTAATGTACATTAAAGTAATATTTTAATAAATTAATAATTTTATTCAGCAAGTAAGCATTCAAGTAATCGAAAGTGACAGTAAAGACTTTTATAATAATACAAAAGATTTATATTTCAAATAAATGCTGTTTGAACTTTCTATTCATCAAAGAATCCTGAAAAATCCACAATAATCTTAAGCAGCACAACTGTTTTCAACATTGATAATAATTAATAAATGCTTTTTGAGTAGCAAATTTGCATATTAGAATGATTTCTGAAGGATCATGTGACACTGAAGGCTGGAGGTATGATGCTGAGAATTCACACAGTAATATGAGCCATTTTATAAGTGTCATTTTAAAATGTATTAAATAGAAAACAGCTATTTTAAATTGTGACAATATTTCACAATATTACTGTTTTTACTGTATGTTTGATCTTCCAAGTTCCCCAAGCATTTGAATGGCAGTGTATAATATAAATATTTAGTGCATTTCTAATTTTGTACTAGTTTTGCTCATGTTGTGTAATCAAACCATTTTGTTTCCAAAAGACGTCAATGAATGTTCCAACCTGGAGGAAGATGATGATGAGTTTGACCCCATCCCTCCCAGTGTGGCCACCACCATCACCACCACTGCAACGTCCGAGCAGAGCACAGAGTCATGTGACACGAGCCCTGATGTGATATCACCCACCATTAGCTGCTGTTCTGAAGACCCCTCTCAAGAGAACACCGGCACTCCAACCTCTGACAGTCATGAACCGGCAGTGTTACGGGACGAGGGTCCCGATTCAGCTGACATTTAAACTTCTAATATGGTGTTTATTACATCCAGATGCCGCTTAATGATGCAAGTCTACAGCTTAATGTTTACTATGTGAAATTGTGCTACTAATTTTGTGTTGTTTTCTGTTTTCTGTTACAACTTTACATATATTTAAATGACTGCTGTGGTAATGACCTAGACAATTAATGCAAACAATTTTTTGCAGATAAAAATTAAAATGATACAATTAAATACAGACGTTTACCTGGTGTTGTGTAATATTTCATGTTCAAAACCGTATTAGTTATTATTTAGCATTACTTTTTGGACTGTCATGTCCAAAATGTCTGTCATGAATAAAAGCTTTGTCACAGTATGCAAGGTGATTTTGTTTTAATTAGGATTTAATCTAAATTCGGAATAGTCTGCTAATCTTGTTATTTCTAAAACACTATATTAGAAAGCGCCCACTTCTCCCCGTGTTTTTTATTACAGTAAAATGACTACATTTCCCAAAATTCACCGGACCGGAAGCTCGCGACTACAACACATCGCCGTCACTCTCTTCCGAGTCCTCTACGTTTCTGTCCGTTATTTCATGAAGCGCGTAATGTAAAAGAGGATTATTTGGTTGTAAATTGTGTAAAAGGAACACAATGAGCCACTCAAAATAGCATTTCAAGGTAGGTAGAGAACGAAGTAAGTAAAATGGCAATCTAGATAAGTGCACGGCTAGCAGCGGCTAGCAGTAACCATAGACAACTGAGCATTCACAGACAAATTGTTCAAATAAATTCACTTTAAAAGATGTTTACTATCAAAACAGGTCTAAGGTCTACTTATTTGTATTTAAACTTTTCACATATTTAGCATTGCGTGCTAATAACATAAAGTTAATGTAGGTGCTCATAAGTGTGTGTGAACTCGTCTTGATGTACATATGATGGACTACAGGCTAAATTCATGAGGAAGACAACAGCAAACTGTTGTGACGATGAGGAGGCTGAACAAAAAGAAAGCTCTGAACTTTGTGAAGGAGTTGGATGCTTTTCCCAAGGTTCCTGAGAGTTATGTGGAGACAACAGCCAGTGGAGGAACTGGTGAGATGAGCTGAGATTTCATTTGTCCAAATGATGGTTGGTTTAAAGAGACTATATAAATATGCGTGTGTGTATGTGTATCAGTGTTATTTTAATTGTTAGTATATATAGTTAGTATAATTAGTAGTATAGTATATACTAGGAGTATAATATATAGTTAGTACGATTTAGATAGATAGATAGATACTTTTTCTTTTCTGACTGTTGTCAAATATTACTACTGTGATACTGAATTGAAACATAAAGCAAATGAAATTGTGTTTTTTTTCTTCTTCTCAGTGACTGTGTTGGCCTTCACGGCCATGGCACTCTTGGCCTTCTTTGAGTTCTTTGTGTATCGGGACACATGGATGAATTATGAGTATGAAGTGGATAAGGATTTTACTAGGTGACTCACTAACATAACTGTAAATTGTTATTTTGTATCTACATATAATACTGTAAGATGTGCATTGAAAACACTAACATTTCGTTTTTTCTTCTTGCAGCAAACTACGAATTAATATTGATATCACAGTTGCCATGAGATGCCAATGTAAGTACATCTTACTTTAGTAATGTGTTGTATGACTTGCAGCATAGGTTTATCAATAATCTTTTTTTTTCTCCAGTTGTTGGTGCAGATGTATTGGATCTCGCTGAGACGATGGTGGCATCTGACGGCCTGCAGTATGAACCCGTGAGTATCTGAATGTTACTCATTTCCTAGTATATTTTATAGTTGTGCCATAATATGTTTACAATTCTTTCGCAGGTTGTTTTTGACCTTTCTCCTCAGCAGAGAATCTGGCACAGGTAAATCACTTTTCGTTTGTTTATAACACTCATGCTTTTTAACCTCCAAATTGATTCCTGTCACCTGTGAGTCTGTGACATTAGGACATAACTGTAATGTTATGTGTTTGTTAACATAAAGATGTAATTATAAAAAGAAAAATCTTTTTTTGTCCCTCAGAACACTTTTGCTCATTCAGGACCGTCTGCGTGAGGAACATTCACTCCAGGATGTTCTGTTCAAGAATGTCATGAAAGGCGCCCCCACTGCTCTACCACCCAGGTCAGAACACATGACACCTGAATGAGAACGTATTACACTACATATCAGCATGAAGCGGAAGCTTTGAGTCTTTTATTCCCTATTGCGATTTGTTTTCGAGTTAATTGGATGGTTGTGGTTTGCTATTGGTCGACCTCATGTGAGTGACAGATTGTCCCGCCCTCGTGCAAATAAACACCATCAGAGAAGAGATGATGCTGCAAGAGGGAGGGGAAGCTATTTTGATTAAAGATTATGAAGACACATGGATAAAAAATATATATATTCATGGATAAATCATTTATAATAAATACTACAATCTTCCATAAAAATAAGAAAAGTCAGTTTTGATTTCATGGGGACTTTAAGGAGTGTGTCATTTTTTGTTGAACATTTAGGGAAGATGACCCCACACAGCCTCTAAATGCCTGCCGGATTCATGGACATCTCTATGTCAATAAAGTAGCAGGAAATTTCCACATCACTGTTGGCAAGTATGTTTCGTTTCATTCTGTTTTTTGCATCCAATTACATTTTGACTCACTAAAAGTTGTTTTTAAGTACTGCAAACGTAATTGCAAAGTTTAAATGTAAGTCAGTTGAAGAGTCCATGTGATCGTTGAAGTCAGATGATGTACACCTTTGAATGAGACTGAATATCATCCGCTGTCTGTGTATTTCCTTATTTTATGTTCATTTCAGGGCCATCCCACACCCTCGAGGTCATGCTCATCTAGCAGCCCTGGTCAGCCATGAAAGTAAGCTGAAGAGCTTCTTTAGACCTTAACAAAGTGTGTTTATAGCCATGTTCTAGAAAAGTGGGTTTTGGTGCTACAGATTTGATCTGAATGGCTCATTCTATGCAAAACGTATCTAGTGCTTTTGCATTCAGACTAGAAGGCAACATCTGTTCCACTAAAAAAGGAAATGGTACAAAATGTCCAAAAGGTCAGTTTGATAATAAGGACTGTTTTTTTTTTTTTAGCATACAACTTCTCCCATCGGATAGACCATCTGTCTTTTGGAGAGGAAATACCGGGCATATTAAATCCACTGGATGGCACAGAAAAAGTGTCCACAGATCGTAAGTGATTGTAACTTTTATCAAAAATTTCAGGAAAAAAGTGTATATATATATATTTATATATATATATATATTTATATATATATATATATATATATATTTATATATATATATATATATATATATATATATATATATATATATATATATATATATATATATATATATATATATATATATATATATATATATATATATATATATATATATATATATATATATATATATATATATATATATATATATATATATATATATATATATATATATATTAGTGCTGGGCAAATTTACGCGTTAACGCGGGCGATACATTTTTTCAGTTTAACGTATTAAAAATATTTAACGCAATTAATGTCTGTTTTTATGTTCATTTTTGCCCAGCGTTACATAATGATTGATTACGCTCATATTCATGTAAATTATTTTAAACAATCTAAGCGCAACAAGACACAAGAGAACGCGCTGTATGTCAATGTCCTGTCTGTGTGGGTGCGTCTCACAGCTCCCTAGTTCAGTAGTCAGGGCACTGATCAGGGAGTCGGCCACATTCATGTACACGATATACTGATTCACCACCTAGGGAGCTAATTGAGGGACATCCTGACACACAGGCAGTCTCGTGCACACATCGAGTTCTTTTTCGCTCTTGAACAAAAAATAACAAAAACACAAGAGAATTTTGCCAAAATGCCAGTTTTGTCGAGTATTCTCATTATAGGAGTCTTAAATGAGTTAAATAACGTCTTAAATGAACTTGAGAAAATGAGATGTGTGTGACAGCGCGTTGGCCGATCTTAAAGTGACAGCAGCACTGATGATATCTGTCATTAATGTTCATCAAAGAACAACGGGAACAGAGAAGTGTAGCTTTAATGATGATTAATCTATATTTCATTTATCATTTATGCAGTTAAGAAAGGCGCTGATAACTTTATTCAATTTCTGTGTAGACTATGTCTAACAGGGAAGGCCACTGGTAAATAACATTTATTATAATGGTTTTATGTAAAGATTGTTGTAAGTTCACTTAAATTAAATGTTTTTTTTTTAAAGTCTAATAAATGTTGAAATTGGTAGCTTTCAGTTATACTGTAATGTCATTAATGTTTCATAGAGACTTCATTCATAAAAAGATGCCATCACAACACACATTTAAAATATACTGTCTTTAAATTGTTTCTTCATTCATTTGGAGAGTAACTGAAATTACTACAACATAAAAAACTCCAAAAATATTAAAAACTCCAATGTTATTTTTAATTGCGATTTAATCATGATTAATTACAGAAAAATGTGATTAATTAGTAAAAAAAGTATCGATTCACAGCATATATATATATATAATATTTTAACATTTTTGTAATTCAATGAAATGTTTATACAAATTGTATTATCAGCATGTAACATGTATGTGTGTATGTATATAAAGTCATAATACACACACACACATACACACACACACATACACACACACACACACACACACACACACACACACACACATATATATATATATCATATGAAGTCATAATGTTATGCCTGATCGGTGTGTATATATAACATATTTTATCACCATAAATATTTATCTATATGAGTGACTATATAAATTATACATAACATTTCTATTTATATAAATTTATCAATTTAAACAAATATAGTAATTATACAGGAGTCCAGAAATTTTTCTAATTCAATATATTTTTTCCCTTAAATTATTATCAGATAACCCTGTTTTTGTTTTGTTTTGCTAGATAATCAGATGTTCCAGTACTTCATTACCATTGTTCCCACAAAACTGCAGACATACAAGTTGTCAGCGGACACACACCAGTACTCAGTCACTGAACGGGTACAGACGGCTTTAAAATTCCAAAAAATATATTCATAACCATCTGTTGTTTTAATTAAAGTTTCATATCAAACTGACACGATTTGCTACATTTTACAAAGTTGAATTTTAAAAAGTTATGTTTGTAAAGTACATCGTGTATGCATGATTGGCTAAGGATGAACACTGATGCCACATTTGGACCCTTTAGGAGCGTGTGATAAACCACGCAGCGGGGAGTCATGGGGTTTCTGGGATCTTTATGAAGTATGACATCAGCTCTCTGATGGTAAAGGTGACTGAGCAGCACATGCCCCTGTGGCAGTTCCTCGTGCGGCTCTGTGGCATCATAGGAGGCATTTTCTCAACTACAGGTAAATGGAGAGGAAATCTGCTAATCAAAAATATCTCATTTGAAATGATTGAGTGATCATGATTTGTTTCTGCAGGCATGCTACATAGTCTGGTCGGCTTCTGCGTAGACGTGGTCTGCTGTCGTTTTAAACTGGGGGTTTACAAGCCGAAGACTGTAAGTAGTAGTTAGGGCTTTTTTATGAATCCTTTTTCAATAGTTTTGGATCTGAGCTTTGACATTCTTGTTGTCTTTTGTCTTTAGATAAGTGTTTTTGATGGCCACGTGAACAGCCTGACGCCGCTTCTTTCTGAGAATGGCGAACACTAGCTGGGCTCTCCTCCTTGCCACATTTAAAGATCAATTCAGTCACTATTCAATCTGAAACACGACTGTAACTTCCAGGATTCAGTTAATACATCATATTGAGGTTGACTGTCATTTGTGTTACTGTAAAGAGCCATCTGCACTGACACTATAATAATAACTATTACACTGGTATAAATTCATAAATCAGTAGTTTGCACTTCCCCAGAAAATTTTGATGGGTGCAAAAATGTATACATTTATATATATATATATTGCACTCATTAAAACATCTTTTCTTTTTAAATGTTTCTAAATGCAGGCATTTAAATTATTTAATCATCTTTGATTACATGAAATACTCCCTTTTAAAAAGTGCAGGTCCAGAATATCAGACAATTTAGTCTTAGGCGAAGTGGCTTTTAATACAACCCTAATATATGAAGTAGCATCAGGAACATTTCAGACACGGCCCATTCAAGACAGTATTAGCATCTGGTTGGGATGTTTGTAATGATTGTCCCCAGCCAGAGCCGGGATCTCCACCTCAGGAAGGACTGATTATTTTCTGCTCATGTGCATTTCAAGAGATTGTGTTTGATATTATTGATACTGATAAATGCAAGTAATACAATCATGATTGTATTTGGTTATATGACTAAATTATATAAGTGTATTGTAGTGTGACATAATTAATTTAAAGCATACTGAACATTCTTTCTGATGTACCGTATATCATTTCCCACATTACTTTTGCATGATTAGAGATTGTTGTGCCAAAGCCTTTTCTAGTTCCATTAGGGTCCCTGCTGTAACGGTTCAATAGGAAAAGGATTTGTAGTCCCTTTTTAAAAGTCTGGAGACAAATTAGTCACGTATAACATCCTGTTGGTGTATTTTGCTTCGTTTATGAATTTTAACATGACATTCCCCAGGATTGAGATGTTTTCTTGCGTGATTATTCAGCGCGTCTCCCGAGAGTCCAAATAAAAACACTTTCTTATGCACCTGCACACCTGTGATATCTGAGTGTCGCCACCGTTTCGCCTCCGTCTCCTGAGCAGCAAAATAAAATCTTTATATATATATATATATATATATATAAACATAGTTTGTTTTCAGACACTAGGGTGTAAATGCTTACATTAGGCGCCTCTTGAAGGACCAGTCACTTAAAGCCTGAGGTTAGTTGTTTTTTAATTAAAAATAATAAATATACAATTTATTTTTGCATGTAATTTAACATTCTCATTTGTTCTTTGTTGATGCTTTCTTACCCAAAAGACCCAAGAAAGTGCAAGTGTGCAAATGACAATTACCAGAGCAGCTGGTTTAGCGTTACCAGCAGATCACATAGAAATCATAACTAGATTTTCTGAAGGCAGAGCTTGCAATAAAAAAATTGATTTTTTATTTCAAACCCAACTGACTTTCTTTGTACTGGGCAACACAAAGGAGCAATTTTGAAGAATGTTCAGCCGTTTTCTACACAATAATAGTTGTTAGTTCATCGTAATTCATTAAAAAACTGTCAAGCTCCCAAAAAAATAATAAAAGTGGTTATTATGACGACTCTTTAACAACTTTTATGGTGCGTTTTGAAGGTTGAAAGCTCCAGTCCCCATGAAAAAGAGCAACCGGAACATTCTTCAGATCATCTTCTTTTAAGTTGCACATAAGAAAACAAGCCAGTCATGTGGGTGAGTAAGTAATTAAAGGGATAGTTCACCAAAACATTTAAATTCTGTCATTAAACGCTCACACTCATGTCGTTCCAAACCTGCAAGACCTTCGTTCATCTTTGGAACACAAGTTAAGATATTTTTTTATGAAATCCGAGAGCTCTCTGACCCCTCCATACACAGAAATGTACTTACCACTTTCAAGGCCTAGAAAGATAATAAATAACGACTTTATTCAACTATTTCTTCTCGTCTGTGTCAGTTTCCTGCAGTTTACCTGGGCTAGCTCCTGCATCAGCATCACAGCTCACGTGAACGGCTTCGGCCAATGGTAAGCCAGCGTTCTGGTAGCTCTAGAAAGCACTACACTGTATTTACTACCTCAACAGCGTAGGAGACTAGGAGAATTTGTTGAATTAAGCCGTTATTTTTGTTTAGTTAGTTTTTTTGCGCACAAAAAGTATTCTCGACGCTTCATGAACCACTTTAATCACATCATGGATGTCTTTCCGACTTTTATGGGCCTTGAAAGTGGTCGTTGTGTCGCTGTCTATGGAGGGGTCAGAGAGCTCTCGGATCGAGGGTGAGTAATTCATGACAGAAATTTGCATTTTTTGGTGAACTAATAACCCTTTAAGTATCTCTTAAATCTGTAACAAACCTTTTGTGTGACTTTAGGCTTCAATTATGTGAAAAAAATCTCTCGAACAAGCTCAAAAGCATCATCATCTTCGCTAGGTTTCTCCAAAGTTCCTGGAGCATCAGGAGAAGGTTTCAAATGGCAGTCTCGTTTTGTACTGGTACTTTCTTCCATGCAGTGTCCATATGGCACAGTCTCTTGCTCGGCAATATTTGAAACGCAGGTCCTGTCTTGTACATCTGAGTCAGACGTGTCTTCATCTGTCTCCGGAATGATCTTTACCTCCTCCTGGGATTGCATCGCATCTCTAGCACATAACTACGTTTGATAAGAAAAATAATAATAGGTCTGTGTCAGTGTGTCATAAATAATTCATTTATGAGAATCAAAATCCATTTACCTTATCATCCTTCAAAATGCCGAGCGCTGTTTCCACGAGCTCCCTCTCGTTCATCCAATACGTGACGACCCTGAGAAAGACATCGTTGGGCAAAAACAATTTTTCATTAAACGTCCGTTCCCATTATTTTAGAAGTGATAGTTTTAAAGGAGTTTCTACCTTCGTCGGTTCTTCAGTCTCTGTTTTGTGGTTTCGTGTGATTTCTTCTTTTCAGCTTCTGTTTTTTTACTGCATTTAACGTCAGATTTCACCATCCAGAGTGGAAGGTTTCGGGGCTTTTCCGACATTAGTGTAGTTTAGTACCGAACCAGCCAAAAAGAACATTGTTTTTAATCTCTTCATTGACTGTTTTTAAGATATGTTGTATGCGCCACCTTGTGGATTGGAGAACAACATAGCCTTCCGTTATTTTAAAGGCACACTATGTAAGATTTTTGGATTAAAATACCCAACAACCACTAGAACAATGTTATATATTTTGTTGACTTGTGTACTTACATTATCACAAATGTTTCCAAGAATGTTTAAATCCAGAGAAATAAGCCATTTTAACCTGGACACGGACCGTGTGTCGTGCGTCACCTATCAATGACATCATACCCGTGAAACAATAATTTAAAATCTAAGGGGTCTCCAAGTGTCTGACAAAAAAAAGTTTGGGAATCCTTGCATTACATGAACAAACAATAATAAACAGCAATGACATAACTCACTCAATGTTTTCCAGGTTTGAAACATTTTGTCCAGGTGAAGGTCATTGGATATGATTAAGACACAGTGTTAGGCAGCTATATATCAGCAGTGTTTAGAAACTTTATTAAAATGTATAAAATAAAAATTTAAGACTAAAAAGAATTAGGGTGAATCAATAAATTATGAATAATTTATTGTCATTGTGTGAATATGTAATCCTGTAATCCATAAAAAAGTAAGTGTAATCTGATTATGAGCATTTTACATAATATAATCGAATTACTAATTTCTAATTAAGTAGGCTACTACATTTTTGGAATCTGATTGTGTAATCCATATTAGGCCTACATGTAATCAGTTACTTACACACACGCACGCACACACACAAATATAAACGTGTGTATGTATGTATGTATGTATATATATATATATATATATATATATATATATATATATATATATATATATATATATATATATATATATATAAAATGGCTGTCAAACGAATAATCGATTAATCACATCCAAAATATAAGTTTGTGTTTACATAATATATGTGTGTAATTATTATACAAATACACACAAATACATGTATATATTTAAGAAAAAAATGATATTTATATATAAAATATTTAATATGTATAGTATATATACTGTCACGTCACATTAAAGAGCGTCAAAACAGCATTTATCATTTAAATTTCGTGATAAAATGGACAGAAGACTTAATATGTTTGTGTGGGAACTCGGATTGAAGTATGTTCCGCGTGTAAAACAAGCCGACTGTTAACTGTTAAAGATTGCATTAGGTACACACGTGCACCGTACCGGAAGTCCTGTACCGAAACAGTTCGGTACGAATACGTGTACCGTCACACCCCTACTTTCAGTAAGATGAGCGCTCACACAATCAGACATGAGTATAATCAGAACTATAAAAGAACTTTAGACCTTGTCAGAGTTTATTTAACAGTATATCAGAATATCATACAGGTAAACAAGATTTTAGCAAAATTTATTATATCCGTACTGTTGCATTTCATAAAAATATTTGATCACTTAGTCTTTGAAACTATCAATAATACATTAAACCATATTTATAGGAGTACAGCTGTACAAGGTAAATACACATCTAACACTAGACAGTAATATTGATCTGAATGGGCCCTGGTACGTGCCATCTTTCACAGATTCAATATTTTCCTCAGTAATATAAAATGTTTTTTTTCTTTGTCTTATTTTCACAGCAGGCAGGATACAGCTTCAAACAGTAAAAGCTATGAGCTGTGCAATAAATGCATCCACTTTTTCCTTCACCGTTTCTCGCTGTCTGTCTCTCCATGTAAACAGCAGTTTATTCTAGCACACTGCACCCAGTGGTGGAATCAATGGAGACTACAAATATGTGCTAGCTACAAAACCATCAGGGAGATATGAACAGGGAGCATTTTATTGTGGCACACATTACTAATATACACTATCTTGTTTCCACTGCAAAAAAAAACAAAAAAAACAAACAAAACAAAACATTATGAATCATTCTTTTCCTCTTTTCCATCAAAAAACAAACTAACATATAAACATCCTTAAAACAAGATGAATCTACTTGATATTGTATATCTTGAAATACGTTTTTCAAGCATAAATGTAACCAAATTTAGTGAGGTTTGTGCTTAAAACAATAAAAATAATTCAAGATACACTCTAAAAAATGTTTTTAAATGGTGTATATATGAATTACATTTATTTAAAGCTGCAGTCCGTAACTTTTTGCGCTCCAGCGGATGCATCTTGCGGAAGAACATTGCAGCCGGAGCTACTTCTCTCTGTTTATGTCTATGGCGAGTCACGCAGGGACTGTGCTCCTCCGCAGCGGTTCCTCCCTGACCGGCCGGAAATAGTCCCAATATAAACACTTATTATAAGTGTACCATAATGATTCAGGGCAAGACAAAAACACGGTTTGGAAAATGGATTCATGTTGTACATTCTCATTATGTCATTTTTGTAAAAGACAAAAATTTTGTCTTGAAGACAAAAAAGTTACGGACATTAGCTTTAAATAATAAATTTAATTGATAACTTCTGTAAAAATAAAAAAATAATTTTGGTAACTGACAAAGCAACTACATCTATTTTGGCAAAAATATATGTAGCTGAACACAATCAGAGTTATATTAAATCATATCCTGGTTCTTCACAGTTTTGTAATGGGACAGAAGACTGATGAGTTTTTGAAGCTCCAAAAAGTGAATCCATCCATCATAAAAGTTGGCCTTCTGAAGCGAAAACTTTTCGGGTCAGAGGTCACCCTTCCATCGGAACTCGACTCTCTTGTGAGCCCGTTGCCGGAAGCCAGTGATTATAGAATATAAAGTTTTAAAATATGGATATTTTTACAAAAACCCATCACTTTGCTTTAGAAGCTTCTATCAACCCACTGGAGTTGTATAGATTACTTTTATGATGGATGGAGCTTCCGCTATTCAATGCCATTACAAAACTGGGAAGAGCCAGGATATTATTTAATATAACTCTGATTGTGTGCGGCTGAAAGAAGAAAGCCATATACACCTAGGATGAGCTTGAGGGTGAGTAAATCATGGGATCATTTTCATTTCTCAACTCTTCTTTTCACTTGTTTTAAGGATGTTTAGAAAATGTTACAGGAAAACGAGAGACAAAATACTGATTAAGACTTTTTTTTTTTTGCAGGGATGAGAAGTAGGAATGTGATAAGCTGAAATTGATATGCAACGTTTTCAATGCATCTCTGGACGCAGTTTCAGGATATTCTGCAGTTCAAGAAACCACTCGAAAATCTGGAATTACATTCCACATACCTCAAAAACAATTGAATTGGCACAGTTATCAGCCTGTGATCAGAATGACAGGTGCTGAGCAGCATAAGACCATTTCACAATTAAATGAATACAAAAAGAGGTGAAACACTGCATGGCATCGAACCTTCCCTCCGCACTGTGCGATTCAAATACTGTAAATGTTTCTGTTGATCACTATCACCTTATGAAACGCATTAACACACAGTCTCCTTCATCTAATGAAAAGGTCAGAATGATTGAGGTTTGGATAAAACTGTGTCTGCCGCAACAAACACAAAATCTTGATATATTATCTCCTTATTTTCTCATAACGCTTTCCACATGTGCCAGATCAGAATTTTTGATCTTTATACATTTTTCACTAACAAAACATTTTTACAACATCAGAAAAAAATTGGCAAAGTTTGTCACCGTTAAACCAAAGGTGAAAACAAAAGCTCAGCTTTTAAGATGTTTCTATTTTTTATGTAAAATGCATATTTCATACTGCTCTTTGTCCTGCCAGTAAGGCACTCTGCCCCATACAACTGGGTCCCACCCATTCATGCTAGAGAGACCCTGATCATGCCCAAATCACTTAAAAAGATCCCTTTTCCTCGTCTCGGCTCCCAGCTGAACCTTAACCGTGTCTTAACCAGGTGCGAGTGTCAAGCCATAAACCAAAGGGACTGGAATATAAAGTTCTGGATACTGATTAGACGATAATCATTTTCATCATTTTCATGCTTGATAACCGATAAATGGCAGATATTAAAATTCCATACCATTTTGTTTAAATAAATTAAAAAATAAAACTAAAAATCAATAATGAATTTAGTCATCACAACATTAAAATATACAGTATGAAAAATTAACTTTCATTGTGAGATTTGCTAAAGATCACATTTAACAACGTTATTAAATTATTTATATTTTTTAAGATACATTTTTAGTGCGCGTTAGATGACGGCAAGAGAAATCTAAATGCAAAAACGGGAAATGAGCATGCAAAATGAAATACCAAATATCAACATCGGCCAGGTATCGGTATGGTACCAAAATCTTGCACCAGGAATGTAGAGTAAAAAAATAAATAATTAAATCTTATTGGTCTAAAATCCACATTTATGTGTATGTAGCCCCGCCCATAATTAAATCTTATTGGTCTAAAATCCACTTTTATGTGTATGTAGCCCCGCCCATAATTAAATCTTATTGGTTTAAAATCCACATTTATGTGTATGTAGCCCCGTCCACAATTAAATCTTATTGGTCTAAAATCCACATTTATGTGTATGTAGCCCTGCCCATAATTACATCTTATTGGTCCAAAATCCACATTTACATGTATACAGCCCCACCCATAATTGCATATTATTGGTCTAAAATCCACATTTATGTGTATTTAGCCCCATCCTTAGTTACATTTTAATGGTTCAAAATGGACATTTATGTGTATGTATGTAGCTTCACCCATAATTATATCTTATTGGTCTAAAATCCACATTTACGGGTATGTAGCCCCATCCATAGTTACATTTTAATGGTTCAAAATCCATGTGTTTTCACATTTGGAGTGAACAGGCAAATTATTTGTCTTGTCGCACTTGGTTAAGACACGGTGAAAGACTACATGTCTCCTGGACTCAGACCTAACTGCCCTGAAAAACTCCCTCCTTTTTTAATTATCTCCGCTTATTAGCTCTTATGAACTACAGAGCCATCCGAGACATGGGAATGAGGCTTGTGAGGTGTAAAATGGCACCCCAAATCCACAGTGGTGGCACACAGCACAGGGCCAATGAGGCCGGAATGACGCTCTCAGGCTTCGGAAACATCTGTGGTCCTTCTTCGGTTCAGTTCGCAATGTAACCGAACATTTGGCTGGGTGGGTTCATCGAGAGACTCGACCATACTAATGTAACACATTGTCTTGGGTTCTAAAGGGATACGTCCATGCGGCAGATTTGGCGATTGATATGCATTTACCTCCCATAACTCCCAGCCCGAATGGGTCGGCGTGATACTTTACCTTGTATCTCCATCATGGCGGCCTCCTTTAATATTTACTGTCAGTGTCTATGGTGATGTTTTTTTCCCCATCAGACATAAACGAAACTCAATACTAAAACGTTGAAGTTCTCAACTCAGAAGTTTGTGTGTTTCTTCGGGAATCTCTTTTCATGCTACACATATATTTGCGATATTTGACCCCCAGTATCGCTAGGGGTTCGTTCTGAACATCTTGAAACGATACAAAAAATAAACAACCTCTACATGATGATAAAATAAAGAGAGCTCGGGTCCACAGGACGGAAGAACGAGCCGCTGAAAGTTCGGCTCGTTCCCCTGTGAGAAGTTTCCGCTCTGGATCCAGAATTAAACAGCGAGAGGGCGAGCCACGCGTCTTTGGCTGCCGTTCATCTGGATCGTTCAGAAAAACTAAAAAACAAACTTGGATCAGCAACTATATGAAAAGAAAGTTGGATGCGACAGTCCATTTGAGGTTAATGTGTCTCCATCTGTTCTTAATGTTTTCAACTTATATGATCCATCTTCTCTGTTTTTTAGGCTGTTCAAATCACAGCTCTTACAGGTGGACCGGCCACCCTTTGTTCCACAGGCGAAGCCCCACAAAACTAACCATGAGGGGTGCCGTGATTGGTCCAGACTGTCTCAGAATGCCACAAAGTCCAGGGTTTGAGGCTGGATGAGATGACGGGTGACGGCGAAGGGCGAGTGTCACGCTAGTGGGGTGAGATTACTTCCGACAAGGCAGGGGCGGCTGGAGAGACAGCACTCCAGGAGGCGGCACTGTCTACCAGGAAACACAAAGAACCTGTAAATCACCCGATACACCTGACTGCACATCAAGGTTACTGCCAATGGACACAACAAAAGTGTTGGGGAGGAATGAACTTAAACTTTTTTGTAGCATTTCTAGTAACAAGCTAATTTAGTTTAACAGGTAACATAACAAAATGATACTATCCCTCATCCGTAAGGTTGGTAAGTTTAATTCATTTGAGTGAATTGGTTTATTTGGATGGTTTATGTAAATGATCTTTTATATCTTTTGCATAGTCAAATAATTGATGAAATACTGCATATATCACTGTATTATCAACGTATTACATATATGTAATTTCAATTATAAAAATGTATATAAATAATAAACATACATGCGTATTATGAAGGGCCAAACATGAAATAATTCTAAGACATCTGAATTTATATTTATAGATCCTGAATGAAGTTATTAAAATATAAAAGGAAATCTAAATATATAGTTATAACTATAAATAAATATGAAACCAATATAAAAAATGTAAATAAAAAATATACATGTAAATCCAAATATTTACTAAATCTGAATATAAATATACATACCTTGTATAAATATATGGATACAAATCTAAATATAAATCATGTATTTGTAGTTATAAGTCTGAAAATATAAAAGCAAATCTGAATATGTAGTTCTAATTCTGAATATATCTATGTAAATTTTAATATATCTATGTAAATCTGAATATATACATATATTATAGTGCTGTCAAATCGATTAATCGCATCCATGTTTACATAATATATGTGTGCGTACTGTGTATAATTATGTATATTTGAATACACACACATGCATGTATATATTTAAAAAACATTTGCATGTATATATATATATATATATTTATATTATATATAAATATAACAACATTTTCATATATATATGTTATAATTCCTGAAAATGTAAAATCCTGTAAATATAATGTAAATATATCATTTAAGTATTTAATAATAACTTAATTTTATACTTTTTGTTAATGGGAATGGGAAGCTTGATTGTAGTTTAACTACTTGGTAACACTTTACAATAAGATTGTATTAGTTAGCATTAGTTAATGCATTAGTTAACATGAACTAACCATGAACAACACCTCTGTTCAGCATTAGTTAATCTTTGTTAAAGGGGTACTTCAGCGCTGGGAAGATAAATGTGTATTTAAACTGGGTCATTTATGTAGTAGAAATGTGAAATAATCATTGAATTTGGTGCCTTCTAGACTGAAAAAAGACCAAAAAAAATATTTTTGTCTCATGTGGATGAAAGACAACAACTCCCAGAATGCACTTTCTTCGCTGCCCTAGTGAGGCCACTCCCAAAGCCACGGCTACTGGTTATCACTTGCCCACCGCGACACCGCCCCCACCGCCCCAATATCGTTTTGATATTCATAGTAATAGAATCCTTTCGTTTAGTTAGAGAATAAACACTACAATTAAAAACTGAACGTGTCTTTTCAATAAAGTGTACACAGACGCAGCAGAAGTCAGATTTCATTCATCACGAGAGCGAAGAGCTGAGGTAAGCGCGGCAGTCATTCTCAGCGCGTGTCCAGTCTGGCATGTTTCAGTTCATGCCTATGGAAGCTTAACTTTCAAAGGAATTAATTGAAAAGTTGAAACACTCACTTTGCTCTGAACCGCTCTGTTATTAATGCCCGAGCCGAGCGGCCTTGTGCACATACATTCTGTGAGTGAGATCCCTCTCCTGTGGGCGGGTTGAAAACATGCGGAACAGCTCTGTCTAGTGGCTGTAGTCTCTGGTCAAAAAATCCTCTGATGACGCAAAATGACGATATTTGTGTCATCGGAGGATTTTTTCCAGAAATAAAGTGCATAATTCTCTCGTCTCAGGGGGGCATGAGGGGGAAAAGTAGCATAATTTGAATATACTACCGGGGTTCTACTGATACAAAGCTTAATGCTAAATCGCTGAAGTAACCCTTTTAACGTTAGTTCATAAAAATCCAGCTGTTCATGGTTTGTTCATGTTAGTTCACAGTGCATTAAAAAATGTTAGCAAAATTTTAATAATGCATTAGTAAATGTTGAAATTAACATTAACAAAGATAAATAAATGGTTTATAAGTGCAGTTCATTATTAGTTCATGTTAACTAATGTTAAAGGGATATTTCACCCAAAAATGACAATTCTGTCATTATTTACTCTCCCTCAAGTTGTTACAAACCTGTATGAGTTTCTTTGTTCTGCTGAAAAAAAAAGCAGATAGAGCAACCGTTCACTACCATAGTCATTTTTTCCCCCTACGATGGTAGTCAATGGTTGCTCTATTGGCTTGGTTACAAACATTCTTCTAAATATCATCGTTTGTGTTCAGCAGAACAAAGAAACTCATACAGGTTTGGAACAACTTGAGTAAATGATGACATAATTTTCATTTTTGGGTGAACTATCCCTTTAACCTGTTAACTGTCACCCCCCTTTTTGAAAATATACATGAAGATGCACTATCTAAACTTAAATGGTTGCAATTCAAGAATGCTTTGGAATATAGACATAAGTTTGGTCTCATTTTAAAGAAGACAGTCAGCTGATTATTGCTCAAGTGGAATAAAATCAAATGTACTGTACTAAATATTTTATATTTTATATAAAGTATATATGTTACAAAATAATTTGTACTCTAAAATTACTATCAAATCAAAGCCAAATGTCTAACCAATTTGTGTTCCAAATTTGAAGTTGATATCACAAACATTTAAGTTCCAATGAGATTTTGTTTAGGCGCTGTACCACCGGGTGTCATTGAAATTCAATTGATTTTTTTAAGGCAATCTCCTGTAACAAATGTATACATGTTTGTCCAAATATCATAAAACAATTGGCTGATTTAGAACCGTGAGATTCAGACCTTTCAGACGATATTTGTTTTGTCAAGATTAGAAAAAGTTTTTATTATAACGTTTTTAGAATAAATGTTGTAATATGAAACATGACGACGCCCACTAGGGGAGGAGCCGCTAGACGAATTTAGAGTACCGTTTCCATGGTAACGCAAAATCTGA
The DNA here is from genome assembly GCF_949357685.1 of Gobio gobio. NCBI lineage: Eukaryota > Metazoa > Chordata > Actinopteri > Cypriniformes > Gobionidae > Gobio > Gobio gobio. Next base: position 20,060,750 of record NC_137121.1, read on the forward strand.
TTTCAAAACGGTTTTCACAGGATGAATCTTGAGTTCGTAAGCTTTCAAATGATATATAGTTTATCAACATTAGATCAGGATAAATATAGGATATAATTGTTTTAAACATGCAGTGGCAAATGGGCCCACCGGTGGGCCAGTGACAGTTAACTAATGAACCTTACTGAAAAGTGTTACCAACTACTTTAATGCTTCTATCAGTGAAAGTAGCTTCCCCAACACTGTCATACATACAAACACATGCACAGTGACACAAGATTACACCCAAACACACTTTGCGACCAATCACAGTCTAGTTAAAAAAAAAAACTCAGACATGCAACGTATGCTAGCGTGCCATTGCAAACCGAAACAGAACAGAAGCAGAGAGAAAATCTACAGTTATAGGAGAAACGCAAGCAGAAAGATGTGCAGGATGCCACGAACCGTGTCTTTAGAGTGTCCCATTATGAAGAAATAGGGTGAGGCTAGAGTGTCGCTTTTCATGCACATGGAAAGGTTGGTAGATACCATTCCTACAGGACAAGAAGTAAAAGACTAAACTACTGCAGTTAGAAAAACAGAGCAGCTGATAGAAGAGAGGAGTTAAGACAACACTGGTTACAGGCTAACAGACGTTTCATCACTAAATGAAAGTTCACTGAAAGGTTTAATAGATATAGTGAGTCATCAAAGGCTTTTAAGCTTTTAACAGAGAGTTTTCAGCTAAAACAAACGGTCAAGACCACAGTGTGCCGCTTGAGCGATTGTTCCCCCGGTGCACTCCAATAAGCACATTTATGAGCATTCACTCTGGATTATTTTGGCCAAAATCAGCAGGTTTTTACTTTTAAAACATGATTATCAATTTGATCAAATCTGAAAAGTTGCTAACGGCTATAAAACCGTTGCTTTTAAGTTGCGATACCCACCATATTCCGGCACCTGTCCCGTGCCCCTCTTCAACAGCAGACGCACTCGACGACCACCGGCCTTGATGAGCTCGATGGCACGGGCGTGACTCATGTCTCTCGTACTCTCGCCGTTAATTTCAATAATCTGATCTCCAACCTGTGGATACGAGGAAAATCAGGAGGAGATATTTTGAGTCAGGATAACCCTAAAGGTGGTTAGTGTATAATAACGAACCAATCAGAATCAAGTATTCTAGAGAGTCGTGTAATAAGTGCATATACACTACCATTCAAAGGTTTGGGGTCGGTACCATTTTTTTATGTCTCTTAGTCTCTTCAGCTCACCAAAGCCGCATTTATTTGACCAAAAATACAGTAAAACAGTAATATTGTGAAATAATATTCCAATTAAAAAGAATATATTTTAAAATGTAATTTATTCCTGTGATCAAAGCTGAATTTTCAGCATCATTACTCCAGTCTCCAGTGTCACATGATCCTTCAGAAATCATTCTATGCTGATTTGCTGCTCAAGGAACATTTATTTTTATTATCAATACTGACAACAGATGTTCTGCTTAATATGCATTATATTTTTGTGGAAGGATGTTGTTTCTTTGATGAAATTTGAACACATTTGACTGAACAAAATTTAATTGAAATATAAATCTTTTGTAAATGTATAAATGTCTTTACTGTCACTTTTGATCATTTTAATATGGAACCCCTAAAGGGAAAGATTAAAAATATTTGTCTCTCTTTTGCTCCCAAATTTTTTTGTTTTTCTTGCAAACGTTAGACTTATTATTTTTCCAGCACCATGTCCCTTTAGGGGCTCTGTAATTTAATGCACCCTTGCTGAATAAAAGTATTAATTTCTTAAAAAACAACAACTTTTGAACGGCAGAATATGCTGCAAGCCAAATATAATTTTACATAAATATGTATATTTTTTACACAGGGTGAAACATTCAAAATAGATCTTAACAGTTTGAGTGTGAGACTCTTATTTGTAAAAGTGCAATTATTTCTTTTCCATCTAACAGTTCTCAGACTGCATGTATCTGAGTTTTCTCACCCTCATTCTGCCGTTGCGGATCGCCGGTCCGTCCTCAGCAAGTCTCAGCACAAACAGGTCCATCTTATATTCCCGTCCTCCGCGGATACTAAAGCCAAATCCCTTCACACTTTTCTCCAGTTCCACAGTGAAATAGTCATAGTCCTAGAAAAATACAAATGAAAAAAAATCAAAAAATCTAAGTGTGGCACGCTGCTTTTCAAGACAACCCCCACATTTGACTTTTATTTAGCTTTTATCCAATTTAAATTTAGTTATATTTAATATTAATTTACATTTATTTACTTATTTCTAAAATGATCAAAATTATATTTAAAATCATTATATGAGATCAAACATAATTTAAATATTTGGATATATACACCAATCAGGCATAACATTATTACATGTGACGTGAATAACACTGATTATCTCTTCATCACGGCACCTGTCAGTGGGTGGGATATATTAGGCAGCAAGTGAACAGTTTGTCCTCAAAGTTTATGTGCTAGAAGCAAGAAAAATGGTCAAGCGTTAGGATTTGAGCGAGTTTGACAAGGGCCAAATTGTGATGGCTAGACGACTGGGTCAGAGCATCTCCAAAACTGCAGCTCTTGTGGAGTGTTCACGATCTGTAGTGGTAGGTCTCTATCAAAAGTGCTCCAAGGAAGGAAAAGTGGTGAACGGTGACAGGGTCATGGGCGGCCAAGGCTCATTACTGCATGTGGGGAGCGAAGGCTGGCCCGTGTGGTCCGATCAAACTGAAGAGCAACTGTAGCTCAAATTGCTCAAGAAGTTAATGCTGGTTCTGATAGAAAGGTGTCAGAATACACAGTGCATCGCAGTTTGTTGTGTATGGGGCTGCATAGCCGCAGACCGGTCAGGGTGCCCATGCTGACCCCTGTCCACAGCCGAAAGCACCAACAGTGGGCACGTAAGCATCAGAACTGGACCATGGAGCAATGGAAGAAGGTGGCTTGGTCTGATGAATCACGTTTTCTTTTACATCACATGGCACCAGGATGCACTATGGGAAGCAGGCAAGCCGGCAGAGGCAGTGTGATGCTTTGGCCAATGTTCTGCTGGGAAACCTTGGGTCCTGCCATCCATGTTGGTGTTACTTTGACACATACCACCTACCTAAGCATTGTTGCAGACCATGTACAACCTTTCATGGAAACGGTATTCCCTGGTGGCTGTGGTCTCTTTCAGCAGATAATGCGCCCTTCCACAAAGCAAAAATGATTCAGGAATGGTTTGAGGAGCACAACAACGAGTTTGAGGTGTTGACTTGGCCTCCAAATTCCCCGGATCTCAATCCAATCAAGCATCTGTGGGATGTGCTGAACAAACAAGTCCGATCCATGGAGGCCCCACCTCGCAACTTACAGGACTTAAAGGATCTGCTGCTAACATCTTGGTGCCAGATACCACAGCACACTTTCAGGGGTCTAGTGGAGTCCATGCCTCGATGGTTCAGGGCTGTTTTGGCGGCAAAAGGGGGACCAACACAATATTAGGTCATAATGTTATGCCTGATCTGTAAATATATATATATATTATTGCTGGGGAACAATGAATCGTGATTAATCGCATCCAAAATAAAAGTTTGTGTTTATGTGTGTGCAGTGCACTGTGTATAATCATTATGTATAAATAAATACACACACATAAATGTATATATTAAAGAAAAATGTTATATTTAATACAATTATATTTATATACAAGATAAATTATATATACAGTATATACATGCAAATATTTCTTAAATATATACATGCATGTGTGTGTATTTATTTATACATAATACATTTGACATTTTATTCAGTGCATAACAGGTACAGAACAAATACAAATTCTCTATGTCTTTTATACAAAAACAACTGAAGAGATAAAACATGGTGCTTTTAATGGAGATTTTCTAGCTGCATTGTACTGTTATTGTGCCGTACTCTGGATGTCAAGTAATATTTGTATATGATAAAGTGAACAGTTTCACCTGTGGTCTGTAATCAGCGATGGAGTGTTGTCTGTAGTCAATCAGAGCAGGTGGGTGTCTGTACTCCATGGTGGGCGGCTGTCTGTAGTCTGCTACAGGTGGATGTCTGTAGTCCACCGGGGGCTGTCTGTAGTCTGTGTACGCAGCTTGGCAGATATCAGGTTTAACATCCTGCCTGGCTTTTACTTCCGACCTGTAGTTAACAACAAGGTCAAATGAAGCGATCTTGTCCCACAATTCAAACAGGCTGAATAACTGCAGCTACACGTTTCCCACAGAATTCAAGCTCAAACCACCTAAACTCTGAGAATGTTGTTTTAAATACTAATACGTCCCATGTACAATAAAAACAACATATTGTGAATATATTTTACGTCTAGCCGTGACCTTTTCTTCTCTCTGACCATGTGAGCAGGGCTTTGCTCATGGGCCATATTTATCAAGTCTCAGTTCCCGTCTTTCACAACGCATAAATCAGAGCAGTCTTGAGCCAACCCTGGGAAAAAAATGTGCCAACCCCTGCCTGAGAGGAGACGCATGTATTATTGAAGAGGTAAATAATTTATCATGAAGTGTTAAGTGATGTTACTTAGACTGGTGTGAGAGAAAGACAGCAGATGCTCAAAGCATTATGTGAGATTGCCCAAGGCAGTTGGGTTGAGCTCAAAGACTACCTGAGAGAAACCCTGGACACATGACGTAAAAAAAAAAAAGAATAAAATGCAGAGATTTTAATGTGTCAATCTCATGAAGCATGTCAACAACATGCCTGACACACCGAAAGTCAAAAACGGATGAATTAAGGGAATTATAATTTGGGGAAAATGTTATAATGCAAAGAAATATATTGGTATAAAATAGTATAAAAACAGTCTTCATTTTCTTTATGGAATATAAATGTGCTTAACCATAATAAAAATAGTGTTAAGGCAAAAAACCTTAACAATATAAAAACCGTCGGATAGGCGGAGGGATAAAAGGTTGGATGGTTGAACAGACAGACAGACAGACAGACAGACAGACAGACAGACAGACAGACAGACAGACAGACAGACAGACAGACAGACAGACAGACAGACAGACAGACAGACAGACAGACAGACAGACAGACAGACAGACAGACAGACAGACAGACAGACAGATAGATAGATAGATAGATAGATAGATAGATAGATAGATAGATAGATAGATAGATAGATAGATAGATAGATAGATAGATAGATAGATAGATAGATAGATAGATTTAATATTATATTAGACATGACAATTATATAGTCGGGCAAACGGTACCTGGTGTCATGAAGGTACAGCTGTGGTGGTACCGGCACTGATCCGATGGAGGTGGGTTGAACCCCCGGGATGCCTGGATCCACAACAGGAGCAGCCTGAGTCACCACTGAGCCCGACTGCATGGCCTCCAGGCCGGGCTGACTCACAGGGAGACTGCTTTGAGTCACTGGTGGGCTGCTGTGTGGAGCTCCAGGGCTCGGCTCCATCAGCAGAGGACTGGGCTGTGTGGTGGCCGGGCTGGGGTGGGGCGCTGGTGGGCTGGGATGAGCCACCGTCGGGCTCTGCTGGGCTGCTGGGCTGGATTGAGTCTGAGGGCTGTGCTTCTGGGCCACCATGGGACTCTGCTTCTCCGATGTAGGGGCCGAATGCGCACCGTTTACGTCTAGGGCACAAAATGATTGTGTTTTCAAAGCAAGAAGACAGAAATCTTTCTTTATTGTAACACACTCTGACCATACCTTCCTCTGGGATGATGTGCAAGGTGACAGTGAGTCCAGCGTCTTTGATCAGCTTGACAATGTCAGCGTGAGGCATGTTGATAATAGACTGACAGTTGACAGCCATAATACGATCGCCAACTTTCAGCTTCCCACAGCGATCGGCCGGGCTGCCCTCGATGATGCGGCCGATCTTATGTGGCACAGCTACAAAACATATGAATGATGAGTTGATAAAAAAACGCATGTAAAATATGTTGGCCATATTTCAGTAAAAAAGCTATAATAAGAAATACATATTTTCCTGCAATATAAAATTATATATTATCCATAAAGAAAGTCTATTAAAGTATGTTAATTATTTTTAACATTGTAACATTTTCATCACAATGTTAATTATTTTTAACATTGTAACATTTTCATCACAATCTCATTGCTATATTTATTAATTTATATAAATGACTATAATAATATTCTCAATAGTGATCTTAAATGGTACTAAAATAGGCTTAATTTGCTATAATAATAACAAATATTTAAATGTAATATATAAAAAAATAATATGTAATATATTATAATAGTAAATATTTATTATTAATATATTGAAAATATGTTTTAATATTAGTATTATACATTTTTTTATATTTAAAAGTATTATTATTTTAGTACCATTAAGATTACTATTGAGAATGTTTATAATAGTATTTTATATTTATAATTTTATATAAATATAAAATACTATTATAAACATTCTCAATAGTAATCTTAATGGTACTAAAATAATAATAATAATAATAAATCCAGTATTTATTATAACCAGATATATAACAAGATATATATTTTTATCAATATTTCTATTATAAATTTCTTTTATATAAATTACTATTGTAAATATTATTAATAGTAATCTGAATAGTTCTAAAATAGGCTTTATTTGCTATATAAATTAAAAAAAAGTATTTCTTATTTTTATTTTGGGATGGAATAGGTGCCGAATAGAATTTTTTTTTTTTTTTTTTTTACAGGTTTTGTGAAATTCACCCAAATTTTGATAAGATGCACCAGCTTCCTTTCTTTGAAACGCAATAACTTTTTTTTAATGATTAAACCTTGTGGACTGCCTATCCCAGACTTTCAATACACCTGCAGTTTAAAACATTACCATGTGTATGTGAATGCATTAGTGTTCACCAGAACATCAGGGTAACAGCTATGTGAAGAGAGGACTTACTTATTGTGTTTGTGGTCTCTGGACGGTTGAGGGAGCTGATGATGACAAAACCAAAGCCTTCGCTTTCCTTGCGGTGGATAACTACATCAGTGGTGGGGGGTAAGTTGACCGGGCACACTGCATGACCCCGGGGAGAACTGCTTTGATTGGTCGCTGCACCATTTTCCTCACATTGCTGGCCTGCAGGTGGCAGCACACGCAATCTCAGCCAATGCAAACACAAACCACAGCTATTACACAGTAACAACTGCCTCCAATTACTGCGGTTTTAATTCTTGATAATGTATTTAACCATTAACACTCGTTATTTTTTGCACATGTTTTTTGTTGTTGAGTATATTTGTTACATAAGGCTTTTATGGCTCATATAATATGATAGGAAAAATATGAAATTTGGAGCAGATGCTGATATTATATGGCTAAAAAGTAAGATGAAATTCTGATTTAGGATGGGACAGTTACCGGTTTCACGATAAACCCCGATAAAATGTGCTAACGGTTAGTATTATCGTTTAAAATTAACGATTTTTAACGATAATTATCATAAAAATCGCAATTTTGAAAACGCATGGTAAATCCTGCCCAGCCAGCATCAGTCTGGCACATGTTGAAGAAATGGCGGAAGGCAGTGATCTGAGATTTTTCCACCTTCTAAAAGGACCAAATCTGAGGTGTGGTCATATTTTGGCTTATTCTAACTTTGACCTCAATACCAAAACTACGTCTGGGAAATAATTGGACTCAAAATGTTGTTTTGAGATGAAATATTTTATCTCATTTGAACAAAACCGTGATAATATTGATAATCGGGATCATTTTGGTCACTATAATCGTGAAATTTTCATACCGTCCCATCCCTAATTCTGATAATTAATGAGTTTGTTATAACACTATAGCAGAATACTTTCATGAAGTGCATACAAATATCAGTTGTCACTCTATACTGTATCTCCCAATAATATGTCTTATTATGATATTTAATTGCTTAGTTTTATGATCAAAGCTCTGTAGTTTTCATTGTGAAAATATTTAAATAATACATGGATAATCAAGCTAACCTCATTCAGTCCAGAAAGTGTTCATCTTGAAATATTACTTATGATACAAAAGTTATTCTGATGTTGTCACAGGGTGTTTTGGTGTTAGTTCATGTTTCATGTGTTTAGTTCATCAAGTTTACTGTCATGTTTCTAGTTTGTCTTGTCCTTTCAGTTTCCTGGTTTTGTCATGTGTTTTATTGTCATGTGACTCCCATGCCCTCACGTGATCTTGTGTCTTGTCCTGTCATTGGTTCATTGTTTAATCACTGTTCACAGGTGTCACTTGTCTTGTCATTAGTGTGTGTATTTAAGCCCTCATGTTTGCCATGTGTCTTGGTCGAGTATTACTATGTGTAACCGCTGTTGGTGTCTGTCTGTCTGTCTGTCTGTCTGTCTGTCTGTCTGTCTGTCTGTCTGTCTGTCTGTCTGTCTGTCTGTCTGTCTGTCTGTCTGTCTGTCTGTCTGTCTGTCTGTCTGTCTGTCTGTCTGTCTGTCTGTCTGTCTGTCATGTTTTTTTTGTCAAGTTTGTTTCAGTTCAAGTCATGTCACGTCAAGTCAAAGTCACCATTGGATTCTGTGTTTCACCTTGTAAATAAACTGCACTTGGGTTCTCAACTTGCCTCCAGTGGAATATCGTTACAGAATACTCGACCTTCAACCATGAACCCAGCAGTTTCTCTGCTACGTCTATGCCAAGACCAGCGTCCCATTGAGGACTATGTTGTGGACTTTTGTGGACTATGCCATGAGGTAGATTTTAATGATGTGGCCCTCAAGGACATTTTTAGATTTGGGCTTAATGAACCCATCCGATCACAGATGCCAGGGGGGAAGATCCATTTTACCCTGGCCCAATATATAGACCAGGCCCTTTTGTTGGGCGGCTCGGCCTTTACTGTGGGAACAGTGGATGAGGAGCTCCACTGTCCCACAGTACTCTCCAGCCCACGCCCACGTCCAGGCTCCAGCCCACGGCCACGTCCAGGCTCCAGCCCACGGCCACGTCCAGGCTCCAGCCCACGGCCACGTCCAGGCTCCAGCCCACGAGCCCGCTGTCCCGCCCAAGAACAGGTCCAGGTCCTCCCACGCCTGAGGGTCCAGGTCCGCCCACGCCTGAGGGTCCAGGTCCGCCCACGCCACAGGGTCCAGGTCCGCCCACGCCACAGGGTCCAGGTCCTCCCACGCCACAGGGTCCAGGTCCTCCCACGCCACAGGGTCCAGGTCCTCCCACGCCACAGGGTCCAGGTCCTCCCACGCCTGAGGGTCCAGGTCCTCCCACGCCACAGGGTCCAGGTCCTCCCACGCCTGAGGGTCCAGGTCCTCCCACGCCTGAGGGTCCAGGTCCTCCCACGCCACAGGGTCCAGGTCCTCCCACGCCACAGGGTCCAGGTCCTCCCACGCCACAGGGTCCAGGTCCTCCCACGCCACAGGGTCCAGGTCCTCCCACGCCACAGGGTCCAGGTCCTCCCACGCCTGAGGGTCCAGGTCCGCCCACGCCACAGGGTCCAGGTCCTCCCACGCCACAGGGTCCAGGTCCTCCCACGCCACAGGGTCCAGGTCCTCCCACGCCACAGGGTCCAGGTCCTCCCACGCCACAGGGTCCAGGTCCTCCCACGCCTGAGGGTCCAGGTCCTCCCACGCCTGAGGGTCCAGGTCCTCCCACGCCACAGGGTCCAGGTCCTCCCACGCCACAGGGTCCAGGTCCTCCCACGCCACAGGGTCCAGGTCCGCCCACGCCACAGGGTCCAGGTCCGCCCACGCCACAGGGTCCAGGTCCTCCCACGCCACAGGGTCCAGGTCCTCCCACGCCACAGGGTCCAGGTCCTCCCACGCCACAGGGTCCAGGTCCGCCCACGCCACAGGGTCCAGGTCCGCCCACGCCACAGGGTCCAGGTCCTCCCACGCCACAGGGTCCAGGTCCTCCCACGCCACAGGGTCCAGGTCCTCCCACGCCACAGGGTCCAGGTCCTCCCACGCCACAGGGTCCAGGTCCTCCCACGCCACAGGGTCCAGGTCCTCCCACGCCACAGGGTCCAGGTCCTCCCACGCCACAGGGTCCAAGTCCTCCCACGCCACAGGGTCCAGGTCCTCCCACGCCACAGGGTCCAGGTCCTCCCACGCCACAGGGTCCAGGTCCTCCCACGCCACAGGGTCCAGGTCCTCCCACGCCACAGGGTCCAGGTCCGCCCACGCCACAGGGTCCAGGTCCGCCCACGCCTCAGGGTCCAGGTCCGCCCACGCCTCAGGGTCCAGGTCCGCCCACGCCACAGGGTCCAGGTCCGCCCACGCCTCAGGGTCCAGGTCCGCCCACGCTCCCAGGCCCGTCCAGGTCTTGTCTGGGTCCGGTGCCCCTGCACGGGCCTGGCCCACCATCCCTCCCCCAAGACCGCCCCCCAAGACTTTTTGTTGAGACTCTCTGTTGTTAGGCCATTGGTGTTGTGGTATTGTTTGGGCGTCAGGGGCCGCCCATAGAGGGGGGGATCTGTCACAGGGTGTTTTGGTGTTAGTTCATGTTTCATGTGTTTAGTTCATCAAGTTTACTGTCATGTTTCTAGTTTGTCTTGTCCTTTCTGTTTCATTGTCATGTGACTCCCATGCCCTCACGTGATCTTGTGTCTTGTCCTGTCATTGGTTCATTGTTTAATCACTGTTCACAGGTGTCACTTGTCTTGTCATTAGTGTGAATTTAAGCCCTCATGTTTGCCATGTGTCTTTGTCGAGTATTACTATGTGTAACCACTGTTGGTGAGTGTCTGTCGTGTTTTTTAGTCAAGTCTGTTTCAGTTCAAGTCATGTCACATCAAGTCAAAGTCACCATTGGATTCTGTGTTTCACCTTGTAAATAAACTGCACTTGGGTTCTCAACTTGCCTCCAGTGGATTCGTTACAGATGTTTACTTTACTGTGAAATCTTTGCAGATTTTTATAAAGACATGTGAACTTTGACCTGACTGGGGACATTTTTAAAATGACACTAAAAGGCTTGTTAAAAAGTATAAACTATCAATGAGACGACAGAAGGTATGTAGCAGATTTGATCATTGATCAAAGTTTTGATCATTTTGAATCATTTTGAGGCCTTAGAAATTTGTATTAAAAAAATATTATACAGTAGGCTTTATAGGGTTATTAAAGAAACTAAAAATGTACTTGTCTTGTACCATGCAATTCATCCTACATACCTATATTAAGGAATTTGCTGTTTTATAAACCCTGACAGTGTAGTTACCGACTGGATTTGAGGCTATAATTGTTGGTTTTGTGCCACTGGAGAGTTTTGCTCACCCTGCTGTGTCAGAACTCTCCTCCTGACGGTCAAGGTGACCTGTCCGTTTCGTGCAGCCGCGTGCATGAGGTCGATGACGTAGCGGTGTGGTCTCCCCGCCACGGGCATCCTGTCAACCGAGACCAGCTCATCTCCCGGACGCAGTCTGCCGTCGCGCTCCGCGGGGCTGTTCTCTATGATTGCTCCGATCACAATCTGTGAAGAAAAATCAGTCATCACATTAATGTGAACTGACATTCAAAGTCTCATTATAATATTGTCGGCAGTTTTACATTACATGTTCAAACAGAGATTTTCTTGACTAGCTGATGGGTTTACATGTCTAGCCTGACAGAAAGTCGCTCTACTGCTGGTATTTATTTAAGAAAAGTCAATTAAAATACCAGAGATTACCAAAGACAACTAGCTAAGAGACGACAATTCAGTCTAAAGTAATGAGGCTTTTAACAGCCACAATTCTGAATAGAGTGTGTTCAAAATAAAGCAGCACACCTAACGTAGTGGCATGCTATCAGATGCTAAGATTATTTGATAGCTATATACCGTGGTACTGAACAAGATTAGTGTTATTGTTAATGATAACTATTATGAGGAAGAAAATTTGCAGTAAACAATCATTTTAACTAAACTAAAACAAACAAAAAAATGCAATGCAAAGGAATAAAACAAAGCACTAAAATATGACCCAGAAATCTGACATTAATTTACTTTTTTTATTTTTATAAAAAATTATTAAAATATAATATATAATTATTAAAAGATTATTAAAATTGTATTTTAATTTGACACATGACAACAACACGATAAAAACAACAACACTTCTGATTGACATGTAAAACAGCCAATCGCAGTGCTGCGTGTCTTATCACAGGCAGATGGAACACTTTCTGATGGAATGAAATGGATGTAAACTACACTGAAACGAAATAAATAAAAATGAAAACGAGATAAAAACTATTTATGGAAAAACCAAGCTCAAAAATGAAATCTAAAATAAAAACAAAACAATTAGAGCTGGGCATTTTAATGAACATATCTCTTTAGGAGTAATTTTTATATCATCATTTTTAAATGTTTTACTTTTGAAGCCTGATGGACACAAACTTATGTCATAATATTATTGACATTACAGATGCATCATGTATCTCATTATATGTCACAAGTCTGACATAAGAGCAAAAACAGCTTGGGATGCACTACATTGATTAAAAAAATGACGGTAAAGACATTTATAATGATACAAAAGAAGTTTTAGTTAAAATAAACGCTGTTCTTTTGAACTTTCTATTCATCCAAGAATCCTGAAAAAAATGTATCAAGGTTTCCACAAAAAATGTAAGCAGTTCAACTGTTTTTCAACATTGATAATAATAAGAATGTTTATTGAATACCAAATTCAATATACTTCAATATAGTTTAATATATTGCTTATAAACACCTAAAAATAATTGTAATGCTAATGATGCATAGAGCAATTATCATATTAGAATGATTCATGAAGGATCATATGACACTGAAGACTGGGGTAATGATGCTGAAAATTCAGCTTTGAATCACAGGAATTAATTACATTTTAAAATATATAAAAACAGAAAAGTTATTTTGAATATTATTTCTCAATATTACTGTTTTTATTGTATTTTTGATCAAATAAATTCAGCCTTGATGAGCAAAAGAGACTTCCTTCAAAAACGATAAAAAAAAAATAAAAAAAAAATCACACCAACCCTAAACCTTTGAACGGTAATGTATATCATCATACAGCCCAGCTCTAATAACTACTGTGACATTTTCAAAACTATAACCACCACTATAGGCATATACCATCATACTATCATGGTACATGCCCAAAAAATATAAGTAGTATTGTATAAGTAGCTGAAGTAAATGAATTTGTCAGGTGTGTGTTTCCATCTGCTGCTCGTGGAGCTGTACAGATATGAGCCAGTATCTGTTTATCCTGCCCCATACGAGCCTTGTCACGGGCCTCCGGACTCACAGCCTGCACCGCCTCGTCTCCACCCAGGATCCTGAAGCCGAAGCCGGTCTTTTCACGCAGCAGGTGCACTTCCACTTCTTGGTACTCCACACCTGAGGAACAAGAATTACAGATTTTGATCAAACGCACCCAATTCAAGTTTGAGTTAATTCGTGGTGCTTTCTTGGTGGGTTTGACATAAAAACCAAGATCAGGGCTTCTTCAACAACGTCGAACCATCCCTAAACCTAACCACAAGCTGAGGGATCAGAGAACGCCACACGTTATGTAGGTCGTCTCACAAACTGGAGTGCTGAACCTTCTGATGTAGTGGAGAATAAGGGTATAGTGGTAGACAGAGAGCTAAATATAGAGCACTAAAGTCACATGGGTTACATAAATTAGCAATTGAAATGTGACTAACAGCATATGTGCTCTGTGACATAAAGAGAGGGAACGCAGCACAATAGACTTGCCTGTAGAGTCTGTCAGCGTCCGAGGTGGGATTGGCTCTGTGCGAATGAGAAATGAGAGCTTCAAACAATCAAATACTTTGAACTATCAACTGGCTTTATGCTTTATTGAGGCTCGTATGTGGGAGGAATCACAAGGAACCTGTCAAGAATTTTATAGGCTCATATTTCACCTCAAACTGAAAAGAAATTAATAGGAAATTATCATTAGATTAGAGAAAATTAAGCCTTTTTTCTAGTTGTGACATGATTTTCATGAAAATGAAGTCTCTCAATTGTCATTAAAGGATTAGTTCACTTTAAAATGAAAATGTCCTGATAATTTACTCACCCCCATCTCATCCAAGATGTTCATGTCTTTCTTTCTTCAGTGGAAAAGAAATTACGTTTTTGAGGAAAACATTCCAGGATTTTTCTCCACACGATGGTCTTCAATGGCAACCAAAATGTTGAAGGTCCAAATCAATGCAGCTTTAAAGGCTCTGCGCGATCCAGCCGAAGAATAGGGTCTTATCTAGTGAAACGATCTGTCATTTTCAAGAAAAAATAAACATTTATATACTTTTTAACCTAAATTGCTCATCTTGTGCTGCTCTGCGACGTGCCACGGATTGCGTAATCACGTCGGAAAGGTCACGCTAGACGTAGGCGGAAGTATCGCCCCAAGGGAACGTGCGAAGACTAATACAAACGGCCTTTACAAAAAAAACTTGAACTTCAAAATAGTCCGATATCGTTGTTTAACCTTTTTTTTTACTAAAGGATGTTTGTATTAGTCTTCGCACAAGCGCTTTGTAAACACGGGGCCGATACTTCTGCGTATGTCTGGCGTGACCTTTCCGACGTGATTGCACAATGGGTGGCACGTCGCAGAGCAGCGCAAGATGAGCAATTTAGGTTCAAAAGTATATACATTTTGTTTTTTTAATAGAAAATGACCGATGGTTTCACTAGATAAGACCCTATTCCACAGCTGGGATCGTGCAGAGCCTTTGAAGTCCTTCGAAACTGCATTGATTTGGACCCTCAACATTTTGGTTGCCATTGAAGTCCATTGTGTGGAGAAAAATCCTGAAATGTTTTCCTTAAAAAACTTAATTTCTTTTCCACTGAAGAAAGAAATACATGAACATCTCGGATGGCATGGGGGTGAGTAAACTATCAGAAAATTTTCATTTTGAAGTGAACTAATCCTTTAAAGGGGTCATGAACTGGCTTTTGAAAAAAAAATGTATACTGTTGTCTGAGGTCAATTTATGACGTTTGCGTGGTTTTTACATTCAGAAACATCATAATGAATAAGTAATAGGCTATTTTCTGCCTTGGTTTTGAGGCTCTCTGAAAAAACGCTCGGTTTTGATGGGCGTGCCGCACTGAAGACTTGGAAGTAAATGCCCACGGCTAGGATTGGATAAGATTTGCATATTTAATGAACTTCAGCTCCCTCAGTACATGTGGGGAAATTGTTTTGAAAGCGTCAAGGGAAACGCTCACAGGACTCGCAAAATGTCTTTTTCAAACAAACACAAAGATTCATCTCTCATCCACCCGCGATAGATTGGAATGTTATTTATGTATTACTTGGCTGGCCTGATCAGTGAATATAACCGCAAACCGTACACACACACATACACACACACACATAGCCCGTCGGCAGGCCGGTGATAGGTTTTGGTAGCCCGTCTGAAAAACACATAGCCCTGGGACGTTGGGCTTTGTGAGCACTTGCGTTACAAGACCGAGTCTGATCACGAATGAACCAATAACAACTTCTCCAGCCTGTGACCGCATGCTAAGGTATGTAATCAATATATATCAAACGATCTGTAACAATGCAATACTAACACATATAAAAAAAACATGTTTTACTCACATAAGTGTGTTGCACCGTTTCTGTCGGATCCAATATAGAAGGCACAGCATTGTGTTTTAATCTCAATATGTCTGCAAATCCAGTCTCGACCTGTATCTTGTTTACAATCGATTTTGCGGTGAAATGAAGCGAACAAATGCGCAATGTCTTACGCACGTGAGCTGGAACCGGCATGTTTATTGCTCGGTAGCACGACCCGTTTAGCTCCACGAGTCGGTGGGCGGGCTTGAGGCGGTGCTTCTGCATTCTATGACGTCAGTGGTCGACATATTCTGAGATCTCTCGTTTTCTGGGCCTGGTGTCTATAAAAGCTTTTCTTTGACTAACAAGGACGTTTTCAGCTCTGAAACTTACAGGATATTCTTATATCACGATGAACTTTTATATACCAAAGGTATATCTCTAGTCATCAACCCTTTAATATAAAAGACTGAATAATAAGTATCGCAGTGGCGTGCGGTCCATATAAGCAGCGAATGCACTGCATACCCAAGCCATTTGTGGACTCCCTGATTAGAATTAACCCTATAAATTACTATAAATTCCCTTATTTGAGGTGTACCATAAAGCTTACATGATATTATAAATGTTAGTAATATGTATGTAATAGGGGTGTAACGGTACACGTATTCATACCGAACCGTTTCGGTACGGGGCTTTCGGTTCGGAGGACGCGTGTACCGAACGGTTTCCGAATACAGTCTTTAACAGTTAACAGTAGGCTTGTTTTAAGCGCGGAACACACTTCAATCCGAGTTCCCACACGAACATATTAAGTATTCAGTCCATTTTATCACGACATTCAAACGATAAATGCCGTTTTGACGCTATTTAATGTGGCGTGACTGATCACAGTTCAAGCGGCGGCGCGATGCGTTCGATCAACTCTTCCTAAAGAATAAACATGAATGAACATCTGACGGTATGTTGTTGAGGATACATTACAACTTACTGAAACGTTTCATATGTGGTGTAATCGCTCAATCAGTGTTTCAACGGCGGAAAATAACTGTCTGCTTGTAAACTAAACAATGTCATGTAGCATCACATTTACCTCAGGCAGTCATTCAGTGTCCACAGAATTTTATTCACTAAAGAAATCAACCCTTTCACTAAATATATGCACTATATTAGCCTATATATTCATTATATTCTACTTAACCTGTTGTTGATGACACTGTGTATACATTTTTATATTTCAACAAAAAATTGGAGAAAAACTATTTTATAATTAGATTTAGAAGTTATTGCATAAACTTATGTGAAGTTTACATGTTTGCGTACTATGCTATTTGAGTGTTGATTATTATACCTAAAAATAAATAGCCACTGAATTTAGGCTAATAGTTTGGGCTCTGTTGTTAACCTTTAATATTAAGTAATGGCTCCCTATATAGTTTACAGCAATATCTTCAATACACTTTTTGTTATAATTTAATTCATTTAAGGACAGCCACTTTTTTTCAGTATACCACCGTTTAATAAAAATAAATAAAAAGCAATTTTGTAAAACTGCTCTACCGAAGCGTGACTTCAAAATCGAGGTACGTACCGAACCGTCAGTTTTGTGTACCGTTACACCCCTAGTATGTAACTCTCATTTATTTATTTGCCAAACGACGGTAATTTTCTTCAAGTCTGTAGTTCTGGGTATGCAGATCCACAGCAGCTTTGCCGCCTAGGCTCTGTTGTTATGCATCATCATCACTGTCCTGCGTTCTCATTGGTTTACTGGCATATGTGGGATTTAATGTACTGGGTAAGCTGTGAGCAGAATTTGGGGAGAAACAAAAACTAGCAGTCCTAAAAATGCCTGATTTTTAAGCAAATATATATGTGTATAAATGATTAGAATATAGCGCCCTCCGAAAGCTCTGACTTACGTCTGCTTTCGTAAATGGCACGTGACTTCTCGTAGAGGTCATAGGGGTCAGGCTTGCCCAGGTGGAAGGCCTCTGTGTCTGGAACAGAAGAGCGATGGAGAGCCTGGCCGGGATGTGGAGCACCGTGGGGGAGCAAAGCGGCAGACAAGCTGGTCTGGGGGCTTCCTTGAGGGTCCCACTGCAAGGACAATACATGCATAGACCGGTTTGAGTGGATAATATATAGCATACGCTAAAAAAAATAGTAAACATTTGTCATGTAGATCATTTAAATGTAAAGATCAAGCAGAGACGATTCGGTCATACAGGTGACCCGTCATTACTCCTGTCCTCTTTCTGCACAGAGAGAGTTTTGCAGTCCAATCGCTCTCTGGAGGTTCAACGAAGGAGAATTAAGCCCTAAGTGTGAAGCCAAGTGTCTGTGCTAGAGTCATGCGCCCCGGGGGCTAATGGATCCTATTTCCTTTGAGCTGTTCATTTCACCTGCAGCTTTCTGCTTAACCTGCCAATTCCATTACGAGCCCTGAATCCAGCCGAACTGGACGGCTTCCTGAAAATGATGTATCTCACACCGGCATGAAAGTGAACTCACATGAAATTAGATAGCAAGGCTAGTTCTAGAAATACCTAAATGTGCTCAATGAAATGTTCTGTTACATTACAAGGCTTCAGAGAAACTTAACCCGAGATGTGTAGTCTCTCAAACAGCATTTGTGGACCTGCAATGCAATTAAGGCATGTAAAATGAAGGAAAATCATACTAGAGGACTAAAAACCCTGTGAAGAATGTATTTGTTGCGGGGTAGTGACGAGAGCAGCCTGGGTGTTCTGCTAAATATCCCCTCTTTCTGGAATACTTGATTCTACACACACACATATATACACCTATCAGGCATAACATGATCACCACCTTTCCCAATATTGTGTTGGTCCCCCTTTTGATGCCAGAAAAGCCCTGACCCGTGGAGGCATGGACTCCACTAGACCCCTGAAGGTGTGCCGTGGTATCAAACTCGTTGTTGTGCTCCTCAAACCATTCCTGAACCAGCATTATCCTGCTGAAAGAGGGCACAGCTACCAGGTTGTACATGGTCTGCAACAATGCTTAGGTAGGTGGTACATGTCAAAGTAAAATCCACATAGATGGCAGGACCCAAGGATTCCCAGCAGAAAATTGCCCAAATCATCACACACCCCACAAGAGCTGCAGTTTTGGAGATGCTCTGACCCAGTCGTCTAGCCATCACAATTTGGTCCTTGTCAAACTCCCTCAAATCCTTACGCTTGCCCATTTTTCCTGCTTCTGACACGTCAACTTTGAGGACAAAATGTTCACTTGCTGTCTAATATATCCCACCCACTAACAGGTGCCGTGATGAAGAGATAATCAGTTTTATAATGTTATGCCTGATCAGTGTATACAGTATACATATATATATATATATATATACACATATACACATACACATAAATGTATATGTGTATATGTATGTATGTATGTATGTATGTATGTATATATATATATATATATATATATATATATATATATATATATATATATATATATATATATATATATATATATATATATATATATATATATATATATATATATATATATATATATATATATATACACATACATACATACATATACACATATACATTTATGTATGTATGTATGTATGTATGTATGTATGTATGTATATATGCATATACATACATACATATAATATACATACATACATATATATACACATGTATGTGCAGAGTTTGATGTAGAATTAAATGTATACATTTTTTCTTATATATAAAAGGAAAAAAATATATGAAAACCAAAAAAATAAAAGATATATTTTGGACCCTTCTGAAAGGGTTTGTATAATGCTGAAGTGGTTTATTTTGTGAAATAAATAACCCGTGAATAAAATAAATAAGAAAACAGGTTTGGAGTGACATGAGGGTGAGTAAATAATGACAGAATTTTCATTTATGTGTGAACTCTCTCTTTAATATTTAAAACTTCAAATGAATCAATTTTTTTTGTTTTTAAGTCCGCCAGAGCTATAAATCACATGGCAGCATGATTGAGTCCGCGGGTCTCGGGGACAGAGGAGGAGGAATATCAATTGAGTATCACCTGCATAATCTTTGCTCAGAATAATTTCTCTTCATGATAAACACATCCTAGCGCGCACCTCGCGCACACACACACATATTAAAAAGAAACACTTTGCTGTCAGTTAAAGCTTTTTGTTTGCTAATGCAGCAGCACAAGAGGCATACTGATTATGTACGCCACCCATGGCTTCTGCATTAATGCATCTGTCACCCGGGACGTCTCCATGTCGGGTTTCATCAGAGTGTTATCCAGCGTGCCGCTGAACACGTGCTGAGACTAAGAACTCGCGGCTGCGGTTTGTCTTTAACAGTGATTGGAGATTGATGCTGCAATCTCTCTGAGCTACCGAGGGATTTCGGCCAACAGACGCAAGTCCAAGTTCTTTGCTAAAGGGCAGCGGATAGCCAGAGGTGTGCAGGTGGTCAAATCCTCTTACGTTACATGAAAACATGATTTGATCATTTCTTCAGCAAACACTGACGCAGAATGGCAACTGTCAAAATTCCTGCCAAAACGATCTATCAATTCAAATGCAAATATTGGCAGAAAATGCCGAAAAATCATTTTAAAGGCAAAATTTCACATTTGAACTTCTGCTTTACATATACTTCATGTGTATGAGTTTTTCTATGACTTTTCACTGACAAATATGCAATCCAATGATTAGCCGTAACTATTCATAAAAAAACAATAATAAACAAACTAAAATGTTTTAACGTTTGATATGACTACTGACAAAACACATAATATGCATCTTTACACTGTCATATGAACAACCAGTTAGAATAAAAAAAAATAAAAAATCTGCATTTGTTTGATTTATGAGTCATTTGTTTGGGAATCTGACTACAGTGTTACAATATATGATTTGATTAATTCGAATTCAGAAATCAGACCACACTTGTTCAACTCTGTGTTTAATTCACTAAAAGATCCGGCTCATAAGAGTCATTCGTTTAAGGTGTGGACTATACTGGTTGCTCAATATGTATATGAGTCACTGAAAAATGTCAGTTTGTAACTACAGCACTTTAAGTTGTGTTGATTTGGTGGCTAATTCGGCTGGATGCGTATAAGCTCATACATACATTTTTGTACGAACTGCTTACTGACACTCACTGACACTTCTGTGCAGTGCTGGACCCTTAATGCTGGATTTTTTTCTAAAAATGTTTCTGTACAAATCCCATTGTGCAAATTCATACGAAATTGCAACCTCATAAGAGTTTTCTCATGAGATTAGGTTGGCTCAGAAGAGTCATTCGTCAGGAATTGGACTACTCTGCTTGCAGAGTCTGTTTCGCTCGGTATTTGCAGTAACTGTTGTGGCGCCACTGAATAAGTAAAGCAGGAAATGTCTAATTGTTTTAGTACAATGTTCCAAGCATGTGCGAGAACTGTTAATGGAACCGAACGGTTGAATCTGAATTGAAGCCGTACTATATGAGCCTCTGAAGTTACAGCAGTTTAATGTCAAGGTCAGTTCAAGAACATGCATAAACAAATAGTTGTTTGAGAAACTAGAAATGCACTGATTGCAGTTTTCTTGGCCGATTCCGATGTACGTTTTTTGTGTACGTTTTGTTTACGTTTTTGTAGATTCAGATTTTCTTTCTAAGAACTATAATTGACAGCATATAAACAAAAATCGACTTTTCTTCAACGCAGTTATATTTTCATAAAAATAAAAAAAGTAAAAAGTGAGTAATAAAATAAGAACAAATAAACAAATTGAAAACAATAGCACAAATAAATGCAATAGAGTAAAGAGAGATATGAAAATGTTTTTTTTTTCAGGTGGGTCTAACAGTAGCAAGTATTCAGGTAAGAAATACTACAGAAATTAATGCAATTAAATGTAAGATAACACTGGATAGTCTTAATTAGTTATTTAATTGAAGATTAATGCTTACAATTAAAGATACAAAAGTCTTTCAGTCAAGAGCATTGTGTGATTTTCTCTTTTATTCTTTGATTAATAACATGATAGACAGCAGCAGGTTTATTAGACTACAGTCACTTTAAGAGTTTATGCACAGATCCAGGGGTGGGTTTAGTGATTTGGGGGCTCCAGGCAAAATATAGGAATACTCCCCACCTCCCACATACACACATAAGAAACATTACACACATAAGAATTATTTCAACCAAAAATGAAGTGTGCCTGTGTGGAAAGTAAATGTGCATGCCTCATCTACTGCGCCATTTAAAACAATAAACATATAATATGCACTGTTGCTCCAATGCATCATATTTTCATTTGAGCCCTGTGAAATCTTTTTTTTTTTTTTTTTAATTCCAAAAAGAAAATGGATGTTTATATTAAATTGTATTAATCGAAAAGCATGGCTAATTTAAATCATGAAACATAATTTATTAATGTATTAAGTTTAACAAAATATATATTTATTTGTTTCATGTATTTCAATTTTTCTGGTCATCAAATGAAGGCACACAACATTTATCTTTTATTCCAATTTAAATTAAATAAATTATAGTTTCTAATTTATTTTAAAAAATGCCAAAAGGGTCAGAAAAATAAACATGATTCAAAATATATTAGTTCACACAATTTAGAAACATAATTCAATGATCAAGAATATTATACTTAATATTGCTTAAAGCTGCTGTCCGTAACTTTTTCTGTGTGTATATGTTATGATGATAGTTTCTCTCAAATGAAACGGTACAATGCTCGTGAAGTGTAGGACCCTATGATTTCTGCGATGCAGAAAACGCAGACGGAATTGCAGAATCCAGTCATAAAAATGGAATTTAGTGTTTAACACGGAATGTCACAGAATTTGTCAAATTTTGGATGAACAAATCCAATGCAAGTCGGCACACTTCAATCAAATTGCGATATGGACTACTAGTGTAACCGCTTATGCTTCCACGCTGAACGTATATCTCATATATAAAAATTATTTTAGGGGGCCCTTGGCTTCCGGGGGCCCCAGGCGGTCGCCTACCTTTGCCTAATGGTTAAGTCCGCCTCTGCGCGGATCCAATATACTGTAGCACAACATGCGTTATCTTTCTCAGCTATTTATGTTCCAAAGCTGACTGCTTAACTGAATCGTCGCAAAGACGGCCATTTTGACATAATTTTGTGTGTATTTGACCGTTTAAGTGCAGTAAGCCACTCATTTTGCTACTTGCGGGACTCACGAAGCTGTTTGAGTAGCGGCTTGTGTGCTCCTAACAAAACGGACCGACTCGAAATCGGTCACCGGTCTGGGCTGAGCATGCGGAAAATCGGCCGATTTTGGTCCCTGGCTGGTTTGATCAGTGCAACTCTATGAGATGGTAAATATTTAAAATCCATTTACCTGTTTTGTGGGATCCCAGGGTGTGAAGAGGCCTGACAGCACAAGAAAAAAAAAGATTAATATCATTAGGTCTTCCTTAAAGAGTAGATTAACACATTTTTCATAATAGTCACATAATATTTTCTCTTCACTTCGTTGTCCTGTAGGCTCTTAAGTGAGGAAAGTTTATTGCATTTATTTGTGAGGTAATTACATCATTAGCTTTGAGCAGAAGCCAAACTCTGTAAAAGAGACAACAGACACTAAACTAGATTTTTACAACTCTTGCAACTTTCCGTCAGTTCTGAATGATCATAATGAAATAATAACGGCCAGCAATGCTTTTACCTTATGTGTTGTATATATCACTGTAGCCTATATCAGTATTTGTACAAATATCTGTAGTAAAATTGCACATCATATTAGTATTAATGGTAGTTGTACAATATTTAGTTTTGTCATAAAAAATATTTTTATTATTGATATTTTTTTGATTCCATTTAATACATCAACTCACTATTTATAACACATTTATTTATGGACATGCTACCTCTTTAATTGAGAAGAAAATGGGGATTGGATATTATTTTTCAGATTTCATTGACATTGTTTTCTTTTATTGCTTTATTAAAAAAATGCCAAAAGGGTCAGAAAAATAAACATGATTCAAAATATATTAGTTCACGAAATTTTGAAAAATAATTCAATGCTCAAGAATATTATACTTAATATTGCTTAACATGCTTCATTATTCCTTAACTTTTTTTTCTTTTTTCTTTTTTTAACAAATAAAAACATTACTTAATTAAAATGTTTTATAATTATTAAGTATCTTATAGACTACATTAGTTTACACAAATGGAAAGCCATTTTTAAGGCTCAGAAACTAGTAAAGAAGTCAGTAAAGAATTACCATAATACAGTTTTTTCAGTATTAAGTTTCCCATATAATAAAATTCATGATGTGCGTTTGTGATATGACTGTGATAAGAAGAAGGTTGTTTAAGATTCATCTGCAATGTGATTATACCATGGCTGGAGGTGCTGTGAGAATAATGAGTAATGACTTTTTCATTCCTTAGTCTCTTTCAATAATATGGACTACATTATGAGTCTTTGTGCATTTACACACACACACACGCAACACCCACACACGTGTGCACATGCATGCATGCGGCCTGTATGTATATAGGTTAGTATTTGTAGCATAAGGCAGGGGGGCAAGGCATTTTTATGCCTACTTAAACTAACAGGATTACATCAAACGCTATATGACCAGGACACGACTTGGCAGCGAAGAGCTAAACATAAAGCCTCGGGCAAACATGCACAGTCGTGCCACTCCATAAGTCCTCATCCTCCCCCAATACATCACAAAAAATGCCATATGGACAAGACTAAAGAACTGTAGCTTGCAGGCAAAACTTCAAGGAATTGTTCTCTTATCTCTTGATTGCTCTTAATCTGACTTGAACACTGAAACAACCTATAAAAAAGTAGAAGTTGAATGAAATTAAAAGTTGAATGAATGTATCTTCTGTCAGTTTTAACAATAGCGTGCTGCAACGCAGTGCACCTCATGTTTCGTTCATGTCACGAGTCTCACTCAGGTGAAGTCTGAAAGGTGAGTCAGATGGAATCGTGAGGGTCAGCTCAGAGTACTCAGAGACCCAGATGGAATAGAACCAAGAGAATGTAAGAGAGTTTCCGGCACTGCTAAAATGCCACGGCCCTGATGATATTTCCGACAGTCTGGGAAGTCAGAAGAGTATAGTTATCACCTCACACCTGCCTGTCCAGTCCTACCTGAGATGTCAATAATCCTGACAAAAGAACCGCAGAGAGGAAGATGGACAGTGATTTCGTGCTCTGACTGTGGCACTAATAAGGTAGAGAAATGCTTGAAGGATTCGAAATGGGAATTGTAAGCAGTTCTGGGTCCTTAACGATTCCATTAATGATTCTTTTAGTACTTATTGCATTTCCCTTTTTTGGCAGTGTGTTGCCAAATGAGATCATTTCAGATTTGAACAGAAATAAATCTAATGAAATTATTGCAAAAGTTGCCTTTATATAGACACATGGGTGCAAATGCAATCCAATATTATAAAAAAAAAATATATTGAAATACATGCAAATAAATATTGCTATTTATTTCTATGTATGTGTTTTGTTATAATTAGGGCCGGGACTTTAACGCGTTAATTAAGATTAATTAATTACGGGACTTTAACGCGTTAATTAAGATTAATTACGCAAAAAATAAATAACATAATTTTAACCACACTTATTTTTGCACTGCGGAACGTTTTTCAATGAATGAGTTTCGATGGACCGATTATACTGGAGCACCAACTAGCGTTCTTGACTCTCGACAACAACAAACCACAGTGAACATGAACGAAGAAGCTGACGAGACCGCTTTGCTTGGCCCCTTGGATGGGAAATTTTGTTTTAAAAAACGAAAGGAAGAAAGCGTCGACAAGAGCATGGTTGTGTGCAAGCTATGCAACAAGGAATTTGCGTATCACCGCAGCACATCGAGCCTCAAATATCACCTCAACGCAAAACACATAGGAGTTAGCGTGGACGTTAGCCCGACTCCGAGTAAAGTTACAAGGACCTAAATATGCTATTGCTACACTTAATGGCAAACATTGCACTGGTCTGCTGGACTGAAATAAATAAACAATATTTTGTTGAATAAGCTTATGTATTCAGTCATTATTCAATGGTATACTAAAAATCCATGTGAAAAAAATTACTTCTCACTGTTCTCAGGTCAAATATTTATATGCAATTAAAATGCGATTAATTTCGATTAATTAATTACAAAGCCTCTAATTAATTAGATTATTTTTTTTAATCGAGTCCCGGCCCTAGTTATAATAGTGCACAAAAACAACACCAGATTAAATATTTTGTTTGTTTGTTTATTTAGTGATGAACAGTGAGGAAAACAAGCCTTGATTTATTTTTAATTAGCTTTTTAATGTATTTTACTTTCATCATTTTTGCATCATCAACAATGGCTGGTTGAAATAATAGTCCCTCTCAGTGTTATTGTAATATTATTTACATGAATTTTAGTATTTATATTTATTTTGGTATTATTTGCGTTAATATTTTGAATTAATTTGAATTTGAATAGTAATTTTTTTTTTTTAAATGTTTCTAAAATGTCTTTAATTTTTTTGTTTATTTTTTAGTAATTTTAGAGTTTTATTTTTTTAATTTAAAACAATAATTGTACTTAAGTAGTACCTTTACAGAAATATGATATTTAAAAGAAATAGCAAAATATATTCTGAATTTGACCACAAAAAAAACCTAGTCCTAACTAAACATTATTGAATAAAAATACTAAAAACAAATATTTTTGTTACACACATTTCTAATTTATTTAAAAAGATGAATTACAAAGTATTTCAACCCCATTAAGAATTCGGGATATTTGCTTTTGTTCTGGAGTGAAATTATGCTCGTCTTAATTTATTTGCCCATTCATCCTGCTGCTTTAAATAGATATATTCATGTAAATTTATGTAAATTATGATAATATAAACTCTTCACGTCACTAAGAATGAATTACGTCTCCACAATCAGCATCTTTTTCAGAGTATTCCCACAGTGCTACCTGCAGGAAAATAACACGTTTTGATTGGCCTGTTCGCTGAACGCCCCTCCCCCGTCCGGCCACTCTGCATTCTGATTCGTCTGCCTGTTTATCTCCGCCAGCTCAGTGTGGGAGTCGTGCTTTAATTAGACAACTGGGGAAAAGAGCTGTGAACATGGCCGGCAGTGGCCGGGCTCTTGGCAGAGCGCCGGCAGGAAACTGAATGGTCTCACACTTAGCCAGTGAGTCACGTGGGATGTCTCTCGCTCCATTACAAGAGGCCTTGGAGTGTTTTCTGAGCGGTCCTTTAAGACCGTAGCCTTCGATATAGTCATGAAACACGCCAAGGAGGTGAGAACAGACGCACAGCGTAATTGGCAGGATGCGTGGGTGTAATTACTTGATTGATAGCGGTTCAGAGAAACGGACAAGCATCTTAAGAACACATATCAGGCTTATATGGAGAGACTTTAGCGTTCTTCAAGATTGTTTCTATTAATTGCCTCATTAGTTTTCATTCTAAGAATATCCTAATTATAAAGGGTGATAAAATATTGCACTCTGCATGGACATTTTAATGAAAGTAAGCACTCTGATAAGTGGACTCGCATGGAATTAGTAGATTAGCTTGGCTCCAGTCTGAATATGCTAATAACTGTCACCAGCTCTTGCCAAGAGATGATACAGTGCGCAATCTTGCGAAAGCTTTGCTAACATTTCCCCAAAACAGCTCATCAGCTTCAGTTATTCTGAAAGAAAACAGTTTGAGTCTGAGAAATTGAGATGTACTGGTTAGTTTGTGAGGCAAAGTACATCTAGGACGCTATAGTAGGAGTATTTCTCTCCTCTTATTTCAGAATCTTGACGAATCAAAGCTTAAGGCAAATTAGGCTTAAGTTCAGAGAGCTAGAAAAGACTAAAACTGAAAAGTTACTTTTCTTGCTTCTACCAAAACTTTAAAAGAAAAATTAATCCAAAAATGAATATTTTGTAGGTCTTTAAATAATACTCATCAGCATACCTGGTCAATGTGAGGAAAAGAAAGTAATGGACAACCTCCTCTCCTAAACGCAATAACAATGTGCTTTCACTGAAAATTAGACTTATTTTGGTTTATTTTCCATTAAAAGCTGTCATAACGCTTCAGAAGACTTGGAATATAGCGTACAGACCATAAGGACCACTTTTATGAAACATTTATGGTGGTTTTTAGCAGGTTTCGGAGACCCCCAATTTTTGTATTGCAGTGCAGTTCAAAATTGCTTCAAAATTTCTAATTTGTGTTCCAAAGAAGAAAAAGAAAAAAACATGAGGATGAATAAATACATTTTCATTTTTCAGTTGACATTTCACTTTGCCAAAGTCCAGAATAGATTTCAGGCAAACTTCATTACCTCTCTGATGAACTTGCTTTTAAAAATGAAGGGTGGAAATGTGCGCACCTGCTGCTGCTCCTCTCTGAATGACAAGCGTAGCCTCTGTTCCCACTGGACAGTCCTTGAGAAGCTGCACCACCTGTGTGTGGTTGAGTCCCTGGAGACCCTTCTGATTAATCTCCACCATCAAGTCTCCTTCACATAACCCCGGACAACCCTGCGGCTCCAGAACCTGATCAAAACATATTGAAACAGTTCTGACACATATTAAGCTTCATAAACCTGAATACAAGGATTAAGACAAGACATTTAACCATCTAATATCCTTAAATACAGCTCGCATTTTGGTTTGACCATTCACCCCATACTTACCATAAGTACAACAGAAGCCTATTTATTGATTTTCCAAAACACCAATAAATAAAAAAATATATAGTGTGTGTATATGTGTTTGTGTTTATATATATATAGGGATGCTCAAAACGGTTAATTTTCCCGACCGACAACCGCCGCTCATTATCCGATTATTAACCGTTCACTGATAAGATTATAATATTGAATTGGCATTAAATGAATATACAATTGAAGAGTGTCTGTGACCCGTTAAAAAGACACTTTTTTCCACGGGTTTATTTTACTGTGCAAAACGCAGCATACAGAACAGATCACCAACAACATCAGAACCTGGATTCACATTATCAAATGTTCACGCACCTGCAGCATTTCTGACAACAGAGAAAAACTGAATAAAATATTTTAAAAAAGCATAAAATAAATAGGCCTACACTAAATATTTTTCACTTAAATAATTAACAAATTAAGATGACAAAACGAAAACACTGAATCCGTTTGAAGCTTTGAAGAACCGGAATCGTTTTTTTCCCGTCAAACTAAGTTTTTTTCATCATATAAAAATAGCTCAATCCACACCTTGACTGGTTTTACATTTTTTTAAAAGTAGCATGTCTAAGTGGTGCAGGGGCGCGGGAAGTGGGGGTGCTGCAAAGGATTTCAAAGGATTGCAAATGCAATGCAAATGTCTGTTCATTTTATTCATTTTTAAAATGTAATAATTTATTTGTAATAAACATTGTAAGTGGCAGATTAAAACGTATTATTTATTTGTTGAATTATGTTTTTAAAACAATTCCGTTAATTTCTGAAGCTCATTCCGCACAGCACCGCACGCTCAACCCAGAACTCAATTTGTGACATGCTGGATAAAATATAGGTCTATCTGAAATAAATAGTTAGGGCTGCCCCTGACTAAAGTTTTTTTTCTTTTCTAGTTGTTCATTTAAGCCGTTGTTCACGCTGCGCCGCCGCCTCCATGTCATTGTCTGTTATAGGCTATACTATTTGCTTATTATTTATTAAATCCGGAAAATTTGGTTGATTAAACATAGATTAAAATTAAGATACAATTTATCCAAATCAAAATTCACTTTAAAGAAAAGTTTTGTTTTGTTGAAAGCCTATTGAAGTGTTATTGAACTTATTGAAGACCCCCGTCTTCTGACATTATGCATCTTATGTGTCCTGTTCACTTTTCAAGGTAAATGAAATAAAAAAATAACATTATAATATTTAAACTGAAACTAATTACATGTTTTAATGGCTACAAGCATAGTAGGCTACAGAGAAATGTCATGTCGGAGCGGGATTTGAGCGCACGTCATTTTACCGGTGAGCAGTTCGTGAGTGAAGCTCCGCTTTGCTGACATGCTCTGGTAAGGTAGGCAGGTTTTTTGCGTTATTTTTTATTTTGTGTCGCTGTGCAAGCTCGTTTATTGTATATGACTGTGTAAACCATTTATTTAAAGGTTTAATGTAGGCCACAGTCCATTGCATTACGATTGCAAGAAGAATCAACATTGTGAAAATTTTGATATGCAGTCAAATTCAGTCCCGGTGTATGTAGGCTGTTAAAACAAGTGTTCTCACCAATTTATTTGTTGTTCTTTCGTGTTTAATAGACTCAATATTGTTTCTTATAAAAATGTGGTGACCATGCAGCAAAAAAACCTTTTAACCAGGGCTCTGAACCGGTTCAAGGAACGAAAACGAAAACCGGAAACAAACGAAATTTTAAGAGGAACAAAAACGAAAACGAAATCAAAATGAATTTGAATCGTTCTGAACAGAAACGTTAATTTGAAATGACCATTAACCGGTTAATAACGTTATTTTATCGTTCTCTTTAATATTTTAATTTGGCAGTGACCAATCATGAATTGAGTAGTACAGCATGTGACGTTGACGTATCAAGCGTGAGTGAAATGTCCACGCACCAGTCATCTATGAATCTACCGGTACGCAAGTGAGTGTAGCGCGCATTTTCATGCCTCAAGAACATTTCTTTCCCCGCTGAGGTCTACAATGAATGTGCAGGTATTGGAGGACATTCTTTTCGATCGTTTAAATAAGCAATACGGACTTTAAGCTCAAATAGACTGATTTAAGCTAGTTTATGGATTTTGTTTAAGCCTGTCCAAGCAGGCTACTAGCATCTATCAAACATTTTTCCTATAGTCTTTCAGATTGCCAATACAGGACAGGTCAATGTTTTCTATATAGACGGTTGATGCTTCGTATTAAATGGTATGTTATATTGCATTAAATGATCAAGCTTTATTAGCTGACTGAATTTGATTTTGTGATGCAAGGTCGTGTTGCGCAGTGTTTGCTTTGAAATTAGCAGTTGACGGTGCATTAAAAGAGCAATGGTTATCCAGTTATTTATTCTTTATTCATGCAATTTTTAAAACAAGTCGTGTTGAAAAAAAGTGATGTACAAAGAATGTTATCACGCTTCTGAAAAGAATTCGGCATAAGGGCCACTTTCGATTGTCTAACGCTCCATTAAAAACAGGTCCGCTGTTTATGCTTTGTAATTAATTGCATGTATTTCTGTTGTGGTTTTAAAAATGTTATGAAATAAATATTCAAGTTTAATTACCATGCGTTATATTATTATTGAGTGAAAATAAGTCTATTTATACATATTTGTTTAAAGTATAGGCTAAGTTAAAATAACGTTATTAACCGGTATTTTTTCAAATCAAACCGTTTTCGGAACAGTAATGTTTATTGAGGAACGCAAAAACGGAAACGCTACAATATCGATTCTGCTCGGAGTGAACCGATTGACATTTTTTTCAGTTTTTAAGCCCTGCTTTTAACTGATAGTATTAATCGGTCGAAATTCATACTATCGGTTAACGGTTAAACGGTCAATATGAGCATCCCTAATATATATATATATATATATATATATATATATATAAAAATATATATATATATATATATATATATATATAAATAAATAAAGTGTTTCTTTATCTATTTTATAAAAAAAAAAAAAAAAAAAAAAAATATATATATATATATATATATATATATATATATATATATATATATATATATATATATATATATATATATATATATATATATATATATATATATATATATATATATATATATATATATATATATATATTTAATTTTTATAATATTTTCCATTGGTTTATATATACACTCACCTAAATGATTATTAGGAACACCTGTTCAATTTCTCATTAATGCAATTATCTAATCAACCAATCAATCACATGGCAGTTGCTTCAATGCATTTAGGGGTGTGGTCCTGGTCAAGACAATCTCCTGAACTCCAAACTGAATGTCAGAATGGGAAAGAAAGGTGATTTAAGCAATTTTGAGTGTGGCATGGTTGTTTGGTGCCAGACGGGCTGGTCTGAGTATTTCACAATCTGCTCAGTTACTGGGATTTTCATGCACAACCATTTCTAGGGTTTACAAAGAATGGTGTGAAAAGGGAAAAACATCCAGTATGCGGCAGTCCTGTGGGCGAAAATGCCTTGTTGATGCTAGAGGTCAGAGGAGAATGGGCCGACTGATTCAAGCTGATAGAAGAGCAACTTTGACTGAAATAACCACTCGTTACAACCGAGGTATGCAGCAAAGCATTTGTGAAGCCACAACACGCACAACCTTGAGGCGGATGGGCTACAACAGCAGAAGACCCCACCGGGTACCACTCATCTCCACTACAAATAGGGAAAAGAGGCGACAATTTGCACAAGCTCACCAAAATTGGACAGTTGAAGACTGGAAAAATGTTGCCTGGTCTGATGAGTCTCGATTTCTGTTGAGACATTCTGATGGTAGAGTCAGAATTTGGCGTAAACAGAATGAGAACATGGATCCATCATGCCTTGTTACCACTGTGCAGGCTGGTGGTGGTGGTGTAATGGTGTGGGGGATGTTTTCTTGGCACACTTTAGGCCCCTTACTGCCAATTGGGCATTGTTTAAATGCCACGGCCTTCCTGAGCATTGTTTCTGACCATGTCCATCCCTTTATGACCACCATGTCCCCATCCTCTGATGGCTACTTCCAGCAGGATAATGCACCATGTCACAAAGCTCGAATCATTTCAAATTGGTTTCTTGAACATGACAATGAGTTCACTGTACTAAAATGGCCCCCACAGTCACCAGATCTCAACCCAATAGAGCATCTTTGGGATTTGGTGGAACGGGAGCTTCGTGCCCTGGATGTGCATCCCACAAATCTCCATCAACTGCAAGATGCTATCCTATCAATATGGGCCAACATTTCTAAAGAATGCTTTCAGCACCTTGTTGAATCAATGCCACGTAGAATTAAGGCAGTTCTGAAGGTGAAAGGGGGTCAAACACACTATTAGTATGGTGTTCCTAATAATCCTTTAGGTGAGTGTAGGTACATATAAGCATTTATTTATTTATTTATCATATTTAGATATAGTTCATATTTAGACCTATATTATTTTTTATATTGAATAATTAGTATATCTTTTTTCCATTGGTGTACTGGCCAAAAGTGATGTCCGGAAGGGATATTTGTTTTTATGACCCTACAAGTTTGATTAAATGATCAAAATATGAGGAAAATATTTTTTAAATATTTTGAATATGAAGAAAAAACAAAACACTAAACTTGGTTAAGGTATTTCTCAGAAAAAAATATTTGGCAAAAAATTACAAGCTACACGTTTTATTTTATTATGCAAAAAAAGCATAGAAAAAAAACAAAAAGCTCACAGGAAAAAGCATACACTGACTACCAGTTATTAATATTTCATTCTCTCTTGCTTTTGCACGTGCTCATAATTTCTTGGTATGCCAAATTTGGCATGTTTCATTGCATCACAAATAAAACAATTGACTTCAAGCACAACTACGTAATATGATTACAAAATCTTTAACATTTCTTAATAATATTTCACTAAAGGGTGAAGATGGTCCCTAGGTCAGGCCACTACTGTATATACTTAAAATTTTATTTGAGTTTGAGACCACTGCACTACATTGTTTGTTAATGGATATCAGCGCACCTGTTTGACTCTCTGCCCTGTGGGACTGTCCGCTATGGTGAACCCGAAACCCTCTGCGCCTTTGGTTATAGTGAGACTCAGAAGCTCAGGAACCACTTGAGCCCCGGCGGTTGCTCCCGAGGATGACGCCATGGAGACGCTGTCATCGGGTGGGGGTCCCGGTGTGGTCAGGGATGGAGGCTGCGAGCCGTCTAGGTGGGTGTCTCCAGGGTGGGGAAGCGGGGTAAGGCCCTCGCCGTGCTCAGGTAATAAGCGGCCAGTCAAAGACATGTACTCCATGTAATTTTCATAGTTGTTCCTTCCATTGAGCAGCAACGGGTGATCCACTAGGCCCAAAGGGGGCATGGAGGAGCTAGCCGAGGGGTCCTCTGGGTCGTAAGGAAGGGGGTAGCCTCGACACAGCACCAGGGTGACGCTCTGGCCAATGGGGACCGACTGGAAGAGCTTCACCACATCGGCATGGGTGGTGCCCAAGACACAGATGTCATTGATGTAGACGATCACATCACCTGATGAAGAAATTATGAAAAAATAGAACACTGAATAAAATGGCTTTTTGATTTTTCTACATTTTTTAAGGTAAGTGGCAACTAAATCAATCTTCATTTTAAACATATATATTTTAAGTTGAACTTAATCAATGTTTTAGTTATTTCAGTTCAAATGTATTGAGTAGACACCAATATATTCACGTCTGTCATTTTGAGTAAATGGAAAAGACCTGTTTGTATAACTAACTGTCTGCAAAAATCAGTCATGTAATCCCAACTCAAATGGATTAAGTAAACTTCAAATATATTTAAGTGGATTGAACACAATGAAATAAAGTTGACAAAATGTATAGCAATTGTGTTGCTTTAGCTCATTTTAATTAAATAGTTTGAACAAGCAGTAACATTTTTTTTTCAGTGTACTAAACATGCATATTTAAACAAAATATGAAGCGCCATACTCCCGAGTGCATTATGTCATCGCTCTCACATAGACTACTCGCTCTGTATGTGCATAAATTAGCTACATTATTAAGGATATTGGCTCTCTTACGAAACATAATTATGCTGCCTTCTGAACGGGTGTTCACACTGAGAGGTTTACAATGAGAAGGCAACTGCAATTCATTAATTTTCAATGAAACCAGTTGAATTCTGAAGACATGACCAACCAATGTTTTACAATGAAGTAGAGAAGACTTCAATTTTATGCAAATGAGCAATGCGATAACAACCAAATTAGAGATATTGATACAGTTACAGGATACAGTAGTCAAGCCAATGCTTGTTACCAACAAGTGGAAAAAAAATAATCCACACTGTAGAAAAGCAATCCCAGAATGCACTGCAACTCAAGAAATCAATACATGTCGATTAGAAATATATTTTTTATTCATTACTAAAACATGCTAACGTCAAATTCCATTGGATTCAACCGTAAGTTGAGTCTCCTGCGTATTTCACGCGAGAACGAATATTTATGTGACGTGCAAAGTTGTCCTCTTGAGGCTTGATCACATCAAAAACTTAAACTATAAAGTGTCCACATCAACACACAATAACGTTCTGTTTATTCGAAATGCTCTGAAGTTGTGTCATCGTCTGTTTTAAATGCTCAAGCTCTTTAATGTAGCGTGGATTCTGATTGGCTGCGAATGTTTTTATCGTGTCTCAGCTGGGAAAAATCACTCTGAAATCGTTTCCAATAATATTGTTCCTCTTTGTCGTTATCTTTATAGTTGTGGTGTAGACTCACTATTTTGAAAGAATTAAAATGATTATTAAAACTATATTTATAGTTATCTTTATAGATTGTCCTTGGTGTGAATGCACCTTTAAGGTGCAGTCGCATTTACCAATGTTCGGCAAAATTCGCAGCCGAAAATCAGTCATTTTAATAGGAATTCACGTGATGGAAGATTTTGCGTTCAGTCTTGCAAATTTGCAGTTTGCTGCTCGGTTTGAATGTGACTTCTGTGTGAGCTGTGCTTCATACATTGCTACACTATTGACAATAGACAATTTACCTTTTTTGTCCATGAAAGTTAACAAAAATTTTGCTAATGTGACCGTAGACATCAAGGCATGGGCTATTATATCTTGTTTATATTTATATTTTTTTATATTTATGCATTTGGCAGACGCTTTTCTCCAAAGCCCTTATTACAGAGACAATACCCCTGGAGCAACATGGGGTAAAGTGCCTTGCTCAAGGACACACTGGTGTTGACCGCTGGGATCGAACCAGCAACCTTCTGCGTATCAGTTCCATGGTTTAACCCACTGGACCACCATCTCGATATGATATGATATAGCTATTCTTTGACCCACATGTTTACTAAATCATATCACTTTGGATTAAAGTCATATCCACACACACACACACACACACACACACACACAGAAAGTCAGTTGCGTTAGTGCAGACAGCTGTAGACACCAACGGAGCGAGGTATCAGCAAAACTGGCCGATAATGACACATCTCTGTAATAAAGGCAACCCGAGGCCTGTTGAAACTGCACAAGCCAACTGTGTATGTTTGTACAGAATAGAGTAGGACTTCTATAAAAAGGACCCTGTTCCCCCATCAAAAGCGGATAAAACGCACAAGATCCCACCAAAGCCCAAATTGCAACGCTAGCTGGAGGCATATGCAAATAAAGCCACTGCCAGCATCATTATCTGGTGAGGGCCTTGGGAAGTGATGTCATCTTCGGAGCTCACAGTTACACTTCTAAAGGATCAAGGAAACGAACAAGCCATCCAGAAAGGTAGACTCACAGCGAGGACACAAGATTTCCGTACTAGGTTAAGAGTTCCTCAACAAGAGAACAGAAGAACTTATGAAAAAGCAGCAAATAAGCCTACGGTGTCCATCTGTGATGACTCACTCAAATATGCTCTTTCATCAGAGAAAAACACAATGCGACAACCGTGACCTTTCGCTTGCTCCGAGCAAGCTATTAGAGACTGTTGTCAAGCGGT
Organism: Gobio gobio; assembly: GCF_949357685.1. Lineage (NCBI taxonomy): Eukaryota > Metazoa > Chordata > Actinopteri > Cypriniformes > Gobionidae > Gobio > Gobio gobio. The sequence goes on from NC_137121.1 coordinate 20,096,992, forward strand.
GGCTACAGAGATAATGATGTTTCCTAGTCCATGCACTAAAGGTATTCTCCTGAGATGTGAGGTCACTGCTCCGCACTGCTTATATATCGATAAGTGTCAGTATATTAAAAGGGGGCATTTCATAATTCTAAACAGTCCACTGAGGCAAGGAATTTAGGCTTGCTGGATTTGTTTGTCTTTCTTAGCAACAGTAACTGAAAAGCGTCACTGAATTGATCTGAACATTTTATCTCTTAGATCAATTTAGAAAACAAGTTTAAGGTTGTAAATAATGTTAAAATAAACGCGCCCTAGCGATAGTGGTACGCAGAGGAATCACTAAATTAAATATAAATGAATGTTAAAACACAATACATTCTAATTTTTTTTACATTTAAGTATAGTACAGTTTTTTATTGAACTTTTAGGTACAACACATTTTAATTGAATCATTATTTATTAAATTCATCATAACTCCATTTTTCATTTACCTGTATGTAAGCACAGTGCAGTGTTAATGTTCAATGTTAAAGTGGCTGACAACAATAAATATTCTTAATAGGAATAAACTGCCTCGTTTTTTAACTGTGCAGAGCTGTAGCTGAATAGCTAATGTATTTTAATGTTGATCATTATGGTGGTACTTGGAAAGCCAAATATTTTCTGAGGTGGTACTTGGTATAAAAAGTTTGACAACCACTGCACTAGTGCATAGAATACCATCTTAGAATTGCCTTAAAGGTGAACTATGTAAGATTTTTGCAGTAAAATATCCAAAAACCACTAGGCCAGTGTTATATATTTTGTTCAGTTGAGTACTTAGAATATCCCAAATGTTTCCAACTATTTGTAAATCGTGAGAAATTGCTATTTTAACCAAGGAATCAGGACGTGTGAGCTATGCGTTTGAGGGAGTCGCCTGTCGATTGCGTCATATCTGTGTTACCCTCGGTTTCCGGTTTTATTTAGCAGAAATGCTGTACTCTCACTGCAGTGTGAACAAGTGTCATAGCAGCCGCCGAGCGAACGTCATAACTTCCTTTTCAACACACTCAGATATATCTAATACGATAAACAGAGTTGTGTTACCTCATACTCATGACTGGAAAAGAGGAAATGGCGCCGGCGACCGTGTCATAATAAAAGTCCCGCCGGCGACTATGCCATAATAACAGTCCCGCTCTTCAATCGCTCCTGGGGCTTTGCTCAGCTCCACAACACTCGGTCCTGCTCTGCTTCATACTACAGTAATGTTAATAATCGCATCCATGACCATGATTTCTGCCCGAGTCCTATCCTGACTGTTTTCCACCGGCTGTGAGGTGAAGACCACATGTCCCAAGATTCTGCGCTCAAACGTGGTGTCATCAAACTATGCCTTTGTTTTGAACAGGCGACTGTATTTATTGCCTCAAATGTGGTTTTAGAATATTGCAAGTTGTGTATTGTGTTCACATGACCATGTTTAAAATAAAGGATTTATACTTTCATTAATTTGATACGCTACCCCACATAAGAAGAACAGACATGCCAACTAGTTACTGACCTGATGCAGACACATAGCTGAAGTGGACTGATATTGTCTTGGCCTGGAGCGGAGTTTACGTGAGGTCACGTGAAAACAGGTGGGGCAGCCAGAGAGAGCGCTCTGCAGTTCCATTTTTCAACACAGATTTATACTGGAATTTGTGGGGCGCTGTAGAGCTTAGGGTGGCAGTGGCTCAGTGGTTCATGTAGGTTGTCTACAAACCAGAAGGTCCATAGATATCCATAATAAAGGCTAGATGTCTCGTCCACGCTGCTGGCCAATGGAGGTCGACGTCTGCACCTGGCGACCATCTTATCACAGGCAGCTCGCTCACTCGTAACATTAATCTTCATGGGTGCTTGCACTTTTTAAATAACCATGGTTTGTTATACACGTCAGAGATGTAGTTATGACACTGCATACTTATGAAAAATTATTCATAATTTGTTCAAGCATCCATAAACTATTGCCACGTTAATAACGTTGAAACCAAACCATTTGTAAATCCGTCAAGATTTCAGTAAGATAAAGAGTATTTGTGTTCATGCAGATCACTCGCCTTACATCAGGTACCACAGAGCCCTGCCTGTGACAAGATGGCCGCCGGTGATGACGTTAGAGACTCCGCCGTAAGACATCTAGCCTTTATTATGGATATCTATGGTTCAATCCCCAGTTCCACCTGACCAAGTGTCGAGGTGTCTATGAGCAAGACACCTAACCCAGGCTGCTCCCGACGAGCTGAATGGTGCCTTGCATGGCTGACACCGCCGTCGGTGTATGAATGTGTGAATGTGAGGCAATGTGTAAAGCCATGGGTCTGTTGAAAGCGATATATAAATGCAGTCCATTTACCATTACGGAGGGCTCAGAGACCGGCTGCCCCACCTAGTATCATGAAAACATGCCTGTCGAATCCATGTGCTTCATTTGAATATATCCTGCTAAACTTCATGACTTAAAGTCTAGAAAATCCAAAAATGTGTGCAGAATTCTGAACACATTTACAATTTATTATTAATTCAGTGTATATAGAGGTCCATGTTTAGATGAATATTTTGCCCATACAGATGAGCCGCGGCTGGCATTCACCAATCAACATGCTTTCCTAGGCAGACATTTCCCCTGTGTAGGCACTAGGCAGCATGCATCGTTTGTAAAGAAGTCAATCCCAGAATGCACTGCGTCAGTGGAATAACATTATTTAAGAGGGTGGATAAAATGTTATAATAAATATGATAAAATGAGAAGTGTTGATAATCATATCAAATTTTATATTATGATTTAATAATAAAAACATGATTTATTATTTTTATTATTTATAAAGTACATATATACTTTATTTGAACCTACCTATATTTTATATAATCTACAATACTTCAATACTATAAAGATATTCAATACCTTTATAATAGAAATATTAAATATAAAAGTTCATAGATCCATAATATGAATGAATATAACAAACTTATAAAGTTTAACACAAATTTGAAATGAAACACATTCGTTAAGGGGTCCTTATTTCTTGACCTTCTCACCTGTGTCCATCTTGCTATCTTGGGCTGCAGGTCCATCAGGTATGACGCTCTTGACCTGCAGGAACTCGTCTGGCTCGTCCCCACCAATGATGGTGAAGCCGAATCCCATGTTACTCTTCTGCAGCACTGTGGTGAGGAACGTCCCTTTGAGTTGCGTGGCGTCCCTCGTGAATGGAGGCTTTTCTGTGAAGACAAACACACATGAAAAATCAGAGGAAAGCACTGCACACTGCACAACCACCTCTACTGCATGGTCTTTGGTGCTTCGGTAACCTAGCTAAAGTGACATGAAAGTAGGGCACACCCGAGCAACCCAAAACCGAGGATCACCAACAAACCAATTGGGTGAAGATGGCATATATGGGCCACAGAGAAAAGAAGTACCTCTATATATCGTGGGCAATGGCAGCGCCGATAGACCTTGACTTTGCATTTGATGTTGCTGTTGGATCCTTCGTTTGGCCTCTAGGACGGGGTTCTCAAACTGTGTCCTTCTGTTAATGTGGCTGCGGGGCAGAACGAGCAGATATTTAAATCACGCTGGGACCCTCCCTCCCCCGGCGAACTTATTGAAGAGAATGACGCGGATGATTCGGGGTCGGATTCTGCAAATACTTGGTGCTTGATAAAAGAAATTTGAAGAACTTACTCAACATAGTAACTGCCATAAATAGGGTCGTCTATTTTCTCCCAGCCATATGGAAGTTCTGTAGAAAGAAAAAAATAAGATGGTCGGCACCTCGTTGCAAATGTTGTTTATCCCCGTTGCATGTTTCCCCATATTTAAGGTAGTCTGGGTTGTTTTTTCTGTTTCCTTGCATAGTCCTGTCATGTTTTTTGAGGCTATATACATATTAGTGCTGTCAAAATTAGTGCGTTAACGTTACATTTTTCAGTTTAACGCAATTTAAATATTTAACGCAATTAGCGCAGCATCCGTTTTTCTGTCATCCTTACATTATAGAATCACGCTCTTATTCATGCAAATGCTTTTAAACCATTCAAGCGCCACAACACAAAAGAGAATGCCAGAATTCTCTTTCACGCTTGAATGAAAAATAACACATAATTATGTTAAAATGGCAGTTTTGTCCAGTATTCTCATAAGAGCTGTCTTAAATGAGTTAAATAGCATCTTAAATGAACTTAAAGAGTTGTGAGAAAATTATATGCGAGGGACGGCGCGTCAGGTCCACATCATGTTCGGCAGTGACAGATCTTAAAGTGACAGTAGTCACTAATGCTGTCTGTCATAAATGTTAATCAAAGAACAAAGGTAACAGAAAATGGTAGCTTTAATAAGAAATAATCTTTATTTCTTTTATAATTTATGCAGTTAAGACTGTAAAGTGTTTGATAATAGGTAAATATGACATTTATTATAATTGGTTTATGTGAAGATTGTTTTAAAGGTGCACTGTGTACATTTTCGCGGCATCTAGCAGTGAAGTTGCGAATTGCAACCGCTCACCCCTTCCTTTCGAAGCACGTAGAGAAGCTACGGTGGCCGACACATGACAAAAATGTCGACGTCTGAGACAGCAGAGAGTAGCTAGCGCTCTGTAGAGCAGTTTGTCCGTTTAGGGCTACTGTAGAAACATGGCGGCGCAAAATGGTGATTTCACTGTAAGGGGACCTGCGGTGTATGTAGAGAGAAATGGCTCATTCTAAGGTAATAAAAACATAAAGGTTCATTAAGTAAGGTCTTTATACACCACTGAAAACACAGTTATGTATATTATATTGCATCTCTGTCAATGGATCCTCATAAATACTACAAACTGCACCTTTAAATTCACTTGAATTAAAAGTTATTTTTTTAAAGCCTAATAAATGTTGAAATTTCTAGCTTTCAATTATACTGTAATGTTGAATGTCATTAATATAAAAAAAGAAAAGAAAAGAAAATTCATAGAGACATCAGTAGCAGTATTAGTATCATTGATACTGGCCTTCATTTATAAAAAGATGCCATTACAACAAATTTAACAACTACATTAATTGTACATGAGTAATGTGTAATATTAGTAATATTATAAAAAATGAAACACTCGTTCATGATTAATTACAGAAAAATGTGTGCTTTTTAATCGATTGACAGCATACGTATATATTTACATATATATACACAACTATATGTGTGTGTGTGTGTGTGTGTGTGTGTATGTATGTATATGTATATATATATATATATATATATATATATATATATATATATATGTATATATATATATATATATATATATATATATATATATATATATATATATATATATATATATATATATATATATATATATGTATATATGTATATTATATATATATATATATATATATATATATATATATATATATATATATATATATATATTTATATTATACATTTACAAATTTGTATTATGATAAATACGATTAATCGATTTGACAGCACTAACATAATGTATATAGCTCTAAAACTATTAAAAATCACTTTCTGTAATTGGAATAAAGCTGAAATAAAGTAAAACAAATATTACATGAAAAGTTTCTAAATCTAAATTTTAAGTTTAAGCTGTACAATTACTAAAACTGAAATAAATAACTTGAAACTAAATAGAAATAACAAACAAAAACTAAAAACAACGAACAAAGTACACAAAATGACTAAAACAAACTAAAGTACAAAAATAAAAACTAAATTAAAATATTAATACTATAACACTGTATAAATAATACTAAAATAAGACTTATTACACACAATATTATTGTATTATATTGTAATTGAATTGAATATTTATATTATTATTTTATTCTGATAATCTTTTAGTCCATTTTTAATTTAACCTGTAAACTTTTTATTATTATTCCAAGCATGTGGAATTAGCATTGCTTATGAAATGTGTTCTATAAATAAGTTTTCCTTGCCTTGCCGCTGCATTATTTTATCAGGCAGGCTTCAAGTTAAGTATTACCAAATCACTTTCATATTCATAAATATTTACAACAACATTGAAAGGTGAACCGGAGTGTATGAAACCGTCAGAATCAAGAAGCTTAAAATGAGCTTTTTAATGCATAGCACGAAGCATATGTGTCATGAAAACATTTTCATTATAGTGAAGCCCAGTCCAGTAAATCAATAACCCCAGGGATGCCTGCAGCATATGATAATACACGGCACATATCAGTCTAGACGTCTTTTAAGAACACGCATTCCCTGCACACGCCAGAATTTCGATTGCGTATCCTCAACAATCCAGCCGGCCGTTCACGCTGGCAGTCAGTGTGTAAAACAAAGCTTAATTAGGACACACAGCGGTAAGTGAGGGGAGGTCTGGCAGCCCGAAGGTTAGAGCCAACATACTTTCATGCAATTCAATCCGCCTGAGAGACACAAAACAAATTAAAGGGCTGGCGAGATCACCATGACAACAAAGGGCTGTCATCATGTGCAGCATTCAAGATGCTTTTCCTGTCTGTTTTGTTTTTCAGCCAAATTTGACATTATTGAAACATCAAGAAGAAATGCACAACACATTTTGGGGTACATGCACAAACTCACACAGTAACTATCAAAAACATCGCCAGTGGGATACACTGCAGTTTTTGCCGGAGTTCTTCGGAAAAACGCACACATGAAGTCATGCATGTGTGAATAAAAAGTGTGCGGCAAACATACAAATCGAGCTCATGCACACAAACAACAGGCTAACATAATAACTCATATCTCTTCAGACATCGCCCATCTCCAGTAATTAACCTAACACATGCCATTTGTTCCCAGTCACTCCATCAGAGCTTGTTTACAGACATGCCCCCCATTATTTGTGATTCGGACATTAAAGTCCCAGTGAACCAGAAGTTGCAACTGATTTTATTTCAGTGCTGTGACATATTTCCAAGTGAAACGAAATATTGAATAGAGGGCAGGGTTTCACTTCAGCGCTCCTCCTCTCCATCTCTCACTCATAGCAGACTAACGGTTGGAGGGGAGTGGTTAAGGATATTCAAACCCAAGCCGTCACACAGCCGTCATCGGAAAGGGATCGCCATTCTAGAAGTAACTTTTCAGATTTTGATTAAAGATTACCACGGCAAACTATTTTTTTCTGTGTATTAACTTGCACGGATTCATTGTTCACCCTAAGACCTATAATGTGTGCTAACTAAGTAAATAAGATTGATTATTTCATTAAGACTTTAATTATATCTCAAAACGTATAGTTTGTTGACAGGAGGTGTGTTATGTCTTTCTTAAAAAAAAAACAGATCTATGACCTGGCAGATGATAAAAAAAGCTATATTTAAAAAAATAAACAATAGGCCTATTATTAACACCAGTAAGCAAACACAGAGCAACAACCCAGAACACCCTAGAAACCACCAAACAATGCCCTAAAAACATAAATGTTCGACGAACTACCAAGGAGCCACTCTGAACACCTAGTAACCTTCTAGCAACACTTATTAATGCACAGAACACTGTAGCAATCACCTGAAATGCTCTAACAACTATTTAGAATACCCTTAAAACTACCTAGCAACCACTGAAACATATAGCAACTACTCCCTTCCTACACCCTAGAAACCATCAAACAATGCCTTAGAAACCACTTAGAACACCCAAGCAAGCACCAAACAATGCCCTAGAAACTATTCAGAACTATCTAGCAACCGCCAAACAATTCCCTGGCAACTACCCAGTACACATTGACAGCACAGCGGTGAGATTTCATGGATAAACATTACTGCAAATTAGAACTGCATGATTCTGGAAAAACTGAGAATCACGATTTTTTGGATTTTTTCTCTTCTGAACAGACAACTAAATAAAATAACATGTAAATTACTTGAGGATTAGAGCTGCAGTCTATTTAAAAGTTAGTTAGTTAGAATGTTTTTTTTTTTTATTGGTTTGAATGAATGATTCAATGACTCACTCATAAATACTTCACTTGTGCTGTGTCCCAATTCACATACTATCCGACCTTAATAGTATTCGAAAACAGAATTAGTATGTCCCAAATCGTAGTTTGTTGAAATGAGTATTCCAAAGATACCCGTATTGTCTACTATTTCCGGTAAGAATCCGAAGTGCAGATCTGTGCACACTCTAATATTGCCCACAACCCATTGCGAGTAGAACTACAAACTTGGATAAAAAGTGTTAAAAAACTACACATATGGCGGATAAGCGAGTCGGACAGTTAAATAGAGAGGTTTAGATAAAGGGGTTTGAGTGAACAATTATCAGTATCTAACTTGACCAAAATATATGTATTTTAATATTATCCACATTATATTTAATCGGCAACAGCATTGGGAACTTTTGTAATGATATGTTTGACCATTAACTTTTAAATACACCATTATATTTAAATTGCAAACACATGAGGGGAGTCTCCGCATGAAAGACCCTGGAATGACAGATCAATGCGCTACTACACTTCTCTCCAAAACGGTAGGGTTAAATTAAATTAAATGTGGAGGATTTTAAATGTGATAAGATGATTGACAGGGCAGTTTACGGTGACAGGATGCACATAACTAAGAGACAGAGCTGTCTGTTAAAGATGTCAAAGTAGCATGTCCTAAAGCTTGCATACTTTTCTGCTACACACTCAAAAGTATGCACTTTTTCGTCACAAAAAGAGCATAGGTGGAGTTTGGGGCTAGTTTGCCAACCAATCAAATCAAAGAAGGCGGGTCTTACTGTCTGTCAAAACGCAACGAGAGTTCGTCTTCGACAACTGTTTTATGATAGAAATGTTCAGCTACCAACAGTAATAAAATGTAGTGATGCAAACAACTCAACTCAACTTTTTATCAAATTTTGCCGTTTTGAATTGAAAAAATTGGTAACACTTTACAATAAGGTTGTATTAGTTAACATTAGTTAATGCATTAGTTAACATGAACTAACCATGAACAACACCTCTGTTCAGCATTAGTTAATCTTTGTTAACGTTAGTTAATAAAAATCCAGCTGTTCATGGTTTGTTCATGTTAGTTCACAGTGCATTAACTAATGTTAACAAGATTTTAATAATGCATTAGTAAATGTTGAAATTAACACTAACAAAGATAAATAAATGCTTTATAAGTGCAGTTCATTATTAGTTCATGTTAACTAATGTAGTTAACTAATGTTAGCTAATGAACCTTATTGTAAAGTGTTACCAAAAAATGTGATCATGATTCACGGAATTCATAAATGAATGTGACGAGGCAAAAAAGCGTTCGCATTTTCTACATATACGAGTAAGAGTGAATTTGTGCACATTTTAAGATAAAATATTATTTGCATATAGTTTAGTTTAAACTGATTACTTCATTAGCCTACTACAATTAGACCTAGAACTTATTTTACCATTCTTATTTATTTATTCCCTTAAATGCCTTTTAACCGTTTAATTATTCAATTCCTTTATTATTATTATCATCATTTATAATAATATAAATTATACCCGAGGTTATAATGCATTTTAATTGATTTCATTTCAACATAAATGCTGTAGGCCTAGCCTATTAAACTCATTTCAGAGCTCTGTATAGGTCATTACACAAAAATCATCCGCAACGTTTTATTTGGAAGGTTCGATTACATGGTCATTAAGTAATAACCATTAGTGAACGTTCTGTATCATAAGTAATTTTTTGGTTATTTAAACTAACCACTATGTTCTGGGATTGCTATTTTATGGTCGCAAAATAATAACCTAAAAATAAACAACTAAGACAATCGTGCAGCTCTTCTGCAAATGTAAAAAAAATTATAATAATTTGAAATGCAATTTTTATATTATTAGTCACTTCAAGAAACTGTACTATATAATTTCTGACACATAGCCTAAACATATTTTTCATCAACAACAACAACAAAAAATCATAATAAAAGCCATGCTGTGTTCAGATAGTCATTGAGTGAATGGATGCTGAGCTGAACAGAACGCTGGGTTGGAGGAGGTGGGAGGGGAGCAGGTGTGATGACCGACGAGGTTCTCGCACCTCCCTAGGAGGGTTAGAGCAATCAATTCCCTCCTACACGCACAGACTGACCGGCCACACAGCATCCACTAATGCTTGACCCTCTTCCTCGCAATCAGAAACCAGTCTCATATTTAGGGTTTACATTAAGAACAGACCTTTCTCAGAGGATACAAGACGAGACTCTTATATGTTACACATACGCAGCTTTAACTGAGAGAGAAAGACGAGTATCACACCAGATGGCGACACTTTCTTAATAGAAAAAAGTGAGAAGTGTGACATAACCTTGGCTGGAATTACTGCAGCTTTCCTTTAAAGATTATTGCTTGATATGAAAGAAGTTAGAGCCAAATGAATCAAAATGTATCCAAGCAGAGTTATATTCACAATGTTAAATATTTAATCAAATGTATAATAGGTCATATTTATCCTCCTCTGTATAACACCTATATGTAACTTATATGGAGGTGCAAAACTTCAGTGTTTTTAAATAAATAATAAATCATATAAAATAATCTACAAAATATAACTTACTCAACTTTCCCGCATGAACAAACATCACTGCGGATTAAAAATGTGAACACTGAAATTATTTATAAATGCAGTGAATATGGACAACAGGATATGATGTCATGCTCTTAGGATAAAAAATAAATCATGAATTATAAACAACAACAAAAAATTAAAATAGTATTCAAAATGTTCAAATACATTACCTACGTAATGCACCTTCAATACTGCAAGCTTCCATTAGAATATTATTGATATTCTATATTATTCCCTTCTGAAATGTTTTAACATACCATATTTAAAAAAAATATTAGTATTTAATAAATATTGAACAAACAAGTTTAAAATGCTAATAAATTGATGAATCAAATAATACCTTCTGTAATGCTTAACATGTCATTAAATGTACCACATTTAGAACATAATATTTAATAAATAATAAATGAATAATATTTAAAAAGTTCAAATATATTAACTACTCAATGTGTGCACAATATTGCAATTTGATTTTAATAAATATAATGCTATAATGCACCACTTTTAGAGCAAATCCAAAATATTTTTTTAGAGAAAATCCTATGTATGCAGGGCCATTATGGGCCTTTCAAGGTTTTAAGACAATGATATGATTCAACCCAGACCACCTTAAATATCTTTTCTCAAGCCTCCTTAAATCAATGGTACTCCATTGGCAGTTGCCATGGCAACTATGGGAGAAGTCTCTTTTTCGGGCTCTTTCATTCACTGAGTGGCTTATGTATATTAGAGTGCATTGAATGCACAAGTGTAAATATGAGCGTGTGTATGTGTGCCGGATGCGTCTTTAAATATCCTGTGAACACTGTGCTATCAAAACCAACCAGGAGGAATCATTAATTAGCAAGCACCGAGTAAATTTTGGAGCGTTAGAACAATGGAAAAATTATTCCATTGTTGCTAAATTAAACAGACACGCCTCTGTAGTTACAAGATGTTTAAGTTTTGTGACTAACATTGATTTTGAAGGCAAAATTAGGTTGACACATACAGATCATCTTTTATCTAGCCGTTGATGGGAATTTGTGATGAATCTGTGCCGCCCCATGAGGATCATCATCTAACAGACATCTGAATTAAATTCTGAATAATGTACATGTCTGAACTTTGAAGACAGATGTAGATCAAATTTGCAATACACAAAGTGATTTTTATGCAGCAGATAGTATTAAACACAATGGAAATCAATCATGATTATGTGTATGAGCTTAAGTCGTTGCACAGACCTGCCCAAAAAATAGATCTAAGTTGTACTACGGAGAGGGATATTAGTAGTCATGTCACAGAAAGGCATTAAAAGGCCTGTGGAAAGAGATATTGATTTCTCTGGCCCCATTAAATTGCATTTTAATTCAACAGAAGGTTTCAAAGATGGTAGATTTGGGTACAAAGAACCACAATGAATGAATGAATGAATGAATGAATGAATGAATGAATGAATGAATGAATGAATGAATGAATGAATGAATGAATGAATGAACGAATGAACGAATGAATGAACGAACGGAAAGGAGGATGAATGGCTTTATAGATGAATGAAATCCCTTTCTTATCAAACAAATGAATGAATGAATGAACAAATCAACGGAGTTTAGATACTTAAAGGATGGGTGAATGAACGAACAAAAACAAATAGAGGATGGATTGATGACTGAAAAAAAAATTATTAATAATAATACGACCAAACAAACGAATCACTGAGCAAACAAATGAATGAACTGAGGATAGATGGCCTGATGTATGGATGGATGGATGGATGGATGGATAAATGGCTTAAAGGATGAATGAATGAACAAACAAATGGAGAAAGGATGGGTGGATGGATGGATGGATGGATGGATGGATGGATGGATGGATGGATGGATGGATGGATGGATGGATGGATGAACGGATGAACAACCGCACAAATGAATCAACACGCAAATGAATAGATGATAAATGGCTTGATGGATGTATTAACTAACAAACGGTTGGATGGATGGATGGATGGATGGATGGATGGCTGAGCAAACAAAAAATGTATCACTTAGCAAACAAATTAATGAATAAATAGAGGATAGATGGCTTAAAGGATGAATGAATGAACAAACAAATGGATAAAGGATAGATGAATGGATAAACAAACGCACAAATTAATCAATACGCAAATGAATAGATGATAAATGGCTTAAAGGATGAATTAACTAACCAACGGTTGGATGTATGGATGGATGTATGGATGGATGTATGAATGGATGGATGGATGGACAGACGAACAAACACACAAATTAATCAACATGCAAATGAAGATGATAAATGGCTTAAAGGATGAATTAACTAACCAACGGTTGGATGGATGGATGGATGGATGGATGGATGGATGGATGGATGGATGGATGGATGGATGGATGGATGGATGGATGGATGGATGGATGGATGGATGCATGGATGGATGGATGGATGGATGGATGGACAAATGCACAAATTAATCAACACGCAAATGAATAGATGATAAATGGCTTAATGGATGAATTAACTAACCCAACGGTTGGATGGATGGATGGATGGATGGATGGATGGATGGATGTATGGATGGATGGATGGATGGACAAATGCACAAATTAATCAACACGCAAATGAATAGATGATAAATGGCTTAATGGATGAATTAACTAACCAACGGTTGGATGGATGGATGGATGGATGGATGGATGGATGGATGGATGGACAAATGCACAAATTAATCAACACGCAAATGAATAGATGATAAATGGCTTAATGGATGAATTAACTAACCAATGGTTGGATGGTTGGATGGATGGATGGATGGATGGATGGATGGATGGATGGATGGATGGATGGATGGATGGATGGACAAATGCACAAATTAATCAACATGCATATGAAGATGATAAATGGCTTAATGGATGAATTAACTAACCAACGGTTGGATGGATGGATGGATGGATGGATGGATGGATGGATGGATGGATGGATGGACAAATGCACAAATTAATCAACATGCAAATGAAGATGATAAATGGCTTAATGGATGAATTAACTAACCAACGGTTGGATAGATGGATGGACAAATGATGGACAGACAAACAAACACACAAATTAATCCACACGCAAATGAATAGATGATATATGGCTTAATGGATAAATGAACTAACAAACTGTTGGTTGGATGGATGGATGGACAAACGAACAAATGATTAAACAAGTAATAGAATGAATTTATGAATGAATGAATGAATGAATTAATTAATTAATGAATGAATGAATGAATGAAGGATAGATGCTTAACAGACTAATGGATAAATTAATGAATGGCTCTAAAGATGGGTGGCTTTATGGATGGCTTTATGAATGAACAAAAAAAGAAAACAATTAAAGAGATAAACTGATGCATCAATGTTGAATGAACTTTCTCTTTATCCAGTCCATCCAGTCATTCATAAATACAGTGTGTAAACATCATGAGCTAGTAGAGTTTTTTGTCTTTCTGGATGTTTCATGAAACCAGAGCACAATCTGAGCGTGTCCTGACATCGTGAACAAACGCACAAAATGGAAATTCATGTTACACTCTCTCACGCGTATGTCTCCGGGGGGTTAAATTACAAGTAGATGTCACAACATCAAATTTCTCCGAGCGTAAAAAGGCGGAAGATACTCACACACATGTTAAAACACCAGTGCACTCACCATCTTCCTCACATTCCTCTGGGGGCTTGGCTTTCTTCGCTAGTCGAGGGTCGAGCCATGACGTCGTTTTGGTATTGTGACTGAAAAGAAAATAATTTTGTAACAATTAATAGTACATATGATAGAGTTTAGTTACCAGTATCCAAATCCAAATGATGTCAGCCAAATGTTGGTACAAGCCTCACTTTGAAATGTAAAACATTCTAGACTAGATATCCCAGAAGGCCTTAGTAACAGTGGTTGGGGGGGTTCCAGTTAAAACAATGACAATCAATAGTTTTAATAAGTCCCTCGTTTCTCATTAAGGACAGATGGAGGGAGGGGAACATCTTTCTCTCTTTCTTAAGACTGTTGTTCCCTCTGCTACTCTGGCAGATTCAGTTTTATGGTGATCCATTCATCATTACAAACGTTCATGATGGTAATTGAAATTGTACCATGTACTAACGCTAAGTGATACTGAATCGTCATGAAATTCATGACTTAAATAAAAGAAAATAATAAAAGAAAATAGTATTTATTCAGAGTGGGTTAAAGAGTGATAAAACGGATGTTCTAATATTTGAGATTTTAATTTCTTAGACATTAGATTTAGAAAAGTTCGAAAAAGTTGTCCGTTTCAAGGAGTCAATGATTGGTTTGCATTATCACTCGAAGTCCACGTGCAGCATTTTATATCTTTTAAAAAGTGTTAAAAAATAATAAATACTGCTTTTTATGACTAATTATTGTAATATTTTGGTTTATATAAATGAAAACAATATATTTTTGTTATTTCCTCCATCTAGAATTAAACATTTGAAAATGAATCGGCTATGACTGTTTAGTTGAAATAATGAAAAATGTAAGAAAATATTCATTTATAATTTATATAAAAAATGTATTTATTAAATATATTAAATTAATAAAATAAAAAAAATCAAATTTCAGAGGCAAGTACTCAAATTGAATTCCTTCCAAAGATATAATTTACATAGCATAACATTAAAATATATCATTTTAGCCAGCATCGCCTGCAGGATTTCATCTGAGGGTACTTTTTTGTGGCAAAAGCAGCCATAAACAGATTAGAAATTCAATATATTCTCAAGTTAAAAAATTGCATTTGAGAGAAGTTTTCCTTTTTTGTTTAGCATGACTGTCAGTCCATTTTAGTGCATATCCGACTGAAATCCAATTTGATTTAACAAGTGTGAATGGCAACACATTTTTTCTTTCAAAAATGATCTTTACAAATCCGTTTGGAGCTACATTCATATATGCTTTGAAATCCAATTCAAACCTCATTTCTGGAAATCTGTTTCAGTCTAACTGCTTTGATTAGCGGATTTCGCATGGTTTATGTGACTTTTTCACCCCACGTAAAACATAAATGTCAGAAGTTGACATTGCTAAACATGCTAAAAGTCGCTGCAGAAACAAGGTTGTGTTGTTGCAAAGTGACGGACGAGCAGAAAACGACAATATAACGGAGAAATGTTTTGAGATTGGCGGCGACGACAGCACAGAATAAAGCCGCACATACCAGCCTCATACATTTCTGTCGCTGTCTCAGAAGACAAAGTATGCCAGCGCGGTGGCTACACAATGTCATGTTGTAAATAAAACAACATCTGTATTGCAAACCCCTCCTTGTTTTTGGCATATACCTACCAACGCAACGTCACTTCCATAGAAACCAATGCAGATATTCCAGAAAAGGAAAGAGCGGCATGGGACACAAATCGGATGCAATACACAATGTGGACAGCAAATCATTTTAGATCAGATTCCAATCGGATACACAAATTTGGACTGATTTGTAGTGAATGTAGCCTATAAGACTTTACACTATTCAGATCAAAAGATCAGTGCGGACAACTGTACACTTAAACACGTTTTATACATTTCAAAACATGAAAACCGCAAAAAGGAAAAGAAATGGACAACGGCATCCATCTAGCGCATGTCCACATAGGACTGAAACAACTGAAAAACAGCGCAGACACACAACTTCAGGTGTGAATGCCGCTTATTGACATGACACACACAGCAGTAGCTGAAGTTACCTCTCAAAGGTAGCTTTTTGTTTCAATTGGTTGTAAGAAAATATCCACTTCATCCGTCGCTGTTTGTTGTCAGTGTTTTTAAGTAGCCTATCTTGGTGTTGTCTCTTTGTTTTGTGACTGAGAAACCGCTTCAGATGATTCAGTGAAAGACACGTGTGAACCGATTCAGATTGTTTTGGCCATATTCAAAGAAAAAGAAAGAACCGACTGAAAAGAATAATACATTCACAAATGATTGGCATCCCTGGTTCGGTCGACAGAAATACGGGACACTGCTGAAATTTCCACAGGGAAAGTGTTTCTCAGGACTGTCGGAGCGTTCATGATAGGCAAAGTGCGTACACCCCTAGGCGCCGCTGATTTTAGCTACATTTCCGACCCGACTGTGTCTGAAGTCCAGCAAATCATTTCCAAACCCAGTCAACTGAACTGCAATACACTGAGTGAGCTCAATACGGCACACATAAATAATTCAGACATCCGTAACAATCTGTAAAAAGAGGACACTGCAACAGGTAGCGCTCCATATGTTCACACCTCTTTCATTATGAAGTGTGCTTTGAAGTGCACTTCACTCACTCTATGAAGTAAACTTCTCCTTTTTCAGTGTAGGCCATCTCCCAGTTGTCTGGCAAAGGGCCCAGTTCGTCGTTCTCCTGGGAGTCTTGCGGGGACTTGGGGGCGTCTACTTCTTCCTCCTGGGCATCTGTGGCGGTGAGGGTGGGGGTTTCAGGTGGGCATGGCTGGATGGGCACGTCTCCAGAAGCGTCGGTGCTCTTGTCCTCATGTTCGCTCGATTCTGAGAGGAAAACAAAATGAATCAGTGTCAAGCGTGACCTTCTGACTGAGAGACTTATTTGACAGTAGATTATTGGAAAGGATGGTACAAAGATATACGGTTACATAAAACAAACAAGTAATGATTCAAACTGTCAAAGTCAACTCATATTAATATATTTCATTTTTAACACCACCAACACATTTACTGCATTTATTAAATTAAGACATAAGTTATTATAGTGAAGTATCCTAATGAGTCACAATGCATATATATTAGGGCTGTCAAAAGATTAATCACGATTAATCGCATCCAAAATAAAAGTTTGTGTTTACATAATATATGTGTGTGTACTCTGTTAATTATTATTTATATATAAATACACACACACTTTTAATGAATATTTTTAAGAAATATTTGCATGTATATACTGTATATACATTTTATTAATCTATAATATATATATAAATATAAATGTTTTATATATAAAAATAATATTTTTTTCTTAAATATATACATGCTTGTGTGTGTATTTATATATAAATAATAATTAACAGAGTACACACACATATATGATGTAAACACAAACTTTTATTTTGGATGCGATTAATCGCGATTAATCTTTTGACAGCCCTAATATATATATATATATATTTTTTTTATCCAATCCTGCTCCAATCAGAAGAAAATCAGTCCAAAACAGCACTAATGTAAAGAAAACCCGGCTGATTACATCAGAGATGGCAGAAAGAATAGAGACTCGTGTTGCGTACGCAAACTACATTTTTCGGCTGAATAAAGTAAACCAGCGTTTTGCTAGTAAAGTTTTGATAGATGAGGATTGGGATCAAGGTAAAGACAATTTCCGTGGCTTACAGGAATCGTACAGTAAGCAGGTGTGAGTCCGTTATATTGATGTGCAAACAAACCTATGTGTGTGCGCTGTTTATGCACTGATCTCACATTGTATTTATGCACATACAAATGTCAGTACATTCACGTTGTTTCCACACATATTTGATTTATCATATGTATGTTGCTGTGTTTAGCAATTCTGAATGGATCAGTGTATGGTATATGCAGGCGGTTGGTTTAGGGTTTTTTTTTGGCATCTCCATGAGGTTCTGTTCAGTATCAAACTTTACTGTTGCACAGTACACAACCTATATATACTATCAATTGTGAAAAGTTTTTTTAAATGTAGTGTTTATTTAATGGGTGCATACATTTATGAATTATGGACTTATTTGACTTATTTGAAATTATTTGGTTATTTACTGTCCTTTTGGAGTCTCCAAATGTCCTTTTTTGGAAAGACACCTAAATTTACCTTGAAAAATGAAAATATTGTTTTGTGAGGATCACCCTTCAATTTAGATGGTTTACTTTTCTAAATATTGCAAATGATGAAAAAAATGTATGTGCTAAAAAAACAAATGGTATATGCTAAATTTCACACAAAAGGGTGTGATTAATGACGCTTAAAAATGTTTATCTATTGACAGGCCTAATTTAAATATAATTACATAAACGTTTCAATAGAAATGACATTAAAGGTGCACTGTGTACATTTTAGCGGCATCTAGTGGTGAGGTTGTGAATTGCAACCGTATACCGCTCACCCCTCCCTTTCGAAGCACGTAGATAAGCTACAGTGGCCGACACATGATAAAAATGTTGTCGTCTGAGACAGCAGAGAGTAGCTAGCGCTCTGTAGAGCAGTTTTTCCATTTAGGGCTACTTTAAAAACATGGCACCGCAAAATGGTGATTTCACTGTAAGGGGACCCGCGGTGTATGTAGAGAGAAATGGCTCATTCTAAGGTAATAAAAACATAACAGTTCATTATTTAAGGTCTTTATACTCCACTGAAAACACAGTTACGCATATTATATTGCATTTCTGTCAATAGATCCTCATAAATACTACACATTGCACCTTTAAATTATATTTTAGGTTACCATAAATGTACATTCTGCAGTACACTTTAATCATACTTTAAAGACAATAGAAGTAATTTAGAATTACATATAAAATGTACTTAAGTATACATTTTAACTATAATACAATTTCATTTAATAGCAATTACATGCAATTTAGTGTCCAAAAACATTACATTACATTCACTTCACATTTACTTGTATTCTTATAAAGTAGCTTTATGATTTCCTTAAGTACTGTTTTTAATAGTATGCTAAATTGATAGTCTAAGTCCCTCAAATTCTTTAAAGGAAGCTGTCTAGAGAAGTTAGGACATATTTCAGCGAATTTCAGTGAATCAAATCAAAATGCTGATTCAAAGATCTGCATCTGAAATGTTCCATATATTACAATGTTTTATTACAGTATAAATATAGCTATTTCTTCCACATAAACAAAATGAATTACTTTTATAATATATTGCTATATCGGTGCGTATAAATGCGTGAACGAGTACATTTTTGCTTGTTTAGTAAAACAACTATGAAAAAAATTCCACCAGCCCTATTTTTTTTTTACATTCCACCAGCCCAACAAAAAAGTACCTCAACGGCTCAGTATGATTCAAAAGCTCATTTTGGTGTTACAAACAACAGTCTTTCATTAGAAACGAGTCGCACTAACTATGAAGCCCACATTCATAATAGACTTGGTTGGGAGGGTCATTCTAAACTCTCTCGGTAACAGTGGTAGGTTGTAACCTGGTGTGATGGCGATGCCGTTGCCATTGACGATGGGGCTCTCTTCCTCCTCCTCTTCTGGTGGCTCAATGCTGTCCTTCTCCATGTTGCTAACGGACTTGTTTCTCTTCCTTTTTCCCTCTGCACTGGGTCGGGCACCGGGCAAGAGTTGGTCCGTCACATTAAACAGCATCGGCGTGGGTTCGGCAGGAGGCTTTGGCGTGCCATAGAAGTTATCTAGAAACAACAACAAAAAGCACATGTTTGGGACTTAAAAATGCTTCCACAGCTACTTGGCATGCAAAAAGGTGAAGTTTGACTTTTCAAGTAACTTTTCAATCATGTTTTTTCATGAACTTTACTGGAGTTATTTTATTTCTCTGTGATGTTTGCCATTACGGCACCTTTGTTCACTGGCGACTCAATCGTTTCATTCGAGATTGAAAAGAAATCATGTGTATCCAGGGAAATCTGTTTAATGATTAAAAACTGAGCTTCTGTGTGGGTACGGTACAGGCTTTATGAATTAATTTGCAGGTCATAAGGGACAGAAACAGAAGAGGTGAAGTTCATAGATTAATTTACATTACAGCCTGTGAGCCAGAATCATAGACTGAGAGTGGGTTAACCTAAAGTGACCTGAGATCAGCATATTCAAGACCACATGAAACCTACAAAATCAATATACCCACAGTTGTGCTGACATCTATTTAAACATTATATATCCTATTAAAAAGACAATCAGTAGTTTTTTGTGTGTTGAGGTGAATTAATCATAATTTATATATTTAATTTATATATAGCAATTAAAGTGTAATTTATATCTGTGATGGTCTCCACTCCAGTGTCACATGATCCTTCAGAAATCATTCTAATATGCTGATTTGCTGCTCAAGAAACATTTCTTATTATTATTATCTATGTTGAAAACAGTTTAACAATTTTGTGTGGTTTTTCTGTTTTTTTTTTCCAGGATTCTTTGATAAATAGAAAGCCCAAAAGAACAGGATTTATTTGAAATCTTTTGTAATATTATAAATGTCTTTACTGTCACATTTGATCAATTAAAAGTTACTTTATAAACAAAAAATAAATCTTACTGACAGCAAATTTTTAAATGGTAGTGCATCTGCTAAAGGTTAATTTTGTCAACTTTTAGCTGGACAATTTTAGCATAAAGATTAAATTAAATTCAACAATAGGGATAGTTAACATTAACTAAGAATGAACAATACTTCTACAGCATTTATTAATCTAAATTAATGTTAAAGCTACAATATGTAATTTATTGCCGCTAGAGATTGCTTTTACAAAACAAAAGCATAGCTTGACGACATCATGATTTTGCAGAACTTTTATGATGCCGCAGACGAGCGCTTCCGCTCCCCGCAAGCCTGTAGCACTCCTCTCAGAAACTTAAGCCTCTGCGCCTCGATCGCCCCCTGGTGGTTGGTCCCAGTATAGCTCCTAAATCCCACCTATCCATGTATTAGAATGGACGCGAGACACACTAAACAATTAAATTACACTTCAAATAATTGTTTCCTAAAGATGGTTTCTGTCATTTTAGGCAGCTTTCAATAAAGCGGAAGTCAATAAAGTTGCGTCGTCCATATTTTTTTACGGTCTATGGTTTCTCGCAGTTATGCGTGCGTATGTGAGGTAACGCAGTGCTGTTTTATCATATTAGATATATTTGTTTGTGTTAAAAGTTATGTTATAATGCTACTCTGTGCGTTCATTCGGCGGCTACTATGAGACACTTGTTGCACACTGCAGTGAGCTAGATTGATATTAGGCATGGTAAAACATGGTACTCGCAGTAAATCAAGAAAACCAGATTTAAACAATAAGACTAACTGTGTTGAGCTATATAATATTGATTAGTTTTCTGTGGATGAATGTATCCAAACAGTTGCTCACCTGTCTAATAAAACACATAAACTATTAAAGGTCCTGTTCTTCGTGATCCCATTTTTCAAACTTTAGTTAGTGTGTAATGTTGCTGTTAGAGCATAAATAATACCTGTAAAATTATAAACCTCAAAGTTCAATGCCAAGCGAGATATTTTATTTAACAGAAGTTCCCTTTCAAAGCCTACAGCGAACGGCCGGTTTGGACTACATCCTGGTATTTCCTGCTTTAATTACGTCAGTAGAGCAGTTTGTTGACTAACCTCCGCCCACAAGAATACGCGAAAAAGGGGGCGTGGTCTTGTTGCTCCCTCCCTCGTGGAGAAGAGGGAGTGTTGCGTTCGGTTCGGTTCGGTTGCGTTTGTCGCCATCAGACGCTGTTATTTTCATCCCGGAGTCAAATCACCTTTGTTTGGCCTTCAGGGGCTGTAGTTTGAGTGCGTTCATCTCCCCGTTATGGTAAGAGGCGTGACCGGGCAACGTGAGCTAAGCTGCTGTCGAATCACAACACGGGAATCGCTGGCACAATCAGAACTCGATACATATTTCTGAAGGAGGGACTTCATAGAACGAGGAAATTCTCAGGCCGTTTTGAGGACAGTGAAAACAGCGGTATACAGATAAGTAAATTGTGTGAAAAATACTGTTTTTTTACACATGAAACATTAACACATGTTATATTGCACACTGTAAACACAATCAAAGCTTCAAAAAAACACGAAAAACGGGACCTTTAAAGCGTCTTTGGCATTTCCATGGTTTCCACAAAATAAAACCAGAAATCGAGGGTAACGCGGGTATGGTGTCATTGATAGATGACGCACGGACACAGTCCGTGTCCTGGTTAAAATTGCTTATTTCTCTGGATTTAAACATTCTTGGAAACATTTGGGAAAATGTAAGCACACAAGTCAACAAAATATATTTAAATATTTTACAAATATTTAAATAACATATTGTTTTTTGGATATATTGTGCCTTTAATTTCAGCATTTACTAATACATTATTAAAAATCCGAAGTTGTATTTGTTTACATTAGTTCATGCATTGCACCCTCCATCTTGGAACGGTCAGCGTGTCAATGATGAACAACATTGCACAGCTTCTGGTTGTGAAACCGCCAAGATTCAAATTCACGAATAAATGGGATAACCCTTCACAGGTGAGAATGTGTTGGTTTGTGTTTTTATATGTATTAAATCTATATTACAGGTTTTTATACAATGGTAACTTTTTAATGTTGTGTTAGCCGGTGCGTTTGTCTTGTTGTATTGTATTAGGTTAGCAAAATCATCTGCTGAAGTCTATTGCTGAAATGGATATTCATACATGCGCGTAACTACGGTTGCAGACACGTAGTCAAATTGCTCTTGAGCGTTCACAGACTGGTGTTTTTACCGTTCCAATATGGCGGACGGCTTACGTATAGCGCCTCATCGAAACAACCAATAATGAGGCATCTGTGTTTATACATCTATTGTTATGATGCTTTGCCTCATAAAATCCTGGAAAGGATCTCCTCTCCTCACAAAGAGAAAAGAAACCTGCGTCTGAAAGTAGTCCACACACCTCAGCCGGTCCTCAAGAGACCAAACTGCACTAGTTCTGAATACCTTTGCTCAATGTCAAAGACATGCACGCTCTTTCTTGCGGAAATATATGGCAAATTTAGGAAAATTCATATTCCTAGGCTGCTATGGTGTAACAGGTGTGGCATAAGCTTTATTTCAAGAGGTAATGATTTATGGAGATGTGGGAGGTTTAACAGTGAATTTGACTTACCTTCGTACGTTCCACTTTCTAACAAGGCCCCACTTTTCTCTAATTCCATAAACCGCTCAATGCTCACAAAGTTGTAGTCCACACCTGGGACCTCCCCCTCTTTGGGCTGTCTCGTCGTGCCTGCAGACAAAACAACATACTTTATCACATCTGTCAGAATGCTGGTAAAAGATTATCATAATCATATACCATGGTATTTAGCCAAGTAGATTTGAAAATTAATTTTATTTTATTTTTTGGTTTATCTAAATATGCATTGTACATAGGGAATATAATATTTGCATATTTTTTATGTAAGATGTAAAAAGCAATACAAATTTGTTTAAATTGAAGAATGTTTAACCATTATTAAATAAATAATTAATCAAAGATACAAAGTAATACACATCAATACTGATATTTTTACGAAAACATTTTAATATACAAAATTTGAATGGATTTGACTGAAATGTAGTTTGAGCTTATTCACAGAAATGAATCAGACATTATCTTCTGAAGTTTAAAGTAAGTTAATGGTCAAATAAATGTGCATAAAATAATTACAAAATTCACAATATTTCTTATTTTTACATAAGAAAACAAAACTGTGAATTGTTAGTGTAACTTTTATAATCAGTAAGTCAGTGAGACGCTCAGCTTATATTACAAAAGATTTTCAAATAAATGCTTTTCTTTTAAGCTTTTGATTCAAAGAATCCAGAAAAAAATGGTCAGTTTCCATAAAAATATTATAAGCGGCCCAACTGTTTTCAACATTGTTAAGAAATGTTTCTCGAGCAGCAAATCAGCATATTAGAATGATTTCTGAAGAATCATGTGACACTGAAGGAATAAATTACACTTTAAAATATATTATTTAAAAAAAAAAAAATAAAAAAAAAATATTATATATATATATATATATATATATATATATATATATATATATATATATATATATATATATATATATATATATATATATATATATATATATATATATATATATATATATATATATATATATTTATTTATTTATTTATTAAAATAAATGCAGCCTGGTGGACATAAATTCGGAATGACCCCAAATATATATAGGTAATACCATGGGGTAATTGTTTACTTTTTTGAAAGGAGCAGTTTTTTAAAACGAATAATGACAAACAGTCAGGTCAAACAAATCACCAAGCAATAAAGTAACTCTGAAAACTCGTCGTTTCCAAGTTCCATATTGACTGTTTATGTAAATTCGCCGCATAATTAATGCATTAACTGAGGCTGAGTCTTCTGAGGGTAATCAAACATTCTTAAGAAATCAGGCACTGGGGATTTGCAAGACACATACTTAGCAACGATATCATAATCCAGTCCCTTGAGCTCTCAACCAAATCTCTGATTTTCACAAAACTCTCACTCTGAAGGGGAAAAAAAATAAACACATCAAGCTTATGGCTTGTGAACTTCACCACGTGAGAAATAGTCCATCCCTGCTGTTTGCTTTTACAAGTTGCTTTAATGACCTTCCCATCATGCCAAAGCAATGGCCGATGATCAGGTGAAACAGACTTACAACACAAGAGCCATTAAAATATGAAGCTGACTCATTCAGAAAAGCCATTTCATGTTTCTGTGGAAAAATTGCAATGCATTTGAGATTAGAGTAGCCATATTGAATTTCCAGAATTAATAAGAATGCTAAATTAAAAGGACAATTTAAGATTAATCAAGTGGGTGATTAATAACAAGATTTAATTTGACTTTTTTCTGCTTAAGAGACTGACACAGACGTGAAGAAATTGTTGAATAAAGTTGTTATTTTTGTTAGTTTTTTGTGCACAAAATGTATTCTCGTCGCTTCATAAAATTAAGGTTGAACCACTGGAGTCACATGGACTATTTTAACAATGTTTTTACTACCTTTCTGGACCTTGAAAGTGTTGAACGAAGGTCTTACGGGTTTGGAACGACATGAGAGTGAGTAATTAATGACAGAAATTTCATTTTTGCGTGAACTAACCCTTTAATCAGGACCTTGACAGGGATGAAAACGAGGCTGTGAGGGATAGAAAATACAGTGTGTTCAATGAATTCTACTGTAGTTTAACAACACACCGATTGTTCAAATGATAAGAAAAAAAAACTTTCAGTTGACAACTGAAAAGTTGTGAGTTGTGAAAATGAAGTGATCTTGGACTTTTATACAATGCGTGCCATTGTAAAGACTGAAAAGGCTGTGTCCCAATTCAGAGGCTGCACCTTTTGAAGGACACATACTTCAGAAGCCATGCATTCAAAGTCATCAAAGGTTGAACCGAGCATTGTTAAATGGGACGGTCTAACTAACAGAGGATTGTTCTTGTCACCCAGCAACTGTGAAATCTGCTGTTGAAGAGCAGCAGTAACGTTTGTAATGGGCTTTTTTTTGAGAGTTATATTCAACTGTCTGAAAACAAAAACTTGTGTAAATATGTTTACCTTGGACCATTTATGTACATAATAAAGAGAATAAACTATACACTCTAAAAAAAAAAGGCTCGTAATCATAGGGGAACCTTTTTTAGTGCTATATAGCACCAATTTTGGTGCTTCAGTGGTTCTTCAGCGGTTCTTCAGAGGTGCTATATAGCACCTTAGTCAAAGAACCGGTGAAGAACCTCTGAAGAACCGCTGAAGAACCACTGAAGCACCAAAATTGGTGCTATATAGCACTAAAAAAGGTTCCCCTATGATTACGAGCCAAGAACCATTTTTGGTGCAATATAGAACCTTTTTTTTTAGAGTGTACAAAACTTATCTTCTCTCAAAAAAAAGCTGTCTTCACCAGTACGCAATGAATCTTGGGATAGGCTAGGCTGTGAAGGATCCACTCGCTCTATTCTTCGTGGCCTGGGAAACGAAGGAAGCATTTGAAGACCACATTTGCAGGAGCCTTTGAGATGCATTCAATCTGATTTGGGATGCAGCTTAAGTCATTTTCATCTGTGTTGAATTCTAACCTGATTAAGGTTCATTGAACAGCAAAGTTACTCAATCGTCCCAAAAGGTTTGGATTCAAAGGCCAGATAAAACTCATCCAATAGAAAACGGTTAGCCAGACACTAGCAACTAAAATAACAGGACTGCAGAGATTCGGTCAGTCATACAGCAGCTAAACCGTCTGCTGAGATAAAGCATTATCATTCACATATAACAACAACAATGGTCCAATCAGACATCGTTCTGGCTATTTATTGCCATATAATTGCTAAACTGACTCCATCACAATGAATCAAACTGTCAGGAACAAATTTTATACATGGCCAGACATAATTTTCATTATAATTTCTATAATATCTCCAAACATAACTAGACTAAGACTAGCTAAAACGCTTATTTTGTGCACTGCAACAGTGCTAAAGGAGGTTTCTGAACACGTTCAGCTGGTTGAGCAGTTAAAGCCACTAAACATCGCTAGACCAGCAAAGCACCTAGGAGCATTAATTCTGTTATTCCTTATTCACTGTCACATGGGCACAGGTGATCACTTCCGTTTTCTTTGTTATTTATTTGGCGGATTGTTTGATTGAGTTGGAAGGGGCGAGTATAGCGGGAGACAACTTTCTGTTGATCGTATTGTATCGCTGTATCATTTCTTCACATGCCTTATCAAAATAAAATCGAAAGCAAGCTAAAAATCAGTCTTCTTTTTGATGGAAAATCAAAAAAATCAAAGCAAGTCGCGAAGGATTACCTAGCTTCTATTGGATGTCGCTAATATACTGGTTTAAATTGATTTTGTTTTCAGCATCAGCCAATTACAAGAGCCACATGTGGGGCCCTATTTTAACAATCTAAGCGCATGGTCTGAAGTGCATGGCGCAGGTGCGTGTCCGAATCCACTTTTGCTAGTTTAGCAAACGGAAAGAAATGGTCGGAGCGCCAGGCACGTGGTCTAGAAGGGTTGTACCTAATCTCTTAATGAGTCATGGGTGTGTTTTGGGCGTAACGTACAATAAACCAATCAGAGTCTCATCTCCCATTCCCTTTAAAAGCCAGTTGCGCTTGCACTATGGCGGATTTGCTATTTACATGGCGGTATTTGCGAGCGGAAAGACTGAACGCTTCTCCTTTTATTTTTTATTTTTTTAAATGTTTGTGTGCTGCTGCTGCCCTGTGTGTGTAATAAGCAGAGTGCCCTTTAAATAACAACAAATACTGTGCTATTGACTTTAGATCAGGTCTTTGTTGGTCAATGGCGCAGTCGATTTCAGTTTCCTCAAAATAGCAACGCGCCAACAATGCACCTGAACACACCTCGTTTTCAGACCAGCACTCCGATGGGCGCGAGTGTATTTGCCATTTAAACAACATGGCGCTGGACGTGAAAATGACTACTGCGTCTGGCTGAAACTTGCAAAAAACACTTGTGTCGCGCCTGGCGTCGCATTGCGCCCAGTTGTCTGATAGGGCTCTTGAACTCCAACCACACAAGCAGCACATGCTGTAGGCTACCCGCTGGGCCATGTCTCCGACTGATTTTTAAAATCAGTCCAGACAGATTTTTAGCTTTAATGTATTTGCTTATATAATATGGAAAGCTTTCAAACCAGTGCAGATAAAAGCATTTGCCTATATCTGTCTGATTTTTCAGGCACACTTAACACATTTCCACCATAAAGAAAAGAGAGGTTATTTCATATTCAGATGACAGATATGTATTACCTCGCATCTATCAAAGGCTACAGGAGTGTATTTCCCAGCTAGTGCAAACTCTTTAAACAAGAAAAGTCCATTTTGATTTTAGGGCTAAAAATGACAGACCATATGTGCTGCTGAGAGAGGCCAAGGTACAGCTGATTTATGAAAGCAAGACAACACTAATATTTTTTTGTTAGAGAGATTGGGAAATGAGAGACAAATGCATCACACACGCATCACACACAGCTTATGTAATATGCAGACAGGAATGGCACATTGTGGTCTTGGACATTTAAATATTCAAGGATATTCACCTAAACATCATTTCAGCAGCCATAGGCCTAAATTTAGAACCTGTGAATACTTTTACAAATTCAGTGGCTCCCCTGAGATGTCGGCCTAATGCTGAGAAGATATTTTGTGCATAATCTGTACAAACCAAGAGGCCTTTATTTTTAAATGTCTCACATTGTACCATTTTAATATAATAATAAATAACCATCTTGCAACCACATACTGCAGTAATGCACTAAAAACACCTTAGTAACCACATAACACTAACACATTTACTATACTGTAGCATTGACAGCTAATTTTGTGCAGGGATTTTACAGTCCCTGTAAAGGCAATTCTGAGATTTTTTTCTAAACACATTATAAATGTTAGAAATGTATTGCTGAAACAAATGACAAAGACTGTGAACTATGTAGTACTGAATTCAGAAGTTAGACCGTTAAACAGTTTTTCACCGTTGCTGTGTTCAGGATTTTCTGGGAGGGGCTAAAACGTGGCTCGATGACGCACTGGAGCCACCGAGCCTGGCTCCTCCCCTAACAAACACGATCATAACTAGAGCACATTCGCATCAGTTTGCCCGCTCGATCGCGAGTTACTGTCAGTACTGTTAGTTACTATAGTCTACAACTTACAAAACAGCTTACAAAACAAACACGATGATCAAGAAGAGGTGAATTAATTTTGTGAACAGTCATCTTGATGGAGAGCTGAGGATAACCACCGACGCCTGCCTCTGAGTCTGCAGTGACAATACACCGGATCGTTTTACAAACTTTCACCGGAGACAGCTGGGATTCACTGATAATTCGCTGCAGAACCGACTATCCCCCGCCCCGGCCTTAGTCCTCCCGTCCCGCCGACATCTGGTGCGTCGTGATCATAGACGGTCGTGATCAGTGAGTGTTGTCTTGTGTGCCACGGCAGCTTTCTCGCGAGTGGGCGTGGTTTTGGCGCCGACAGCGGACACACCCCCAGCGTTTGAGAGCAGAGAATGCTGCTCATTTTTTCAAGTTTTTGATAAGCTATTTTATGTACTTGGCGGATTTTTTAATTATTCAAATTTGGCTGGGTGGTTAATAACACATTTATCTGTGGTGTGAGAAACTCAGAACACATGTTTAGTTTTGACTTTACAGGGACTTTAACAAAAAATAATTGGATGGATGGATGGACAGTCTACTTATTTAAGCGCAGACTTGGTTTCTCTTGAATTTAACATTAAATGCTAACAGCTAACATTCCTTTTAAGCTCAGATTCGTTTTCTCGTGTTTTAAGCATTAAATGCTAACAGCTAACATTCCTTTTAAGCTCAGATTCATTTTCTCCTGTTTTTAACATTAAATGCTAACAGCTAACATTCCTTTTAAGCTCAGATTCGTTTTCTCTTGTTTTTAACATTAAATGCTAACAGCTAACATTCCTTATAAGCTCAGATTCGTTTTCTCTTGTTTTTAGCATTAAATGCTAACAGCTAACATTCCTTTTAAGCTCAGATTCGTTTTCTCGTTTTAAGCATTAAATGTTAACAGCTAACATTCAAGCTCAGATTCGTTTTCTCCTGTTTTTAGCATTTAATGCTAACAGCTAACATTCCTTTTAAGCTCAGATTTGTTTTCTCTTGTTTTTAGCATTAAATGCTAACAGCTAACATTCCTTTTAAGCTCAGATTCATTTTCTCTTGATTTTAGCATTAAATGCTAACAGCTAACATTCATTTTAAGCTCAGATTCGTTTTCTCTTGTTTTTAGCATTAAATGCTAACAGCTAACATTCCTTTTAAGCTCAGATTCGTTTTCTCTTGTTTTTAGCATTAAATGCTAACAGCTAACATTCCTTTTAAGCTCAGACTTGGTTTCTCTTGTTTTCTAGCAATAAATGCTAACAGCTAACATTCCTGTTTAGTTCATGGATCAAAACGTTTGACAACAAGTTAAGTTTAGAATTTGTTTAACATAGATTCATCACCGTAACTAAATTCACCAGTTCCATATGTACATATCTATTGACATTCTTACAATCTTTGACATTACAAATATGTAAATCATCTCAAAAACGTACAGGCCTCCATGGAGATCTCAGGTGATCTCAGGGTTCTGACAATGCGCTTTTATATGTCTAGGGAATATAATCGCTGACAGAGTCAATTCAAATGTGTGTGCTCAACGCAAATACTTGCGTCTGTATGCTGACAAAGGCCTGAACATGACGCTGAGGAAATTAAACAGAAGCATTAATGATTTTCATGTGCATCATTAACATTCACAGCTTATTAATCAGATAGCATTAATGTACAGTATATACAGTATATCGTCGCTGTCCGATGAAAACCACGTAAGTCCATTTTGCCGATTTTGAGATTTTTCGACGGATTGAATGTCCAGGTTCATTTCCGTATACAGCATGCTTCACATATCTAAATGGCCAATGAAAAGTTGTGAAATCACGTCATCTGATTTTCACGTATATCCATTTGGTGTCAAAGCTGTCAATCACGCCGCGTATCTCCCGCCCTGTGGAAGCATCTCGCCGGTCTCGTGAAGTTTCATCGAAGCTCAGCACTGGATAGCCGAAAGTACGACATTGAAGCTCTCCACAGTTTAGTTCTAATCTAGTTCTTCACAGATTAGTTTGCTTGCTAGCATGTAAATAAACTCGGTCTCATTGATAAGGCCATGTCCACACGAAGCCAGAACTTTCCCTATCCGATCTTTTTTTCCCCCTCGTTTCAAGAAATATCCGCGTACACACGAGAGCATGAAAACAGCTCAAAACGATGTAGTTTACATGCCAGGCCAGTATGTGGCACTGTAATTCTGCCACAGAAATACACTAAAAATGGAGAAGAAGAGTTGTGCTAGAAGGGGTATGGCAACAGTCGAAGGGTGAGGTAAAATCTCACAATAAAATAACAATAAATAAATTTGCTACTTACCAGATGTGTTTTATTAACGCACACACCTACCCCAACCCTAAACATACCCTTACAATAATGCAAATACAGTAATTAAGCAACGCAGTATTGATGTGCGCATGCCCAGTGCCCGTAGTTGTATCCCCTTTAAGTCTTCCCTGCGCAGGACGTGGTGTGATGACATCACCGTTTCACAAAATATACGGATTGGCTGGGTGTCGTTTTCAGTTTTATCCATTTTAGGACCCGGTTTAAAAAAAAATAGCGGTTTTTCAGTCTCCCAAAACGCCGGATCCGTGTGGACGAAATGCCAATACGATAAAAAATGTATACGTATACAGTGATACGCATCTCCGTGTGGACGGGCCCTTAGATTCAGCCTTTTTTTTCTTAGTCAAACTGATCAAACTATAGCCTGTAATGCTACTGTCATGATTGTCACTAGAATATGCCTCACTCATACTGCTATCACCGCATGCCAGAGGCTGAGAATGTCCAGCACGTATTCCTCTGTCAATATGAAACGCGACTTGGCCATTCTAATTAATGATCGGAAGAACGCGTATCGACCACCGTTACTGTAAAATATGCACGTATGTCCATTTAAACTCAATTTTGGTCAAATGTGGATTATATCATTACACTGACAAGAATATGGTTACATGTAAAGATGCCGTACCAAGTATGACAACGCTACATTCAACTGCTTTTGAAATACGGTGTTTCTTTCACTTCCTGAAAAGTAAGTGTTTTGGACATACGTGAGTTTCATCGGGCAGCGACGATATATATATAGTGTTTTAGTCTTTTAGTGTTAAAGAAACCTTTTTGAAGACCGTAAATATATTTTGTTTATTTCGTCCCATTTTCGTTTGGTGCTGCTGATCTGTCCCGGCTAATACATCTGTTCAGATGACTACCTGAAGAGCCCTGATTAAATACATCCATGGGGTAAATCTGATTATAACAGGGCATAGAAACTGGCTTAGTATATATCACTCTCACTCTCTCTCTCTCTCTCACTCTCATGCGATTATGGGAAATGATGAGAGAAAATTGTGTCCAGCTTTACCGGTTTTCATTTGTCTGCTTGATTACCTCCCATCTTCCCATGAAACCATCTCCATGTGAAACAATCTTTCAGGTGCGACTGTTTCACACTTACTGAAGCATCGCCATCCTGTTCGAATTCCCTGTCAAAGCCGATCAACTGCAAGGATACAAAAGGCACCTTTGCCTCTCAGAGCGCTGCTATGGCTTTACTCCATAGTTATCAACCACGGCAGCTCATTCTCAGCCTCTTGCTGTCTTGATTCATCTCCTCTGGAATTCTCTGCTTAAAACCGTCACCAGCATCTCTTTGGAGCACTTGGATTGCGAATGACATTCCCACCTGCTAAACAAAGCCCTGACAACAACTGATGCTCCAGACATACTCAGACAAGCCTTAGACAAGAATCATATCAACAACAGCGTGCCGAAACCATATTCATAATAATGATGTGATGCAGCAACATAAATCTAAACCAAACAAACTCTTTTCTCTATTTGCCAATAAGAGTAAAACTGCATAAAAACTATAAGCCAAGTCCAAGTGCTATAGTTAATTCTCCAGTGCTTAGTTGGCAACTGCTTTTATTATGTAAAAAAACAAAACAGAACAAAAACATAGTTTTTTGCTTGAGGAACGTATACTGATAGATGTCTGATATATATATACAGTGATATATACTGATGTATACTGATTTATGTCATATAAATTCTTTAGTAATGTAATAAATAAGTTATAATATAGATATATAGAAAAAATAATATACTAATATATGGTATTATAATAAATATTTGTATTAATTTATTATTAATATATAGTCATTAAAATGCAAGGCTTGGATTTGATTATTTTTTAAT
This sequence comes from Gobio gobio, assembly GCF_949357685.1. NCBI lineage: Eukaryota > Metazoa > Chordata > Actinopteri > Cypriniformes > Gobionidae > Gobio > Gobio gobio. Next base: position 20,130,198 of record NC_137121.1, read on the forward strand.
ATACATTTTTATTTTTAAGACTTTTGTCACGATATAAATCTATAGAGCAGCCTGAAATGATAAGATTGACTCAACCAATGGTGTGAGTTTGAGAGGGTGGGGCTAAAATGTCACTTCCTTGCAAATATATTTGTCAGTAGCCAATTTGAGTCAACAACAATAAAACGATAAAAAAGCCCTGGCACACCAAACAGCAGAGATATTTGAAAAGTTCAGGGAGGTGTAAAATATAAGCAGGCAAACTAATGAAAGAATCAAGCGTTCAAATATATTTCCAGTCATCACAAATGACTCTCTGCGGGTTGAAGTTGGGTGAAGGCTGACACTGAGGCCCTGCCCTTATGTACCATCTGTGTATGCGTTTGAGGGTTTGATGAGTGCCAGGGCTGAAGGGTTGAAATTTGCCTGTAATCGCCTGCAGCCTCACTGACACTCGGTGACGTGGGGGGGTTGTGTTCCCTCTAATCTGCGGTCAGTCCAACCTTGAAGCCCAGTGTCGCTCTGTGCGCTGAATCGCTAATGTTTAAATGGAGGTAAACAGTTCTCAGGGCGAGTAGAGGTGAAGGGATATGTGAGATACGGGTGCTCTGAAGTGAACGAGCCTATATCGGACGACCCAGGGGAGCCGATACGGCCAGCAAACATGAGGCATTGCGTTTCTAAACATGATGCAGGAAGCGGCCCTTCAATCATGGCTATATATTGCTGTGCTTCTTCTGAGTGATTAAATCAATGATTCATCACATCGTAGGTGAACCGTAATGGATTGAATGCCATCAAATGCCTTAGAAAACCAGGGCAAATAAGGTGATCCTTCACTTGAAGGAGGAAACATACATTAGACTCCCAATGAAAAGTCCCAGTGAAGTAGCCACAAAATATAATCAGACACTATGAGAAGGACTATTTTAACCGATCTCCATATTCAATTAAAACTGATTATCTCTTCATCACAGCACCTGTCAGTGGGTGGGATATATTAGGCAGCAAGTGAACATTTTGTCCTCAAAGTTGATGTGGTAGAAGCAGGAAAAATGGGCAAGTGTAAGAATTTGAGCGAGTTTGACAAGGGCCAAATTGTGATGGCTAGACAATCTCCAAAACTGCAGCTCTTGTGGGGTGTTCCCGGTCTGCAGTGGTCAGTCTCTATTAAAAGTGCTCCAAGAAAGGAACAGTGGTGAACCGGCAACAGGGTCAAGGGCGGCCAAGGCTCATCGATGCAAGTGGGGAGTTATCAAACAGACGAGTTACTGTAGCTCAAATTGCTCAAGAAGTTAATACTGGTTCTGATAGAAAGGTGTCAGAATACACAGTGCATGTCGCAGGTTGTTGCGTATGGGGCTGCATAGCCGCAGACCAGTCAGGGTGCCATGTTGACCCCTGTCCACCCTCGAAAGCGCCAACAGATCCATGCAGGCCGCACCTCGCAACTTACAGGACTTAAAGGATCTGCTGCTAAAATCTTGGTGCCAGATACCACAGCACACCTTCACGGGTCAGAGATGTTTTGGCAGCAAAAGGGCGACCAACACAATATTAGGTCATAATGTTATGCCTGATCGGTATATTGCTATCTATATTTATTTTATTAATTAATAAAAAAAAGTTAATTAGTATTGCTTTCAAAGAGAATATGTTTTTAAATTGTGAAAAGGTAATAATTTTTATTAATATTTTTAGTAGTAGTAGTATCAGAGATAGCATTATAATAATAATAATAATACAATAATAAATGTTGTTATTATTATTATTAAGATAATTAATTACTATTTCATAATTATTATTATTATATTAAACAACATCAATTATAACCATTTTAATAATAATAAGAATTATAAAATGATATTATTGATATTTACATATTTATTGTAGGAACAATCACTGTAGTAACTGGTAGTTAATTACATATAATACATCTAGTGAAAAAAGACATATAAAAAAATTGATCTTGAGGATTCAACTGAATCAAGGGAAAATAATTCAATCGGAAAAATCAATACATTTACTCAACACAAAATTGTTGACCCCACAAATCACAGTTAAATGCCCTTTTTATTAGCTTTCCCATTCATCATCACCGTCTTGTATGACTGATCTCCTCGTGTCCATGCGCTGACCTGTGAGAGAAGCGCTTGAAGGGTGGCAGGAAACAGAGAACGCTTAAGGAATATATTTTGCGTCAGAGAAACGGTTCAACCTAGGGCTTTAAAACGGAGGGTCAGACTAACTGTGACTAGCACTGTCATACTTTAAAGCATATCATGTAGTGCTACACTGCAAAAACAAATCCTGTTCTTAGTCCGTATTTTTGTCTTGGTCTCCAGTGGAAAATAAAAATAATAATCACAGTACGATCAATGAAGTAAAAGACTTCATTAAAGTCCCCCATATACTCCTGGCAAAGTTCATTTTCATTCTTCGCTTAGTGTAAAAAGAAGTTTGAAATACATGACCAGTGGTTTACTACACCGGCATATTGTCACACAAAAAAACATTCCATTTCACCTTTTATTCACCTCTCGTGCAACAACAAGAATTTATAGGCTCCATCTCATATATGTTTGAAAAGGCGTAAATAATCCCAAATCTCAATGCCTTCATTTTGATTTATGCCTCGGCTGACCAGATCCAGCACCAGTATCTATTGGCTGTATCGCAGCGTCCCATCACTAACTGAGTGTACTGCCTGCCTGCCATGAAGGATGAGGAGACTCATACATCAGGATGACGTCGGGGAGGCCGCGGCTGCGGGAGAGAGAGAGAGAGAGAGTCCCTGGTGGATTGAAAGGCATTTAAGAGTTTCATTCTGTCACCCAACACAGCCATAAGCCAGCGCGCTACTGACGAGCTCACTCGAACGAGTTTGCGCCGAAGAGCACTTGCATCGACTCCGATATCATTCTTTCTGTTCTCAATGTTTAGGTGTCGCATCATAACGTGATGCTTTATTACCCTGATGTCCCACGTATGTATAAAGCAGATTCAGTGAGGACTGCTCAAAACGCTCTCAGTGTCTCAACAGTGAGTCATCTCATCTGTAAACAGCACGGATGTTATGCAACAGACTTTTGCCGGAAGCTGGAATCTCTGCAAACTTGAAAGTGGGCAAACAGTTCTATTTAGTTGTTGTTGTTGTTATTAAGAAAATCCGGCAAACTCCAGAAGTGCAGAGGGTCTCCGTTAAACCTGTTTAAGCGACTCAGTAGCAGAACTACAGGGAGTGCAGAATTATTAGGCACGTTGATTTTCTGATCATATTTTTTTTCCAGGCACATTTGACCAATTCCAAACCACAGTAATCCTAATAACTACTATTGATTTAGTATTTAATAATGTATAAGTGATATATAATTGTTCATGAAGGCTGGAAATGAAAATCACCTTATATTCAGGTGTGCAGAATTATTAGGCATGTTTTCTTTTACAGATAAATTGAGCCAAAAAAGAGATTTAACTCAGACTGAAAAGTCAAAAAGTATTAAATGCCCATGAGAAGGATGCAATACTAATGCAATACTAGACATTGCAGTTAAGGCATGACCATTGGACAGTGAAATGCTCGTTGGGTCAGCAGGGTCAGACAAAAACATGTGGTGAAGAAAAGACACCTGTTAACTGCAAAAGAATTAAGAATTAAGGTGAAGAATTAAGGGTGAAACCATCAGGAACCCTTTAGTCTCCAGCGCCACCATTTTCCAGAGCTGCAACCTACCTGGAGTCTCCAGAAGTGAAGGTGTCAGGATCTCAGAGACTTCAGTTAGGTAAAGAATCCTAAAGAATGACCCCCACTAGATAAGAATCACAAGCTGAAGTGTTGTAAAATACATGAAGAAGGTTTTTTTATAGGCTTTATGGACAGATAGGTTGAGAGTGACTCTTGAAGGACCAGCACCACATCCTCTAGTACCACAGTTTGAAGAATTCATCTTCCAGAATCTGGCAATACGTTTTGGGAGTTCATTTTAGTCCATCCTGAAGTCCGTTTTGCAGAGATGGACTAAAAATGAACTCCCAAAACGTACTGCCAGATAATCAGTTAACAGGTGTCTTTTCTTCACCACCTGTTTTTGTCTGACCCTGCTGACCCAACGAGCATTTCACTGTCCAATGGTCATGCCTTAACTGCAATGTCTAGTATTGCATTAGTATTGCATCCTTCTCATGGCCATTTAATACTTTTTGACTTTTCAGTCTGAGTTAAATCTCTTTTTTGGCTAAATTTATCTGTAAAAGAAAACATGCCTAATAATTCTGCACACCTGAATATAAGGTGATTTTCATTTCCAGCCTTCATGAACAATTATATATCACTTATACATTATTAAATACTAAATCAATAGTAGTTATTAGGATTACTGTGGTTTGGAATTGGTCAAATGTGCCTGGAAAAAAAATATGATCAGAAAATCAACGTGCCTAATAATTCTGCACTCCCTGTATAACAGCAGGCTTGCAACACAACACAAAGCCATGTAACTGTGACTCTATACAGAAAATAAAGGTCTTTTTCTTTCAAAATGCCCATAAGTAGCCATTAAGAACTGTTACAAACCTGCTAAGTGATCACAATGAAATTTAATTTACATGATGAGAGGAATCACATTGGCATCCAAATGATAATTACTCTACATGGAACAGAATGAGAAGGTTATGAAACTGTGTTGTTTTAAAATGTAGTTAAATATGAAAAATAATGTTTCATAACTACATATGAGATATTTCAAACTGTTTAATACATGTTTTATTTGTTAATTTTAATATTTATTAATAGATATTTTTAAAACCTGTTTAATTCATGCATTAAAATGTGTGTAAATACAACAATTGTATTCAATTGTGAGTTGATTTAATTTATTTACTAACATTTTTGTTAGAATTTTGCTCATTAAATCATATCAATAATATCTACTTAATATAACAATAAACAACTTAATTGCATATTTTATTTCATTTAAAACACACACATTAATAGACATTTAAAATAGTTTGTTTTAATTGTTTTAAATATCACAATGAAATGCTAAATTAATAACTTGTTTTCAAAACTGACATCGTTAAAAAAATATTTCATGCTTTATTTATTTACTTGCCATTTCAAAAATGATTCATTATTATTAATATTATATTTCTAATAATTGTTTTTTTTTATTAAATATTTATTTATTTAACAACAGATTAGACACACATTTTAAAGTATTGAATTCAGGTTTTATTTGTTCATTTAAAATGATTCATACACATTTAAAACTGTTTAATTCATGTTTAAATATCTAATAAAATAACAGAAAATTGACAAATAAATAGACATATTTAATGTTTTATCTGTTTGTAAATTAAAAAAATGTGTTCATTTCTTATTTAATTGTTAATTTTTTTACATTTTAAACTAAATTAAACAGTTTTAAAAGTATATAAATGTGATGGAGATATTTATTAATTAATTTATTTTATTAATAAACATTTAAATGGTTTTATTAATATTTAATTAAATGTAACAAAATTAACAGTTAAACGGTCGTAAATTGTGAAAAAGTGAGTATTTATTTAGATTTGTATATGAATTATTAAATTGTTTGATTCCTACAGTAGATTTTATTTTTAAGTGGCACTCCTAGTCCTCCATAAAACCAATCATGTAGTTATAAACTGCTTAAATCTGGATTCAGTCTAAGATCATTTATCAAACAATTTGTGTCTAATTCGCTTGAGTAAAAGCCAATGCAAAATACTGTTAATAAACATTCTAGTGCACTTACAACATGTTTATTTTTTCTAGTTCAGTGCACTGTCTACAATCTTCACTTTGCAATGTGAAAAATAATGATTGATTATTTGATTGGTCAGCTCCCTCAAACATCAAAGGACATCATGCAGTAATGATACTGCGATTGCATTAGGAGTGCACACCAGACTGTCAATCAAACAGCAGGAGTCTATGAGCAGATCAAAGCTGATCTGAGGAAACAAGCTTAAGATGCTCCGTCATCCATCTTTTAGTATAGCACGTTAAATAAACTCAATATGACACACCACCAACACAAGATCTCTCCCATATTGGCATGATGTGCACAAGCTGATGCTGTGGCACTTCAGGAAAACCTTAAGAGTATAGGCCTAAATGTTGTTCCTGAAGAGCTAGATTGGGTTGAATTAAATATAGGATTCACGATTCAGGTATATTGCTTCATGCTTTCGGGATAACTGAGAAAAAATGTCCCAATTATCCTGAATTATATATAAACCCGCCCCGCTTCAGACCTACGCATGTCATCTTACGTTTCATACAGTTGATTGGTGACGAACATGATGCAGGGCAACAACTCACTACTTGATGAAGCCTATATGAGTGCAGTTCATAACATTCAAGATATTGGAGCAAAATGCCCCTGTATATGTTTTTTTTCCCTCTTATTTTCATTATATCATATAAGACATAGTTAAGCAATATCACACAAATAACGAGAGCAATATCACACAAGTGCTGTTTTTTTTCCTGAATAGCCCAAGTGCAAATGTGATTTTTTTTTCTCCAACAATTGTTTTTGCTCAATTCGGTCAACGGAAATATTGCCTATAAAGCCAGAGCAGAACTGCTGTGCGTCTCCGAGCAACACACAGCGGTTGGTGCTTCATTACTGAATAAATCCACATTTTGAATGAATCAAGTGAACCAATGATTCAAAATGGCCCATTCATAAAGAGAGCCATTAACTTCATTCCTGAATGAATCAGCCATTTGAACGAATTGAACGAATCAATGACTCAATGACTTACTCATATAAACATTTACCACCACTACTGGCAGTTTTATCATTTCATAAAAAATAAAAAAAAGTAATATTCCCATATTAATAAAAAAAAAAAAAACTAAACAAATGGTTAGTTCAGCAAAAAAATAATTATTCTGAAAGATATTTTGAATTATGTTGGTAACCAATCTGTTTTGGCTACTATTGACTTCCATTGTATGAAAAAAAAAATCATTTTAAAAATATCTTCTTTTATGTTCCACAGAAGAAAGAAAGTCATACTGGTTTAAAACGACATGATGGTGAGTAAATGATGACATAATTTTTTGGGGTGAACTAACTAACCCCTTTAATACCCATTTAAAACCCATTAATCATTGCATTATTTATGCAATTGTAAATTAAGTGTAAATGCATTCATGCCACCTCTGAGCTGCAATAAACGGTCTGCAAATATAACTAAATACCAATTCGGATGCAACTTCTGAAAAAAAACCTCATGAACATTTAATTAATCAGCACATCATGAAATTAATTAGATTAAAAATTGAAATGACTTGACAGCCCTAATATATAGTCCACATATATACAGTCAAGCCCGAAATTATTCATACCCTTGGTAAATATGACCAAAGAAGGCTGTGAAAATAAATCTGCGTTGTTAATCCTTTTGATCCTTTGTTTTAAAAAAATTATAAAATTGTAACCTTTCATTGGAGAATAAGAACTTTAAATGGGGGGGGAATCTAATAGATGAATATGTTATAGATGAAAAAAAAAAAGCTTTTTGTCAGCAAACACTCAAGATGGGTTTAGTGCACACAAGGATAAAAAAGTACCCCATGTGTAAAATGAAATACTCTGCTGTATCTTTAATGTTGTGGGCCTATCTTTCTTCCAGAGATCCTGGGCATTTTATTCAGATACATGGTATCATGGATTCTAGCACAGTCAGGCACCAAACTCGCTCATCCAAGTCTTTATGGACCTTGCTTTGTGCACTGGTGCAGTCATGTTGGAACAGGAAGGTGCCATTCCCAAACTGTTCCCACAAAGTTGGGAGCATGAAATTGTCTAAAATGTCTTGGTATGCTGAAGCATAAAGAGTTCCTTTCACTGGAACTAAGGGGTCAAGCCCAACCCCTGAAAAACAACCTCATCCCATAATCCACCCTCCACCTAACTTTACACTTGGCACAATGCAGTCAGGCAAGTCCCGTTCTCCTGGCAAACCGCCAAACCCAGACTTGTTCATCGGATTGCCAGACAGAGAAGCGTGATTCTTCACTCCAGAGAACACGTCTCCACTGCTCTAGAGTCCAGTGGCGGCGTGCTTTACACCACTGCATCCGACACTTTGCATTGCACTTGGTGATGTAAGGCTTGGATGCAGCTGCTCGGCCATGGAAACCCATTCCATGAAGCTCTCTACGCACTGTTCTTGAGCTAATCTGAAGGCCACATGAAGTTTGCAGGTCTGTAGCCATTGCCCAAAGCATCACACTGCCTCTGCCAGCTTGTCTTCTTCCCATAGTGCATCCTGGTGCCATGTGTTCCCCAGGTAAGCCTCGCAACCGGCCATCCACGTGATGTAAAAGAAAACGTGCATCAATGAGCCTTGGGTGTCCATGACCCTGTTGCCGGTTCACCACTGTTCCTTCCTTGGAGCACTTTTGATAGATACTGGCCACTGCAGACCGGGAACACCCCACAAGAGCTGCAGTTTTGGAGATGCTCTGACCCAGTCGTCTAGCCATCACAATTTGGCCCTTGTCAAACTCCCTCAAATCCTTACGCTTGCCCATTTTTCCTGCTTCTAACACATCAACTTTGAGGACAAAATGTTCACTTGCTGCCTAATATATCCCACCCACTGACAGGTGCTGTGATGAAGAGATAATCAGTGTTATTCACTACACCTATCATAATGTTATGCCTGATCGGTGTGTGTGTGTATGTATATGTATATGTATATATATATATATATATATATATATATATATATATATATATATATATATATATATATATATATATATATATATATATATATATATATATATATATATATATATATATATATATATATATATATATATATATATAAAATCCAATTTATGAGAATACCATTATAAGGATGGGCCATGTTGTTTATGGTCCGCCTCAGTCTAGCCTCAAAAAAGGTGAACAAAGTCTTCTTTACTCTGTTGCTACTGTTGAAAAAGTTATCCAAATACTTTTTCTTCTTTATTTTATCAAAACAATGTTTTCAAGAAATCAAACCAATGATTTGGAGCCGTGTACCTTAAAGAGTGCGGTTGTTTTGTGTGCTTTAGTTTAGTAAGCAAAGAACCTCAAACAAAAGCTTGTGTGAAGGTCTGAGCAGATACACAATCTACCATTCAAGTCAAAAATATTGATCGGTTGATATGCTTTCGCCACACTCATCTTTAAATCCGCCATTAACGTTCACAAGAAACGTCCACTTATGCGCGGAATCGGTCTTAATGAGGCCAGTTGATGGTTAAATTATGATTGAAAAGCATTCAGACAGTAAACATGGAGGATATGATTCAGGAATGGATGACTCAGACCATGTTCATTTTATGAAGCTTTGAAGAGGCAGGGGAAAATCTGAGGCTCACGGTTGGATAGAGCACTCCTCACCGTTTCACTCAGTGGTCTGGTGTGTGTACAGTTGTCTGCGCAATTACCTGTGTGTGCAAGCACATGAAACTGTGCCTTGAGGTGCAACAGTGATCCCATTATCATCTCCAGTTCACAAACTAGAGTTTTCAAAAAAGCTTGAAATTGTTTCTTTTTAACTTGCAATGTCCATTTTCCTCCCATCGCTGATTATACAACAGGTTTGTCTCTGCGATCTGTAGATGTCAATTTTCAGTCCCAAGTGTCTCCAGTGGGATCTACAGACCCATATTTTGTCCACCTGACAGTTCAGGGGTGCACACCTGCAGAATGTAAAATGACTCCCTGTGCATTGCTATATAACTAACTCTCCACTAAAGAACAGCAACTCAACACCTTTCCAGCACTTTGAGGCACTACAATCACAATGTTCACTTTATATGAGCTGTGAGGATTTGTTTAAAGATTCTATAAGACAAAAATCCAATAACAATAACATTAAGTCATTCATCGTTCCAGTCTCAATTATTTTGTTATTACACTAATACCTTCATGATCATTATCCATAAAAAAATTAAACACTTTTATTTATTAAATGATCCAATCAATTTCTAATAAACAAAATCAAGTCCCGTCCTACATCCTTTTTCGAGAAGCTGTTTCACTCAGATATATGTCACAATAGGTAAGAAAAATTAGCAAAACTTCTGTTTTATGTCGACTTTAAATATCAAAATAATCAGTATGATACTCGTCATAAAAGGCTATTTTGGCAGTAATCCTTACTAGGGCTGTCACAATATCAGATTTTTCACATCCCGGTTATCGTAACCAAAAGAATTCACGATATATCACAATATCTTTACATAATACAATTCTGAACACCTTTACTTTGCTTATTTTGTGTTTTGCTTTTTTTTTAACCAATGAATCACATAATTACATACAACATTTGAGACTCTAGCTTTCTCTGGCTTATTCTTTGACTGCATAAGAAATAACCAGGAGAGAGAAAATACCAAGTCAAGTTCAACAGTATTATAAATAAACTTTAACAACACAAATCATACATTAACCTGTAATCCAAGAAATAGCATATCCAAATTAAAATACATAGTTCATGAAGCCTTTGGAATTTTAAAAACAAAACATTTGGCAGCTTGTCATATCGTCAGAATTAATTAAACCAATTATACAATTTGGAGACATTTTTAATCATGTGATTTAATTTAGAGAAGACTAAAATTCTAACTGTTTTTAGCTTAGCACAGCATCAAAATACAATTTATGAGAATAACAGCATATTTTACTTCAAAGTTGTGTTATAGCGTCAGTTGAGTGATTTAAATAACTTCCTTCTGTGAACTGACGTGGCTTCTTATCACAGAAATTAAATTATTTTATATTATTTTTATAAAGCTATGTCAATTAGCATTGCATTATAAATATACATTATCCTTACGAAAATAACCAAAATGGCTTGAAGGACACAGATCAAAACCACAATTTGTACCAGGCTGTAAACATGTTTTTATCTGCTGTAAAGTTGGGCATTTTAACATGGGGCTCAATGAGATTCTGGAGCATGTCTCTAGTGGCCGGTCGATGAATTGCAGTTTAAGTCACTTCCGTATTGGCTTCAAGAGAAACTGCGGGAGGTTGCCGCTTGGTAAAAAGTGTATTACTTCTATGGCCCTCCGGTGTCGAGTATGAATGAAACAATGAGCATCCTTCTATTTTGGATAAAAATACAACAAAAATATTCCTCTCTAAATATATTTGAAGTAAAAATACATAAGGTTTTATCCGAATGAGCACATTTTTTGACTAAAAGCATTGAGGGATGTAAATATAACAAAACACAGAAAGGCGTCAGCAGTTAACAGGTTAATGTATATTTCCCCTTTCAGGACTAGCAAAATAATTGCAACTTACTCTCTGTATAGTGGCAGGACGAAGGACGCGGAGGTGGGTGAACAGGATATCACGATTATCGTCAATACTGGTATATTGTGACACCTCTAATCCTTACCTACTTTGCTAAAACAAACCACATGCAAATCTGGCAAGAATTACACAGAATGTGGTTTGAGGAAAGCTGGTGCAAACAGTCAAAAGTCAAAAAGAACTTTGCATTACAACAGTTGATCTACAATGCATGGAGTTCACTGCATTAGAAAACAATGCCACAATTCATGTGAAACAACCTTTAGAAACATGTAAAGGAAATAGATTATCTTCTCACAGCTCGAAAACCCATTAAAAAAAAAAAAACATCGTCCTCTGTTAGTCACACAAATGTCTGTTCGTCTTCTGTCGATGCACTTCACAAACAGCTAACTGTCTAAAATGATTATATATCATTGGTTGATGGCTGACAGATACTAATGGGGTTTTGCTAAGCAGTAGGCGCGCGCTACCAGCAGGACGCGACAATTGCATTTGGCTGGATGTAGAAGATACGAGGTGGGGGGTTAGAAAACGAATATGAAAGTCTAATTGTACAATACAGGCCTCCGACTGCCCTGCGGAAGGACAGGCCCTTTCGTGATGCATTCTGTCGTCCACTCGTCAAAGTGACGGACGTGATCCGACAGTTCCACAGCCTCAAGTGAGACTAAAGCATGATTTTGCACTGTCACTGTTTGGTTGGTGGAAATAACAGCTGATGCGGAAGAGAAACAGTCAAATACTAGAAATCTGAGAGCGGAGGGGGGAGGGAAGGGGTCCTTGACTATTGTCATATGTTGTGTGAAATTACAAGTGAAGAAACAAAACCAGCAATCCCTTGAACTCTAATATAAGGTTTTTAAATTTCACAATGACTTACATTTTTTGATTCATCCAAAAAAGAGTGTTCTGAGAACTGTATATTTAATACACCGTATACACTGTATCGCATCTAATATTTGTTAAAAATGCCATTTCATACCATAGTATGCTACACTGTTGTCACATGACTTCCTCAGGATGGAATTGTTACTTTGCATTTATAATTCAATTTTGTTTCAAAATGTCTTAACTTTTTGCACTCCAATCAAATAATAACATGGTAACACTTTAAGGCATATTTTAGTCATGAAACGCATTGCATTGCATTTGTCAACACATAAATAAAAAGCGAAATATTTGTAGACACTTTCGGATGGATGGATGCATGGAATAACCAGCGCTGTCCTCCTCCACCCTCAATACCACGACTGAGGTGAGACCCTTGAGCAAGGCACCGAACCCCCAACTGCTCCCCGGGCGCCGCAGCAATATGGCTGCCCACTGCTCTGGGTGTGTGTTCACGGTGTGTGTGTGTGTGTGTGTGTGTTCACTACTGTGTGTGTGCACTTGGATGGGTTAAATGCAGAGCAAAAATTCAAGTATGGGTCAACATACTTGGCCACACTTCACTTCACTTCACTTATGTGTGTATTAAGAAGCCAGAATGTGTATCCATTGACAGAAACATACATTAGACTAACTGTCTGTCTGTTTTACGTGTTATTTTCAACAAACCATATACTCTAAAAAGAAAAAGAAAAAGGTTCTATATGGCACCAAAAATGGTTCTTCGTTGTAATCATAGAGGAACCACTTTTGGTGCTACATAGCACCAAATCTTAACACGTTCTGTATATGGTAGCGGTGCTATATAGCACCTTAGTCAAAGAACCAGTGAAGAACCTCTGAAGAACCACTGAAGAACCAAAATTGGTGCTATATAGCACTTAAAAAGGTTCCCCTATGATTATGAGCCAATAACCATTTTTGGTGCCATATATAACCTTTTTTTTTAGAGTGTTTTATAGATGCATTGTCAGATTTGAGATGAACCACGGCGCAAGTGTGTGCCGAAATGTGGGTGGAGAACCGTTTCACCCCTACATAATACACACTGTTGCACTTTTTAAAATTTGGATTATTTGGATTATTGGATTATTAAAATTGGGATTATTTGGATTATTGGATTATTGGATTATAAAAATTTGGATTATTTGGATTATTGGATTATTTTCTTTAAAAAAAGAAAATGCACAAAAAAAAACAACACCGCAAGACAAATGTAAAAGTCTAAAATCTAAATTAAAAACAAACTTAAGCAGACATAATTTCACACAAGCAAGCACACTTGTCATGAATAGTAAACGCTAACTGTTCTATAAACCCAGTTATGAAATTATTGAGCGTGTGTGGCGACTAATAGTGACAGTGAAGAGACTTGTGAAATGAGCCATGTCAATGCAGCGATCTCCAGCTGAGAGTGAAGTTACATATCAGATATCTAATGTACTGTAGTTACACCTTGTTTTGCCATGACCAGCAGGATTCGTTTCGGCAAAGGCCCGAGACAAACTGATGCATCATTTCATCCCAAAATCAGGCCACAAATTCAGTGCACAACACAAATGCATGTTGCATTCTCAGCACTATAGCGGGCATTGGCCCATCCGGTTCAATGCCCAAGACATTGTAAAATGAAAAATGAAGGTCAGTGAATAAAAATTACAAGTGAATGATTTCTAAAGAGCTGGAAAACCAACCATGAAGAACACTTTTCTGCACCGAAAAGGAGGAGAGCAAAAATCTATACCAATTTTAAACCACCATGTAGTCTAATAACATCCTGACGGCACCCATTTCTTACATCTGCTACAATCAAACTCTATCTGGCATGTTTTTAATAAAGCAACACTATCACATTCAGTTACCCGGGTCATGTTCTAACTCTCCTCCTCTGTTTTAACATTCACGAGACAAATGAACAGTTTAACGTCGCTTTATCTTGTCTTGTCTCTTCCAATTCAGTCTCCAAAACATCTCATAGCAAGCTGTTCAGTTACACTAATGACTCTCAGTATGGGAGAAATAGCTCCAGAAATACACGCTCATGACTGCGCTGCACAGGCATAAATCAAAGGCATCATTTCATCCAGCCGGTTGGTGATTGTGATGTGTTTGTGCACCACTATGGAGGGGGAGGGGGAAACATCAGCAGGCCAGCCTGGAGAGGAAATGGTGGTTGCCTTGGAAACCCTAGGCTGAGGAAGAGAGGGAGCAAGAGAGAGAGAGGAAGGAAAGGAAGAACAAGTGAAGTGGGTGAGGAGAGTTGACCGAAGCATCGTTGTTTCGCTATTTGTTTTTGTTTTGATCTGAGGGATAGAAGACGAGCTATGTGAACATTCTATAATCTCAATATACAGTATATATATATATATATATATGTGTGTGTATGCATGTATGTATGTATGTATGTATGTATGTATAGTCGTTTTGGATAAAAGCGTCTGCCAAATGCATAAATGTGAATGTATATATATATATACACATTTACATTTATGTACATTTATTTACACACACACACACACACACACACACACACACACACACACACGAGTTCTGTTTATCTGTCCAGAATAGCACAATACGAGTACAAATGCGATACTGATCTTATACAACAGTTTAATAAAAATAAAAAGTTAATATTGTGTTGTTTTAGACACAATATTGTCTGTTATGCTCCGTTTTGCCAACGAAAATATAAAGACAATGCAGAACTGTTTTGAACGATCAGGTGAAGCCATGATTCAATGGACCATAAAGAGAACCATTTACTTTACTCCTGAATGAATCAGTTGAATCGAAACGAATCGAATGACTCAATGACTTACTCAATTAGACATTTACCGCCACCTACTGGCAGTTTTAGTTTCGTATTTAGAGTATAATTTCATTACAAATAATTTCATATTTCCACATTAATAAAAATAAACTTTAAAGATTAATTATTTTAATGAAATCGCCACATCGTGTAATTAATTAAATAAAAAAATTGTATAGCTTGACAGCCCTAATATATTATATATATATATATATTATATATTTATATATATATATATATATATATATATATATATATATATATATATATATATATATATATATATATATATATATATATATATATATATATATATATATATATATATATATATATATATACATATACATATACACACACACACACACACACACATATATTTACATACAGTACATACGTACTGTAGCTGCAGTCCGTAACTTTTTGTGCTCTAGCGGTTAATAAACAGAACTGCATGGGTCTTGCGGAGGAACATTGCAGCCGGAGCTACTTCTCTCTGTTTATGTCTATGGCGAGTCACCTCCGCAGCGGTTCCTATCAGTCTGTCCTGAAATAGTCCCAATGTAAACACTTATTATAAGTGTACCATAATGATTCAGGGTAAGACAACACACGGTTTGGAAAATGGATTCATGTTGTACATTCTCATTTTATAATTTTTGTAAATCTTGAACACAAAAAAAGTTACGGACAGCAGCTTTAACATACTTGACATTAAAAGGTGCACTATGTAACGTTTCCGTCCACTAGAGGTCGCCTGTTCAAAACAAAGGCGTAGTTTGATGACGCCACGTTTGAGCATATAATCTTGGGACATGTGGTCTTCACCTCACAGCCGGTGGAAAAGAATCGGGATAGGACTCAAGCAGAAATCATGTTCATGGATGCGATTATTAGCGTTACTGTAGTATGAAGCAGAGCAGGGCCGAGTGTTGTGGAGCGGAGCAAGGCCGCTGGAGCGATTGTTAATGAGAAGACCGGCGGGACTTTTATTATGACAGTCGCCGGTGGGACTTTTTTTATTACAGTCGCCGGCGCCACTTCCGGTTTTTCCGGTCACGAGTATGAGGTAACGCAGCTCTGTTTATCATATTAGATACATCTGAGTGTGTTGAAAATTATGTTATGACGTTACTCTGTGCGTTCGCTCGGCGGCTGCTATGACACTTGTTGCACACTGCAGTGAGAGTAACGTTAAAGCGTTTCTGCAAAATAAAACCGGAAACCGAGGGTAACGCAGATATGACGCAATCGACAGGCGACTCCCTCACACGTCCCGGTTCCTTGGTTAAAATAGCAATTTCTCACGATTTACAAATATTTGGAAACATTTGGGATATTGTAAGTACTCAACTGAACAAAATATATAACACTGGCCTAGTGGTTTTTGGATATTTTGCTGAATTTTTTTTTACATAGTGCACCTTTAACACCTGCCAAATGTGGGTGGATTTCAGCAGTGCCGTGTAACGCAGCCACTCCTAATAGCCACTTTGCGGGTTGAATTTTAAATATAATATATAGATTTTTCAACTGTAGTTTTTTAAAAAGGCATCTGAAATAATAAACTAAGTGCAATGTAGTGTTGTCAAAAATATTGATTTTCCGAAACATATCGATATTGAAATGCTTCCAATACTCATCTCCCATAAAATAGATACACAATATCAGCTGCGACAGCAAGTTTAAACACAGACCCGCCTCCCCTTACTCACTCATTTTATTTCCTCCGGATGAATATTGTTGGTGTTACGGGGCTTGAATTTCACCATGGGATTTTACTACATCCCATAGATTTTGTGCTCACATTCAAAGTGTGCGCACATAAATCCGCCTCTCAGATCTAAATTGAGTTCTTTTTCGCTGCTTATTGCACTTAAACTTGTCTCCCAGTGAAAATGCTAAATGGCCACTAACTTTGGGAAACCACTAGCCACAGTGGCTGGGGAGCAAAAAAGTTAATGTCAACATATTTATGCTCACTCACAAACACATACACACACACACACACACACACACACACATACAAGCAATGACTGAGTCTTATGTTCTAATGCTAGCTACAACTAGCCATAACAACTAATTTCTAACATTAGAGACTGCTGCCTAGCTTGCCTCTGCTAGCCAGCAAAAATCACAACCTTGCCTGTCACAATATCTTGATCTATCAAGATTTGGAATTGTCAGCATCAATCCAGTCCGAATGAGAGTAATGAGAGATTTAAGAGAGATAATCCAGGTTAAATACAAATTCAGCTCATTGACAAAAACACACTTTGTACGCATTGTACATTTACTCCACAGACATATCAGTGCCTTACTGTCAACACATTTCTGTTGGTTTTTACAAACTGAGGTAGGAGTCAAATTTGTTACATATGATTTCGAAACACTGCTAACATTCCTGTCATTTACCTCAAACTGGAGCCTGGTGCTTCCCACAAAATTAAATTTTTTCTCATTACATCTGACTGAGTGAAAAATCCATTCCAAGTGCTTTTAAACCAAAATAAGTCATATTGGTTCTTTCTATCTGGTTGCATCATACATTGAGATGGTACCCAGACATATCAGGGAGGGGTTGTCTCCATGTCTCTCCTTTAACCCCCCACACAACAATAACAACTTCCCCAATATTGCAGGTTGGCTCATTTTAGCTGCAAGTACCTTTCCTCACAGATCTCTTGGCAGGTTTGGAGAGCCATGATCAGGAAATAAACAAGCAAACAGTTCAGTCAAAAGTACAAAAGCAGGGCAAACTCCATTAATACATATAATACAACCAGGAGAATGTTTTACAAGAAAAATACTACCAAAAACACTAAAATACAAAAAAGGACATTTCCTGTGTGCTAGCTAGGTTCAATGTGACAAGCATTTTTTTCTTTCCACACTAAATACAAAACTGCATAGAAAATAGTGAAGAATTTTGGACCAGTGAGATTTCCCAGTGGACAGGGCTACTGTGCAACAGTTCAGAAACAGAAAAAAAAGAAAACAAAAATTCATTAAAATGCTTGTCATCTGTTGCGGTCAGATGGCAAAGACAGCTTTTATGGGTTGTCACGTATAACTTACTGTTATTGCATCACACCTGGTTCGGACACTTCTGATGAGGTTCCTCATCAGGATCGTCACCATATATGGATATGAAAATGACCAATGCTACGAAACCCAAACTATTTGCCAAGAGTAAAAAAGGACTCTCAAAATGTACATGTAGAGGTCACTCACACGGCACAGTCCGGAGGTAGAGGTTGTCACGTATGATTTGCTGAAGCTCGTGGTCCACTGAACCTTTCTGGAACCGTAGGTTGAGATAATGCCGGAGATCTTTATCTACAACACCTCCTGTAAAAGGTAAATAAAAACACAAAGTAAGTTAACTGGTAAATGCACAACCTGAGATACCCGTAAAAAAACTTATAATAATTTAAAGTGTGTAGCTCCCCCTTCTTATAAGTTTGCCTGAAAGGTTGTACAGTCCTGTTGGTATGTAGCAAACAATAAACAAATTAAATATATTATATATGTATATAATATGTCTACGATAGACAAAGCTGTTTGTTTGAATGTGAACTGTTATGTTTGAATGAGTGGAGTTCCACAAGGTTCATTCTTAGGTCCTAACAAATTCTGTTTGTTTTCAAGCCCTTTAGACACCTCATGAAATCCCATATAGAGCATGTGTCACTTAGCATTAGCACGTCCTATTTGTTGAGTCTGAAGTTGTCACATTCATGCAGCTGACTTGTATAGTTGGCTTCAATGGTTTGGTGACATTTAATATGCATAAATGTATCACAAAATGATTCCTTAAAGACTCATTTTACTGATGCATCCAACAGTCTGTGTTGTCTGACTTGTGTTTATCACGTAGCTAGTCATCCAAAGGTACCCTAACAACATCTTGAGCAAGAGGCACTGAGAGACACCAAGGCAAATGCTGAAAATAAATGGTAGCTTGGGCTTTCTACCATTTCTCTGAGGTGAACAAAGGACAGAAAAATGACAAATCATCTCGCTCTACTGTGCCTCAAGAGAACCAGGCAGATCTGCCTTTTTTTTTTCTTGCTCCAATCATAACCTTGACCATTCGACACAGCTGAGCATGGGGATGCATGCTTGGAAATTCAAAAATCCAGCACACATGTGTGCGAGAAGATCCTTTGAGAATAAAAGCATCTGGCATGAACCTGCACACCATTTCACAAGTTCAGAATACATTACATCTCATTGTCACCGGTTAACAAAGGCAAAAACCTGGTACTCCAAAATCCATTCATGGAAGATGTCTACACCGGTCTTCCTTTCTAAAATCACCATAATATACACAGAAGAATCACTATTGTCAAGATTTTCTATTAAAAAATCTCTGCATGACATTGTGAGTGGAAAATGATGCTCAAGTAAAAAAAAAAAAAATGCAACGATCAAGCTTACACAGCTGTTGCGGCTGAGAGGACACACCGGAATACCGTCACACCATTCCAGGGAAATGACAAAAGGAAAAAAAAAACCTCACAAGTACCTCCAGTCAGCAATCCTAAATAAATATCTCACTTGTCATCATCCGTAATAATAATGGCTCTCTCCTCCCCCTCTTTCCCATAAAACTACTGTATCCCAATCATAATTCCTGCGGTCCAGATGATGTGCTCCTCTGTCACTAGCTTGGATCTACTCACCCCTTCCAAAATCCTTTTTGCTATTCCCCTTTACGCTTTCAATCCCATTTTTAAACAAGTCCTTTATATATATCAATGGATGCAGCAGTGATGGAGTCTCCCGTTCTGCAGCTAATTTAATCCAGAGAAGAGAGGGAACGCAGGAGGAGGAGGAGAGGAAGAGACGGAGTCGTCGACAGTCAGGAGACAACAGAGAGAGGGAAAAAAGGTTCTGCAAGAGGAGAGCCTATCACAATGAAGCCTGTATTCTCATTTGCTGGGCAGAAAGTGAGGTCTGATGTCGCCCCCTGACCGCAAACAATGGTACTGCAATGGTTGGGGGTGAGTGTGTGTGATACAGATGCTTTCGGACACACCACCAAAAAGGCCAGCTTGTTCACACCAGATGCTTCCTGCTAGTTGGCATCGTGTGAACTTGTTGACCTTGTGAACACATCAGTGTCAAGAGTGAAGAAAGCAAGTAGCAGCACGCACTCTGGGAGCACAATGGCCAGCCAAGTCTAGTTGGAAATGAATAGGCTATTTAAATGTGTTTTGTCAGTGTCTCACAATAGCATTACCCTAAAATGGGTAAATTATACACTTTGCCAACAAAGTAACACATGTTAAGGAGTTATATTAAATTATTTAAAATCTAACTTAGCTATAAAGAAAGTTATATTGCATAACTAGACATGAATCATTATATTTAACATACCTTATTGTGTATGTACATATATACATGTGTGTATATATATAAATATATATATATATATATATATATATATATATATAAATATATATATATTAATATATATATATTAATATATATATATATGTGTGTGTGTGTGTGTGTGTGTATGTATGTATGTATATATATAAACCAAAATTTATTCAGACACCTTCAACATTTCCTCACATTATCAATCAGTTTATTCAAGACAAGAACTCACAGTTAAACTGTGTCAGAACAAATTCATCTTGATAATGTCAGATAAGAAAGGTATGTAATGAATTACAATCAACCAATCAGCTGTCAGCTGTTAAATTTAAGTACACAATTAGATAATACCAATTTTGGTCAACCAATTACCAAGCAATGCTTCATTTAGTTCAGTCTGTGGTGTAAAAGGTCACATTAGCAATTCAAGAAAAAAACACTTAAGCAAAAAGTGGTCAGGTCAAAGTGTCTGAATAATTTTGGCCCAAAATTATTATCAATTTTACTGGTAGCCCTCTGCACTGTATGAAGAATTTTTGGGTATAATATGTCAGTTTACTTTATTTTGCTATCCTCACTTACATAATTGAACTATAGTGTCCTGTACCCACTAGTAAAAAAAAATATCTGGTGTCTGAATATATACTGAATATTAAAAAAAAACTTTGTTTGATGCGATTAAACGATTGACAGTATATATATATTTTTTGTTGTTGTTGTTAGTTTAAAATTGACAGTGTTAAAAAAAAAAAAATTAATAAAAAAAAAATTCTCATTAGAAGCACAAAGAAGCAATAAAGGAATTTTACTGGACTATCCCAAATATTCAAATTATTTTTAATAATATTTATTATTTTACAGTCTCTTAAGTGTTATTTCATGAAAACGGACTTAAAAATGCTCTCTTTTTAAACACTTACTAGCAATAAACACTAACTAGATGACTACCAATGGCAAGTAGTAAACAGTGTTGGGTAAGTTACTCTACAAAAAGTAATGAATTACTAGCTACTAGTTACATCTTCAACAGAGCAATTAGATTATTGTACTAATTACGCTCTCAAAAAATTCCTTATTAATGCAATGTAACTAAATAAGGTTAATAAGGTTGAATATCCATTTTAAAACGATACAAATATAGCATTTACAAACTATTAGATTTTTAGGTATGAATATGTAAAAACTACATTAAAACAATATTCTTTAAAAAATGGCATATCTGAAATGGCAACAGTGATAAGGTTGACAAGCTCACTATAGTCTTACACAATGGATGGTAAACTGAGATCAACATTTTGTTTCGGAAAGATCCCAGGCTTGCATTTGGATGTGTTTTAAACGTATTCTGGTCATTGAGAAGCTTGAAATTCTGATTGTTTGGAATGTGAGGATGAAAATTATACAGCAGACAGGAGTAACAATAACCCATAGTTATAGTGAGGCAGCAGAAGTGACCTTGATATAACCCTTTAGAAATGAAATTCGTGTGGGTGAATGAAAAAAACAGCAGCATCCAAGATGGCATGTGAAAAATCTGCACACAACGGCTGCGGAGAAAATTATTAAGTGCTGAAATTGTGTTGAGGAATGCACAGGAGGCGTTTCAACTGATCTCAGATCACTTATCTAGGTGCTCGGCCTGTGAAAAAGAGGCATATCTGCTGAGAATACATCTTCATGACTCAGTCAATATTACAAGGAGAGAGTCTGAGGTCACAGCTGAGATTTTGTGGAGGAGGACAAACCTTTTGACTCTTGAGAACGCGGTCGCTTCATTTGTCAGCACGATGGATGACACAGTGGGCAAAGGCATGACGTGAGGGTGAGAGAGAGTCGGACAGCTGTTAAAAACACTCTCTCTTTCTCACGCTCTCACTTTCTCTCAATCCCAGAGGACGCCGCTTTGTGTCATCTCTCAGCCACTTATTCACAAGTGATGACAGATGCTTGTTGATTAACCAGTCAATACATTCAAAAGACACACGTACATAAATAAACAGGCACAGAGATGAGGCGGGACAACGAGATCGAGATCGTGTGTGATCGGGTTTAATCTACATGACCTAAAGAGGTCTGTATGAAGGCCTGTTTGTGTCTCACAGTATTTATTTTTGTGAGACATAAATAAAGAATATAAATATAAATACAAATATAAAGTCAAAATTACACGATTTGGTCACATTGTGAGATATAAAGTCATGATCACGGATCACTGATCCAGGAACAACATTTCTGTGCGAAAATATGCCTACCCCTAAACCTAACCCTACCCAGAACTTATCCCTAAACTAAACTAGACATAAACTCTAAACTTGTCCCTCAAATCTGATTGGTTGATTTGAATGTTGTTCCTGGATTAACATCTTTGATTGGTGGCTGAAATTTTGGTCCAGGATCTACAGTTCACCATAAAGGCAGATTCTGAGATATAAAGTTGTTAGATATAGTCACATTTGTGATTTAATGTCATAATTATGAGAAAATGTCTCAATCGTGAGATATTGTCATGTTGCCAGATATAATCACATTTTTAGATATAAAGTTACAATTATAAGAAACTAAGTCATAATAATGATGAGATATGGGGCCCTATTTGAATGATCTGAGCGCATGGACTGAAGTGTTACTTTTGCTAGTTTAACGATGGTAAAAACGGTCGGCGGTCCAAAAGGGTTGTACCTAGTCTCTTAATGAGTCATGGGTGTGTTTTGGGCGTAACGTGCAATAAACCAATCAGAGTCTCATCTCCCATTCCCTTTAAAAGCCAGTTGCGCTTTCACCATGGTGGAATTTGTGAGCAGAAGACTGAACGCTTCTCCAGAGAGGAATCCTTTTATTTTTTATATTTAAAAATGTTTGTGTGCTGCTGCGCATCCCTGTGTGTGTAATAAGCAGAGTGTACGTGCGTTGTGCACCTGCCTATAGGCGCATATTACTAACTCGCCCTTTAAATAACACAAAAAAACTTTGCTATTGACTTAAGACCAGGTTTTTGTTGGTCAATGGCGCAGTCGTTTTCAGTTGCGTCAAAATAGCAATGCGCCAACAACGTGCCTGAACACACGTCGTTTTCAGACCAGCACGCCCATGGGCAAACAAACGGGCGCGAGTGCATTTGCTATTTAATAGTGCTGGGAAAATTAACGCGTTAACGCGGGCGATTCATTTTTTCATTTTAACGCATTCAAATTATTTAACGCAATTAACTCAGCGTTCGTTTTAATATACATTTTTGCCTAGCGTTACATTATATGATCACGCCCTTATTCATGTAAATGATTTTAAACCATCTAAGTGCGACAAGACAGAAGAGAACGCGCTGTATGTCAGTGTCCTGTCTGTGTGGGTGCGTCTCAATCAGATCCCTAGTTGCGCCAGTCTCGTGCACACATAGAGTTCTCTTTCGCTCTTGAACAAACAATAACAACAACAAAGAGAATATTGCCAAAAGGCCAGTTTTGTCGAGTATTCTCATAATAGGAGTCTTAAATGAGTTAAATAACGTCTTAAAAGAATGTGAGAAAATGAGATGCGTGTGACAGTGCGTGAGATCCGCGTCATGTTCGGCAGTGGCCGATCTTAAAGTGACAGCAGCACTGATGTCTGTCATTAATGTTCATCAAAGAACAATGGGAACAGAGAAAAGATGATTCATCTAGATTTAATTTATTATTTATGCAGTTAAGGAAGGTGTTGATAACTATTACATTTCTGTATATGTCTAACAGGGAAGGCCACAGGTAAATAACATTTATTATAATGGGTTTATGTAAAGATTGTTTTAAGGTCACTTAAATTAAAAATGCTTTTTTTTAAAGCCTAATAAATGTTGAAATATAATGTAATATAATGCCATTAATGTTTCATAGAGACATTAGTATCAGTGATACTGGCCTTCATTCCTAAAAAGATGCCACTACAACACATTTTTAAAATATACTGTCTTTAAATTGTTTCTACATTAATTTGGAGGGTAACTGAAATTATTACAATATAAAAATATTAAAAACGTAAAATATTAAAAACTTGCGATTAATTGCGATTAATTACAGAAAGCAATGCGATAGGTAGTTAATTTTTTTTCAATCGATTCCCAGCACTACTATTTAAACAACGTGGCACTGGACGTGACAATGATAACTGCATGAGGCTGAAACTACCAAAAAACACCAAATACCAAGTCACGCCTGGATTCGCATTGTGCCTTGGGTATGATAAGAGCCCATAGTCACACTGTGAGATATAAAGTCACAAATACAAGAAACTAATTCACAATTACGAGATATAGCCTAGTCACATTGTGAGATACAAGGTCACAAATCACAATTACAAGAAACTAAGTCATAATTACAAGATGGTGTCACATTGTGCGATATAGTCATAATTACAAGAAACTAAGTCATAATTACGAGATATAATCACATTGTGAGATATAAAGTTACAAGTTTATAATCACAAGTTTTTATTTTATAAAGAAATGAAGTCACAACTACCTTATTTTTTAACTCTGAGGCAGAAACAGGCTTCCATAGGTCTGCTGACCCACAATAACGTCCGTATGATATGGTTAATACTCTCTGATAAGGTGGCAATATGTCAACATATTGATTTGTTCTCACTGGAGAGGAGGTTAATAAAACATTCCAATGAGTTTCAGCAGTTTTTTTGACAGCATAATCACAGCTGATACCAGTGCCCTCACTGAGGACAGCTGAACAGCCTATCGATCGCCTGAAAGTTTTCCTCCATTGGAAAGTTGTTTGGCGCTAGAGGCCTTTGGCTCAAATAGACTAAAGCGGGGAGCCGTGATAAAGCTCTGGACACAGAGAGGGAAACCACGTGTGATGCCGGCCAAGAATCAATATCTCCTATTCGCTACCACCGACTCCTACGAGAGGTCAAATCTACATCTTTGAGTAGATACAAACAATATTCCTCTCTCAGCTCTTTGTTTCTTTCTACAGAGGCAGAGATATCCAATCACTGTGCTTCTTACCTCTGTTTATTTCATTTTAGAAAGATGGACCATTGGAGCTGTGGCCTGCTTATGTAGGTAACATGGGTTTGAATCTGGCTCTTTTTGCTAACTATTTCTATTACAAAAAAGCTACAAAAAGGCCAAATAAAATGGTTCAACTATTAAAAAAAAAAAAAAAAATATCTCTAGGGTTTGGACAGATACTATAAAATTAAATTCCAGGACTTTAAGCACTACTTTTTTGGTTTTCAAGGACTACAATCAGAGATTTCACTTATAAAACAATATATTTATTATCTTTCAAATTCTAAAAAAGTAAATAAATAAACTAATAAAACAAAATTGTACTAATAAATTGTAGCACATGCAATGACTGTGGTAACTTTAACCATTGAAAGGATACTATGACATTCTTATTCAAACAGATTTTTTGATTGACATGAATATATATATTGACCTGAAGATAGTTGTATCAAATAATTGGATATTTATATGAGCAATATCACTCTCATAGCCATGCAAAATGGCTCTATATCTATATCAGACAGGCTGCAGCATTAATTTTGCATGAAAAGATTGTTTTTGATTTGATTTAAGACAACTACTTTTGTTCTGAAACAGAAGTAACTTAAAATGTTATGTGTGTATTTTACTTTCATTATTTTTAGTAGAGCAAAAGTACAGCGCTTCCAATAGGCTATCGGAGCAGATAACACTGGAAATTCTGACGGCATGCCTTCAGTTAACAAACATCCCACTTACATATATAAAAAATATATATATATTGTTAAATTGTATAGATACAATTATTCTTGTTTATTTAATCTTTTCATTTTATTTGTTGCACCTTTTTCTGAATATTGCTTTATTCAAGTAGTCTACATTATTTAGATCAATCAATATTCAGAAACAGGTGCAGTTATTTTCCTAAATACTTTTTTTTCTGTAGATTAAAATAAAAGAATGCTTGGTAATATTATTTTTAATATGAGATAAATCATTGCCTACCATTTCCACTGCAGTTCTTTTTTTTTCTTTGCAGAACAAAGTGAATAATACATTTCAACTTCCCAGAGGGGGAACCGACACCCCCCACCCCGGAATGCGACAGCCCCAAAAAAATGTACATGTCCCCTCACTTTGTGGGCTCTTGTATCAACCCTGGGCACAATGTAGCAAAAAGGAAATAATCATGACCCAGACCCCTGCATTTGAACTCATACGGCATGACACCCTTTTGTATTTCGACTCAAACAATCCACATTAACAATAGGCGTAATCCAAAACGGATAGCCGGAGCTATCAATCTCTTCTCTTTGTTAAATGAAGAAAAGAGAGAACTGCTAATTATGGTTCTGAGATCTTCGTCTGACTCACTTTGTTTGTCCTGTGACGATGATTCACATTACAAAATCACTCACACCTCTAACTGTAACAACCCAAAGGCAGCAAAATGATGTTTATGCGATGACATGGCAATTTACAACAAGTGTATAAAGTGCTGGAACCAACAAATTAAAAAAAGCTGATAACCCTTTTCATGTTATGAACTATACTGAATATCCAATAAAAACAAACAAACAAAAAAAACACTAAAAACTAAAAATCAACCATTTTAAATACTACAAGTGAATTTATGCGTCATTATAAAAATACAGTATAAAAAGTTTAGATTTGCTAAATATTACATTACATTTAACAGTGTTATCAAATAATTATAATAATTTGACAAGAATTTGAAATGTATAAAGCACTGCATCCAAAAAACTAAAAGCTGATATTTATTTTCATATTATGGCCTATAGCTGACACATTTTACAGTATTTTGTTTGAAAAAAATAAAAATGTAACACTAAAAACTGTGAATTTAGGCATCACAAGATTATAATGTACAATACAAAAAAAAATATTAATTTGGAGATTTGCTAAAGATTACATTTAACTGTTATTAAATTAGTGTTTTAACTTTAAAGGTGCAGTAAGCGATTTTTTTGAAACTGTAGATATTTGAAATCGAAACCCAAACACACCCCTTCACTGTTCCGGCCCCAAAATAATGAACACGCAATTCAACACAGGCAACGACTAACAGTTGGCGCAAGTATGGATGAATCAGCTGTGATTCAACAACAAGCGCACATCTTCGTTCTACTCGCGTATCAAGCAGAAACAAAGCAACCTCAGTCAATTTTCAGTCCTTCTCGCTCGCTAACGTCTCTCCAGCGCTGTAAAGCTTCTCCAATATTAATGCGGAGCCTTACGTTTGTCTGATTAGAACCTTTCTTCTTCTGATTATCTTCCTCTCACCTTTTCTCTTTGGTAATATCTCTCAACTATCTCTGTTTCTATAGTCTTTCTTTAAACCTCTATCTTACTCACTCTCTTCTCCTCTCCTACTGCTGTGCTGATTGGCTACAAGAGTGTTTTGGTGCTCTGTGGATCTAGGCCCTGTCCCAAATGTGCATCCTAATCACTCATGGTCTTCCTAGGAGTCCGCACTTTCATGACGTAAAGCCGCTTTGACTCCCGGGAAGACGTCTTCTGCGGAGCTCGCTTCAGTGTGGGAAAAGTGCGCATCGAGGCTGCATATCGACCGCAAAGGGGGCGCTCGCGAGCACCCTTCTGAAACCTAAAATAACAAATGGGACACCCTACAGTCTCATGGACTTAACGGACACATGCATGCGGCAGCCATTGCAAGTCCACAAGACCGAAAGTGCATATGAAGTGTGCCATTTGGGACCAAGCGTGCCGCAACCGTCCTGAAAAGTGAAGCCAAAGCGCCTCGATCGCCCTCAAGTGGTTGGTCCCAATATAGCTCATAAACCGTACCCCCTCAATGTATTCTAATGGGACGTGAGACAAACTAAACAATCAAATTACACTGCAAATAATTTTTTTCCAAAGATGGTTTCTGTCATTTTAGGTAGTTTTTAATCACGCTGATGTTAGTTCAAGTGTTCAAGAGCTCTGAGTGAAAGTCACTGATTTTCGGGAAGAGATTGAAGCTTTAGCTTTAATTAAAAAATGTCCATTTCACACCGACATGAGTTGTTCTGCAGTAAACTGTTCTAACAGATACTGTGGGAGTGTGGGCGGGGTTTTGATATTGCGGCTCTACTTCCTGCTCTCTACTGCGCAGATGCAGGTCCCAAATCAGCGCAAGATGTCAGCGCCATATCCGGACATTGGCGGATTCACTTTACTACAACAGAAGATAGTGAGTGGTGGTCGTTCATCTTTTTTTACAGTCTATGTTTGGGACAGGGCCCTAGAACTCTAGAGTCCATGCTGGACGATGGGACGGGGGCAACATATCCCACACAGCAAATCTTATTGGTGTAGACGTTTGAAGCCTTGAGGTATGATTTTGTGAATGATTTGGCTGTATTACAAAAATATTAATTATTAATATTGTGACGTTTTAATTCAAAATACCACACAGATCATTTTTATAGCATGTTAAAATAGGGAGTGAGCAAAAATGAGCCGTTTTTGTGTGCATCCCTTTAAATGCAAATGAGCTGGTGCCTCCACACCCCCTTTCAAGTAGAGGGCGGAGCTTCAAAGGCTTGAACCGGAGTCGGACAATTTCATCTCACAGAATGAAAATATCAGAACAGAAACTTTCAGCAGCGGTGTTCAGTTCGAACCGGAGTCGGACAATGATGCCTACAGAACCAGAGAATAAATTCTGCATAGAGATAGAACAGGTATAGTTTAGTTTAATTACGGTTAACTTATGTTGTCATCTTGCTTTTATCCACTAATAGTACAAGCTTGTTTTAGAGGACCCTGTCCAAATGATGGCCAAAACTTTACTGATGAGTTTTATGAAGTTTATTGTACGTCACACAAAAGAAGAAGCGTCCGTTTTCAATAAACTGCTTAATAAACTGGTAAACTTTATATCCGTAAAACAACTCTGATGAACTGTAATAAAGTGTGCGCTCTCCCTTTCATTACTGCTGTAACCAGTATCGCTCCGTTGGTAAAGATCCATCCTTGAATAACGACTTTTTAGCAAAACCTGCCTTGTATTGCCCCTCGTTCACTAAGCAGTCTGGAGTGAAATGATTTGCGCAGACATTAACTATTTCGGTATATTTTGGGGCGCATTACCTTCAAAAATAAAACTGATGTTGGGAGAAAATTAAGACTCTTATGTTCACTCTTACATCAAACAATAGAACACCGGGATTGCTTACGAGACATTGTTGTCTCTCCAATATTACAGATGCTTGAGCACAGCGAAAATGGGCATAGCGTTCAACTAGCTGAGGGCGGAAACTATGGTAATACAGGACTGTCAGTCAGCGGCTGTGGGCGGGGTCTGAGAATCAAAATGGCATGTCTAATGAAACCGCTTTGGTTCAATGGGGATTAAATAAAAGGAGTGGGTGGATTTTTATCATTGTAGGGTGGTTTTGTTCACACACTGCCAACACACAGTGTGTCCAAACACCATGTAAAAGTGGATTTTGCATAATAGATGCCCTTTAAGTTGTTCCAAACTTGTAGGAATTTCTTTCTTCTGCTGAACACAAAAGATGATATTTTGAAGAATATAGGGAAGGGGAACTAAACAGTTGATGGACCCCACTGACTTCCATAGTAGGGGGGAAAAAATACTATTAAAGTCAATGGGGACCATCAGCTGTTTGGTTACTGACATTCTTCAAAATAGCATCTTTTGTGTTCAGCAGAAGAAAGAAATTCATACAGGTTTGGAACCACTTGAGGGTGAGTAAATTATGACAATTTTAGTTTGGCTAATGTTTTATTGTACTTAAGACACAGAATAAATTAAGTTATTGTTTACAAATGAGCGGTTATTTTTAAATGAGCAACAAAACACATAAATAATATTTTCTAGATCGCCATAAGTACTGCAGTTTTAGTTAAAACTTTTTTTTTTAAATCAGCACTCAAAATAAATGCAAATATAAAAATGTTCAGCATTGCAAGGTTTTTATTCCCATTACCCACACACAAACCCCGGCACACACTGATGGCCAGGGCTTGTAGGTTATTTTGGAGGCTATTATTGTCTTATTTGTCACAGCAGATGTGCTCTAAAATAAAATCAGACACACTTTCGGGTAAATTATCAGCATTCATGTATGTATGCAGAAGCTACATGAATGACATGCTAATGTAAATTTATGAAGGCCTGCATGCATGAAATGTGGAAAATATAGTCTACTATTGGCCTACGGCCTATAAAAAAATATCTCCATCGCTCTCTAATAATGCCAGTAATTTCATCTAAAAGTTCTCTAAAAGTGGCACTGATTTATCTGATAAATTAATAAATACAATATAACTAAATCTCAAAAAGTGGATTATTTATAGGATATCACAGCAATATATGCTATCGTCATATGGCCCAGACCTAAAACTACTCAATATTAAAGCATTAAGGCATTAGACATATGACTTTCTGTAAAGCTGCTTTGAAACGATGTGTATTGTGAAAAGCGCTATACAAATAAATTTGACCTGACTTTGCTTGATATAGGTCTATATATCGCAGCCATGAATTAAGAACTCATTCCCCAGACTCACTAATACGTGAGCAGCACATATTACAAAGCTCTGTTCTGCCTGAAGAACCTGTAGATGCTGTCATCAAGCGTTTGAGAGCAATTTCATCTAACTTAATTCCTCTTAAGTTAAAAAAAAACATTAGCCGATTGATCCTAACTGAATTCGCCATGGTTAGCACTTAATATTTCTGAAGTACGGCCAAACAGCGTACAGTAAATCATTCATTAGACGTACATAAAAGAATGCTCATGTCTCAAGTGTCTACTACACCAATAAACTCTGCTGTATTATAAACCAGTGAAATTGGGTGTGGGAATGTGTCACCTCCCCATCATCCTGACTGTACTCTGGGGTTACTCTGTAAATCAGTCCGATCCTCTTTGTTTTTTTCTCCCAATTTTTCAACACACACACAGAACAGACATCTAGAAAAGATTCACAAAATAGTCTGTTTAGTCAACAGCGTTTCTCAGAAATCGCTTACTGCACCTTTAAATGAGCATTAGATGAAGGTAAAATAAGGGTTAAAAAAAACATTGAATTGAATAAGGGACCCAAATCATATTTAGGGATCAAAATATCATATTGAATCAGAGAAGCAGTTTTAGTACTCCAGACCTGAACACAACTGAATATATAACAAGGTCTCCCTGAGTGAACCAGCATCTGACAACAGACACAACAGGAAGATAAAGATTTCATTTATGTCATCCTGAAAAGTGTACCATGTAAAAGTGATGAGAAAATGTCTATGATGTCTGTACCCCATCAATGGTAAAGACTTTGGTCGGAATTAGTCTTTTTGATAATGAATGAGCCTTTTACTTTCCACTGACTCTACGAAAGATCTTGATGAGCTCAGGTTGGTTCATCTAAATATAGAAATTGAATCTTTGTGCGTCACTTCAATGTTTCCATTCCTAAAATTACAACAATGAGAAATTGGGCCGGGAACTTAAAGTGGTTAAAATAGAGATACTTTCAAAAACGAGAAAACTAAAAAACTAAAAAGGAAAGAAACTATGGCAACCAACCCATTTTTGGAAAGTAAATTATATTATTATATCTTTCACTTTTGGTTTAGGGATTTGAACAAAACTAAAGTATTATGTGATTTTTGTATAGTAGACGATATATATACCATAGTGCACCGCTTTTGTTTATCAAGCATTGCTCGAATGATTGGCCCTTGAAGCATAAAATCCGGCCCAGCATTTAAAGGCAATGATGTCATGTCAAATATGCATCTTTGTCATGCAGAATCATCTGGGACTCTGTCCCACCCAAATGGTGCTGCGATCTCCAACCATCTGCCGGAGGAAGATCAGTTATTTTTCCTCGAAAAACATCTTGAAATTGCATGTTGCAATATGTGACTTCTCTCTGACCAACACTACTGGCCTAATTTCATGCCATAGACACAATCTATAGTTTATGGTTTACTTTGTGTACGGTATATAGTGTCTGTATAGCATAATCTATCTGTCTATCTATATTCATTGGTGATGAGTGAAATATGTACAGTGGGGAGAACAAGTATTTGATTTTTTATTTTCCTACTTACAAAGCATGTAGAGGTCTGTAATTTGTATCATAGGTACACTTCAACTGTGAGAGATGGAATGAATCTAAAACAAAAGTCCAGAAAATCACATGGTATGATTTTTAAATAATTAATTAGCATTTTATTGCATGACATAAGTATTTGATCACCTACCAACCAGTAAGAATTCCGGCTCTCACAGACCTGTTCGTTTTTCTTTAAGAAGCCCTTCTGTTCTCCACTCATTACCTGTATTAACTGCACATGTTTTAATTTGTTACCTGTATAAAAGACACCTGTCCACACACTCAATCAAACAGACTCCAACCTCTCCACAATGGCCAAGACCAGAGAGCTGTGTAAGGACATCAGGGATAAAATTGTAGACTTGCACATGTCTGGGATGGGCTACAGGACAATAGGCAAGCAGCTTGGTGAGAAGACAACAACTGTCGGCGCAATTATTAGAAAATGGAAGAAGTTCAAGATGACGGTCAATCTCCCTTGGTCTGGGGCACATTGCAAGATCTCACCTCGTGGGGCATCAATGATCATGAGGAAGGTGAGGGATCAGCCCAGAACTACACGGCAGGATCTGGTCAATGACCTACTAATCTAAAAAGCTTGTCTTCACTGAATGAGGAAGTGTCCGTGTTTTCTCAGCTGTCGCCACAAATGTTTTGGAATGTTGGAGCTCTGAAACATCACAGACGTCGCAAACCTGCGTTGCGGCTGATGTGAATGGTTTTGACGCGAACTATTCGCACACGAAATATTCGTTTTCCGCTTCCAGGGTTCTTGCAGGTTTCAGAAAGTCAAATTTAAGACCTTTTTAAGACATTTTAAGACCATAAAGATTGAAATTTAAGACCTATACGACGCATTACCAAAATGATTTAAATCAAAGAAATAAAAAAACAACATACATACATATATATATATATATATTAACGCAGTGGGATTCAAATTATAGACGAGGCGGTTCAGTGTCAAGTCTTTCTTTTGAGAGACAATAACTTTATCATGCACTTTCAGCTTCACAACTTTGCAGATCGTTTACATTCACAGACAGCTACACTGCACATTGCATGAAAGGTAATATTCGAAAAATCATTATAGGGGCACTTTAAATGGCTCAAATTGGAAAAAAGCTTGTTTTTACTGAATGAACGACTGAATGCATTTTCCACCTCGATTCCGTCCAACATAACCAAAGACAAAAACAACAACAGTTTGAATTTCAAGTAAATAAACACCCTCTGGGGGTCAATTCTGGACCTCTGTGACAAAGCACACGCTCTGGGGCATTGAACAAGACATTAAAGCCTACAGCCACATAGTGATTACCGCACAAAAAGACCTTTCTCTGCCAGCCACTATGACTCCAGGCTCTTAAACCACCGTCTTTGTTTTGTATCCCGCTGTTGAGTAATTCCACACAAGCAGGCTATACCTCTTTAATTTGCCTAGGCATCTCTAATCCCAAAACAAACACTTTGCTCATCTCCATGTTCTCCACAGCAAAAATCCGGAAACTGTGGGCTGCAGAGCAAACATCGAACGTAAACAGTTCATACACAATGTATTACATTGATACACTTTTATACACGGGTATACTAAAATTAAAGCTGATTTGGAAAGTCTAGCATTTATTGTAGGCTGTGGACATTTATTTATTTTGCAGACGCTGTATTTTAGATCCTGAAGCTAAATCTGTGACAAAACACACAGCATGAGTCTGCATGCTGTGTGGACTCTTGACTAAGAATATTTCTCATTTAAAAGCACAGAAAATCTCATTTTTTATTCATTTTTATTTGATTATTAGATTCAAAGCCCTTCTCACTGATTTTAACTGTACAATATTATGAAGTTAAGTTACTTTTTTCAGATCAATTTATTCATTTAAAAATACATTTACATACAAAATGACTTAAATTAGCATGAATGAGCATTTTCTTAATTTTATGAATAAAAAAAAAAAAGAATTATATTTTAACAAAACTGCTTTACTGTTTATTAATATTTGGGGTAAAAAAAGAAATCCAACTAACATTTTGACCTTTTTAT
This sequence comes from Gobio gobio, assembly GCF_949357685.1. Taxonomy (NCBI): domain Eukaryota; kingdom Metazoa; phylum Chordata; class Actinopteri; order Cypriniformes; family Gobionidae; genus Gobio; species Gobio gobio. Next base: position 20,164,772 of record NC_137121.1, read on the forward strand.
GCCAAGGCAAAGTTAGTTCAGATTGAAAAATGTCATGTGGTGCAACTGCCCAAAAACTTTTTTTTTTAAGATATATTAAATAATTTATTCATGATTTTCAAAATATTTTTATAATGAAAATTACATTTAAAAACTTTTTTGAAAATAATGATTAAGATGTGTACACTCAAATGCATTCAAGTTGTTTTTTTACCACGTTATACACACAACATTTTACAGCCATTAAACTGATGCTTTTGTTAAAAATGAAGTTTTTCAAAACCACTTAAAACCAACTTACATTTTTCAAAGATGTGTCCTTTTCTTTACCCCAGACATGAAGGACATATACAGGATGTTAAGTAACAGCATTTTTGTTACAATATTACAAATGAAAAAAATTCCTTGGCCTGTATTCAGCTGGATTCATGTAAAACGGAGTAACAAAACGGCATGTGCAAGGCAATGATGTGTGCATCTCAAGGTAATGAACACACTGGCAGAAAGAATAGAGAATGAGAAACTCACGCATTAAAGCAAATTAAATCTGCTCTTTTATAAGGCTATCCGGCAAAGTGAGATCTCCGGTCCCAGCAGTGTATAGAGCTCAGAGCCGAAATTAGCTGCAGTGCCGTTCACTTCATGACAGATGGCCAAGCGTTTTTATGCACAGATCTAAAGGATAAGAACCCACATCATAATTAATTATTTACTAAATATGTTTTTCTCATGCGGATAATCAAAGTAAGGCAGCCAGAGTAAGAAACAGTTTCATAAAAAGGAAAAATCTTGCTTGCACGCTCTCCAGCGTCCGCGTTTGTCATGTTAACATTCAAGGCAGCTGTCTTTGACATCTCGTGCGCTTGTAGTCGTGACTTAATAATGGATCAAAGGCGCTTCTGTGCCCTGATTGGTCGAGGGTGTACCCACTTCAAAATAGCAATCACAACATCAGCCTAAAGTATATCATTCTGTCTGATGGAACCTTGCCGGTCTGTCCAGTTGATTGCAATCAGTCACTCTGGTAAGCACATTAAAACCATCATAATCCCAAATAGCAGCCTAGAGGGATGTCAGATGGATCTGCTTTACAAATTAGGTGGCCCTTGCTTAGTGAGTGGAAGACTGCAGAATATAATGCTCTGTGCTGCTAGTGGCTGTGGAGCATTTTCCGTTTTCGTGATTAATCGGATGCAGTGCCGAAAGGTACGTTTCATCCTTTAGCTCTAGACAAAATTGCCAAAATAGCTGGGAAGTTACATTGCATAATGTGCAAAAGCTAGAGTAGCCTATTCGCAGCTCTCTTGGGGAGTTGTTTCCAGATTTCCAACCAGCCAAAGGACAGTCTGCATCTAATAAATATGTAGTGTTATTACAACGAGGAGGATAAATGGCAGATATTTTAAAACAGCTCTTTGTGTTAAAGGGATAGATCACACACGACTCATCCTCATGCAGATTATAAACCTGTATGATATTCCTTCTTTTGTTGGACACAAAGAGAGATGTTTAGCAGAATGTTCACGCAGCTCTTTTCCATACAACAAAAGCCAATTCAGGTGACCAAAAACGGACCGTAGAATTAGCCCATATGGCGACAACACCATGTTTCTGTATTTGCAAATATGATATGTACACGTCATTGGTCTTGTAACCGATCACAACATGCCAAATTTGAGCATGCACACATTTAAATTGCATAAATGGGAAGAATAACTACTGTAATTTTACTGTCTCACACAAAGACATCAAATGGTTTCCGAAAACACGTTTGGGTCATGTGTTTTTTGGACTACTTTTATGGTGTTTTTTTTTTTAATTGACAGCCATTTGGTCACCATTTACTTTCATTGTACACTGTAAACCCTAATGCTGCGTTCACACCAAACGCGAATAGAGCGTCAAAATCGCGTCTACAGCCTCTAGTTGGACGCTTGAACATTTCGAATCCATTCGCACGTCCACAGCGAATTGGACGCGTGTATAAACCGAGCGTTTGAAGCGAAATAGACGCGTGTTAAGGCGCTCCAGGAGAAATATGTCATAAAACACCACTCTGCCTCTTTTCATTTTCATTAAAAAATATATATTAAACATTAATAGCCACACAAATGTGGTCCAGGCAACGCACTACCTACATTATCTTCACTGCATGTATATCTAAATATCCTAAAAAAAATAAGTTATGAAACTTCTCTTTGCCCTCAGTCAAAACGATTTGGCAGACAACAAATGATAGATTCATGACACCAAAGATCGCCCGCTACAGGACATCCGAGCCAGTGGCAAACGTCAGAAGGACTGGCAGAGGAAAGGCTGCTCTTGCCGGGGTTAATGAGCGCTGAGCGCCCAGTGATCGCCTGGATCTCACAACTCCAAAAACGCAAGATGATTTTTTTTTTAAATAGGCGCTCTCTTTATAAATAAACCACAGATTTGAGCTTTAAACAACTACATTCTCACCTGAAAAAGTCTTAAAACTACATTTGGTGACACAATAGTAGTATTTTTAAATTATGTGGGGTTTTTCATTACGTCACTTTACCACATGACAGCAGCAAGCAGGCTCCTGATTTACGCAAATTTGACGCGAATTGAGCGGAATCGCGTCTATCGCGCCACAGGACCTCTAGACGCGAGTCAACGCGCCTTTCCATTGACTTAACATTGAAATCACTCGCTCCTGACGCTCTATTCGTATTTGGTGTGAACGCAGCATAACGCTCTAAATAATTAAGTGGTTTGAGTAGAGCCAACTCAAACTAAACAAATTAACTTTGAGTATTTAGAACTTTCTTTTTCTTTTAAGTTCTCAAAACTGACACATTTTAAGTAAACTGAACTGATTCATTGTTTTGAGTTTTATGAACTTGTTTCTTTTAATTTAGACTAACTAAAATTTAACTGAAACTGGGCTGGGATTTCTATTTCCCAGCATGCTTTGCCATGACACTCAAAAGGGACAGTAAATACCAAAATTGAATAGTGTTTATTATTTTGTTATGCTAGTTTAGAAGAGTTTATGTTATGTTGGGCTTTTTTTGTAGTTACCATCATGGTGACGAGTGGAGCATGAGCTTATAGTTTGAGAACAGATATACAGTATGTTGAATGTATTATACTGCTGTCCTCATTTAGCAAGTGATATGCTATGCTAATGCTACCAAAGCATTGTGTATCCAATTAACAAGGTGGCATTTATTGAATTAGCTAGTTAATGCTATTCAAGTTTAGGCTGGGTAAACTCAGCTTGATCTGCCGGCGATTTGATTTCGCCCTGCAGCTCAGGCTGGAAACCTGTACATTCATTTATCCTGCTTCTGTTACACTTTTGCGGGAACAAATCACAGACTGGCTTATCCACCTGGCACGCTATTGGCGGGTTTAACATGATGACGGATAGAGAAGCGATGGATTGATGGCCATTGATCACGCCTCTTGTGGTCTGATTGGTTGAAGGATTATCCAATTGCGTATAGAGTTATTTGAATTATGCTCGTTGATCACACCTCTTGTGGTCTGATTGGTTGAAGAACTATCCAATTGCGTATAGAGTCATTTGAATTATGCTCGTTGATCACGCCTCTTGTGGTCTGATTGGTTGAAGAACTATCCAATTGCGTATAGAGTCATTTGAATTATGCTCGTTGATCACGCCTCTTGTGGTCTGATTGGTTGAAGAATTATCCAATTGCGTATAGAGTCATTTGAATTATGCTCGTTGATCACACCTCTTGTGCAGCAGAAAATACCTAGCAGACTCCCAAGACCAATGTTCAATCTTAAATTGAGCTTGGTCTGGTGATAGCCAGACAAATTCAAGTTTCCACTACTAAAATTTTGATTACATTAAGTTAAATGTATGAATTAGCTTACTCAAATATTTCAAGTTCATAGCAATTAAAATGTATAATGACAAAATAAAAATATGCAAGTTCTGCTTACTTAAACGTTAAATTTCTTAACTTAAACGTACATTTTTTTACTTGTTCGGTTTTACAGTGTATGGCAAGGAGTAGCATGAACATTCTGCCCATCATCTCTTTTTGAGTTTGAGTGAAGAAAAAGTCACACAGCTTGGGTAAAAAAAATAAACAGCTGTCAACTGCCATCTGAGCATACTGAGGTAGACAAGTAAATAATATTTTCGAATGCCTTTAGAAATATGAGACTGCGAGACGCAGGTTCAGTGACTTAACCAGAAGCAGGTGGGCAACATTTTCCTTGTGCTTTACACAGAAATAGTTTTTTGATAAAAATGTAATGGTTTAACTAACGCAGATGGCAATGCACTGCTGTCAATGAACTGTGCATTTTAGGGGAGAGTGGGGTAAGATGAATCACTTTTTTTTTTACTTAAACTGTCCTCTATGCAACATTGTTAATTATTTCAAAAAATATCAAATGTACACCTAAATATGTTGTCTGATATCAACTGAACATAATTTAAATTAAATAATAAACTTCATAATATGCACAATAACAGTTTTATAAATTGGTAATACATTAACATGACGTATAATATACATTTTTATACCTAAATAATCTAATCTACCAAGTGCATCTCTCAGTCTGGCTGTAGGTGATGGGTTCTTTCTAAATATATGATCAACATTATGCACAGTTTGCTAGATTAAGGGGCGACACATCTTACCCCACTCTTATGTGTACTCTTTATAGCTGTAAAGGAAAGGGAGATCAGACGAGATGGGAAATGATGGTGAAATATTGAAAAACACAGATGAAAGAAGATGACTTATTTAAAATGGACTAAATGCAAGATGAAATACCAAATCTATCCCACATCTCTAAGGAAAATGCCGACCATTATGACAGAATAATGACTGTCATGGATAAATTACACTTCAAAGCAAAATAAGTTAAACCCCCAAGCTGCAGAAATCTGCTCAGAGTCATGTTCGTGTTAATCAGTTTGCAAATCCATTTGTGCAAACTGAATATGTTATATAACCAATTATTGCACTTCACAACGGAAAAATAATGTGATTATATTGCTGATATTTAAAAACTGACAGCGCATCAAAAGAGTCTGGAAAACCGAAGGTCGCAGCACTGGATCGTTCGATGCGCTGAGAGCGAAGTAGTGTAGCCGCACAGGATTACGAGACCACTAAACCAAATATCTGGCCCAGAAGATTAAATGAAAACATGAAAGACGACTTCTAAAATAAGACGGCAATAGACGTGCTTTATTCCAATTGAAACGTGTTGCTGTGCAGAAATGTGATGGTATGAAGGCAGCCTAGTTGACTATTTAGCTTGATATTTATATAACTGTCAGAATTGGGTCATTATGACAAGTTGGGCATCAAAGTCCCTGTAACCACCAAGCCACAAAAGTGAGTCCTGGACATGCTCCAAGACACACCAATACAAACACACCATTGCTTCCATCACATCAAAGCAGGACAGACTGACTGAGATTTAAAAAAAAAAAAATGTTTTGGCAGTCAGCCCATCAGATCCCACGGCATAGGATACACATGCATATAATGCAAACTATTACCTACTGTATCTGTTCATACAATGTAAATTATTATTGCTTTAATATGTCTTAAAATGATAGTTTGAAAAGGAAGTCATCATTTACTCACCCTGGTGTTGTCGTAATGGTATATGTCCTTCTTTCTTATAATGGCAGTGAATAGCAACCAACATCAAGCTTTTAAAAAAGACGCAAAAGTATCACAGAATGATCCCATGTGACACGTTTCTGGGAGTGTTCTGGGAGTATACGATATGAAATGTTATGTATTTAACAAAAATCCAGACCATGGCCATTGGTCTTCAGTGCATGGCGTCCGTCTCGGACAGAAAAAGCACACAAGTTGTGAGAAATCAAGATGAACAAAAATGCGACACGAAATACAATCCATGTGCCGCCTTCTCTGAGGTGAATATATCTGTTGTGTTCGTCGTAACAAGAAGTTATCATCACATTCACATCCGTCAATTATCATTCTGACTGTCATCAGACAAACGGAGTTCCGGTCCGCATATATTTAACTCAGTGAAGACGGATACCGTTGTGGGATTTCAGGACGTTGTACCGCGTTTTAGTTCATCTTGGTTTCTCACTAGTGTGCTTTTTCTGGGAGAGACGGAGTGAACTGCTAATGAATGAACGTTCAGTTTTTTTGGTTTTGGACACCACTGACCTTCATTGTATAGACAAAAACTGTTAAAAACTTCTGTTCCACAGAAGAAAGAAACATGTATGTTTGGAACAACATGCGGGTGAGTAAATTATGACAGAACTTTCATTTTTGGGTGAACTATCCCTTTAAATACCAGTTCAAATTACACAACTATTAGAAAAAAACACCAAGTCAAAACGAGAGAATCTTCTAATGGAATCACAAAAACCCAGGTTCCAATCCCAAATTTGGATATTCGCAAGGTATATTAGTTAGCGTTCAATAGCCACCCCACAAGTCAACAGGCCTACAATGAGAAATTAAGGTGCATCCTATGGCCAGTTCATTCCTGCATTCGAATGACTTACTGTACCATTTTTCAATCATTAAAATAAATTTATTTAGCTAGCCTCTGTTTTTTTTTCAATACAAGCACACTATAAAACGCCTCACGGACAAGTTACCCAAACCCTGATCTTCAGCAGCCAGTCAATATTTACTCAGTCAGTCCACTGATCTGGATCTCCCTAGACACCGCCAATGCTTGCATCAAGATATTTTTTGCTTTCACTTGGGAACTGGGGATGCTTTCCAAAGCACTGGCCCGGGGGCTGAAGATTGCTTCAAACAAAAAACACTGCAAATGTACTATAAGCATTGCTGAAAACTCAACACTGTAGACCTAGACGATGCATGCCCTCAAATCCCATCACTGTAACTCAACATCTGTGTGAGAGATAACATCCCTCCTCCCATTTACACAGCAAGTCTCATCTCCTGGTCACCACCGAATGCCATTGTTTTTTAAGAGCTGCCACTTTATGGCAGGCCATTTTAACATTCATCCCTGAACGCTACCGGACTAGTATGTTTTTTAACATCCCAGTTGTTGCTAGTATATATTCCAACTTTACTAGTATATATTAACACATAATACATTAGGTACATTTAAGACGCTATGGTGTTTATCCCCAATGTTATTAGTAACATTTCTAATCTCACTAGTTACTGTTAATTTTTTTACTTACATTTAATGAAAGGCAGAATGACTACTTTGTAGTGCAATGAAATTCTAGTTACCTTTACAACTGGAATATAGCATAACATCTATTCAATTGATACCAGTGTTATTGTCTATTGTTATACTATCATTCATAAACTATTATAGTTTTTAGAGATATTTGGTATACACTTTTATTTTTTAATTTCCAGTTTTCATAATTTTAGTTTAATTTTGAGTAATTCTGTTATGTGCCTTTGTCATTTGTATAGTAATTTGAATAAGTACTAGTACTTAATTTAATAAGATATAACCTGATATAATAAGTTTTAGTACCAAATTATGTTTTATGAACAAAGTTTGGGAGGAGCACATTCAGTCAACTCAATTAATGTGATAGGAGGTATATATACAGCAGACTGTCCCAGTTTTCCAGCATCCCTCCACCACCCCATCTCCTCACTCTCCTATCCCAGGGTGGATATGCAAAATATGCATAACCTTTACTCTATGGAAGTGTGAACTCGTGAAATTAAAAGTTACTATTAAAACTAGAACAAATACCAGCAATGAATGGACTACATACTTAGAAAATATTTGATATCTGAAACAGATCCACAAAGAATGCAATGGCAAACATTTTCAATTCTCTGAGAGAATGGACTACTATAACTGTCACTATGATAGTGACTAGTAACAAAAGAAAAAGTATGCGTGTGCGTAAGTATTAGCGAAGTCACTACTGGAATAAGACCTATAGCATCTAATAAACAGTTGCTACTGAGATTGAAAATGATTTTAGTCAACAATGGATTACACCCTAGACATTAAACAGAATAAGTAGGCTAATAAAATACTGATAATGTATAGGCTACAAATACTAATAGTGCTAGTAACTAGTTAGTGCTGAGGAATAAATGTGTAGACAGCTTGCCACAGCCACCGTGCAATTTACGAGATCAATGAAATTGCCTTCAAATATTCGCCCAGTTCGCCCATGGCGGACCCGCGGGCCAAAATATCTCCAACACGGGGAGGAACACTCTCCGCCCCCTCGCGCATGATACCACGGTGCTTAGAACCCAAACAAAGCTAAATTTGTATTGACATGTTTAAGTGTCAATCCGCTACATTGTAACTTCTATTGCCACGAGCGACAATGGAACGTCCGCGGCTACAATCGATAACCGAGCCGTATCCGAGCGCACCTTTGTGTGTAAACAGGCTTTCTGCTTAAATAATGTGCAGACAGCAGCCCCAGACAGCGGAGGGGTCGCTCACTCGCTCGCTCTCTCTCACGTAGAAACGGCGGCGCGCTGATGTTTATCCTCACCTTGCTTCACGCACTTCAGCCGGAACGGGTCTTTGCAGTGCTTGATCACGGCCAGCACATCCCTGATGGTGAGCCCTGCCACCGGTGTATCGTTGACCTCCAAGAGTAGCTCGTCCTGGGACAGCTTACCGCTCTGGACGGCCACCTTACCCTGCTTCACCTCCCCAAAATAAGGGAAATTGCCGTTCTCGGCGCCCCCTTTCAAGTCAAACCCCAGCTCGCCCTCCTTATTCCTGGTGAGCACCGCTTCGTGGACTTTGTTCGTCCAGTGGTTCTTCTTCTTCAGACTCTTTGACATCGCTGACAATTGACGACTCCCCTACCAGTGTGCGTCTGCTGGATGGCACCTCATCCCTGCCCCGGTGTGGCGTATCGCGTGTCCGCGGCTGTCCTGAGGCGCGCTCAGATCCTCCGCGGCTGGCCGCTGCTCATAGTATCCATGTTGCATGCAGTGGAGTTGCGCTGAGAGCTGCAGCAGCAGTACGCAACTGTATGGAGGAGCACGCTCGCATACACGCTGACTGCCGAGTGACCCGGATGTGATGTCTACGAGGAGGCAGGAATGCTAGTGCATTCCTTAGAGCGGGCTTCACGTAAAAGTGTGTCTTGGACGAAAAGGAAAGGGAGGTGTGCAATGAAAGGTGGCTCAAACCTGATGTTTATGTTGTTCTATTGGAGAGTTTATGGAATAGATCTGTTCCAAGATTTGATTCAAGAACAAATCTCGATTCATAAGGGAAAAAAGTGCAAAGTATGTTTCCATAAAAAAATCAGTTATTATTAATCTCATTATAAGTTCCAGGCCTATACATTAAACTGTGTGTCTGAATGGAAAGAGCCAATCCCTGTGTCTCTATGATGTTCTGGTGCTGAGATATGGCTTATTCATGCGGACATTCGGTTGCTAGTGTCCTCTAAATGGTTGCTAGGATGTGGCTACACAGTTACCAAGGTTTTACTTAGAGACTGGTTTCCAAGCAAAAACAGGAGCAAACCCTCTGTGATGGTCAGGATTCCCTCGGATCCTTGAAATCCTTGAAAGTTTGTGAATCTGAAAAAAAAATGTCAAGGCCCTGGAAAGTGTTTGAAAATAAACATACACAGATACAGGTCCTTAAAGGGTTAGTTCACCCAAAAATGAAAGTAATGTCATTTATTACTCACCCTCATGCCATTCCACACCCGTAAGACCTTCTTCGGAGCACAAATTAAGATATTTTTGTTGAAATTCGATGGTGAGGCCTGCTTAGCCAGCAATGACATTTCCTCTCTCAAGATCCATTAATGTACTAAAAAAATATTTAAATCAGTTCATGTGAGTACAGTGGTTCAATATTAATATTATAAAGCGACGAGAATGAAGCAGTGTTTTGAAATCGGCCATCGCTATATGTCGTCATTTCGTTTTTTGCCGCACCAAAAATATTCTCGTCGCTTAAAGGTCCCACGGCATGGATTGTTTTTATTATTTTATAATTTTTCCTGAGGTGTACTTATATTGTTAGTATGGTGTTTACATCAAAAAATGTCATAATTTAGAAAAAAAACCCGCATATTTTCTATTTATTAGCCCTCTGTCTTGAATGCTCTGTTTGAAGGGGCGTGTCTGCTGTGAGACTTCAGTGAAAACGCCCACTGTTGTGATTGGCTGACATCTCTGCATTTGAAATGAGTATTAGATTATGTGGCGGAGGGGGCGTGGTTTAGCGAGGTCTGCAAGCGCTGCCAGAGAGAGAGAGACGGACTGCATGTGGACCAGAGAGACCTGGAGCAAGATAGCTGAGAAAGTTTTATTGTACCGAGTTGTTGAGACCGCAAGTTTATTTTGTTTGTATCTGAGAGTTCTGAATAAACACAAGTCCCAGTCACGCAACCCATGTCTTCTTCCACCTTATTCTACCAACTTTGTAACATGTGGAACCCCTCTCGAATACTTTTACTACGTTTTTTTTACCATCACAGCCGTCGAGATGAACGAATCGTCAAAGTGTTGATTATAGCATTATTTTTCGATCTTTTCCCATCACATGAAAAGCTGCAATGATCAGCATTGAGTACAGACAGTCTGTTAATCGCGTGAATGCAGTGATCTCGTCATTGCAGCACGTTTTCTCTCACAAAATGCTTTCACCACAACTAACAGCAAACACAACATTGACATGAATACAGTAAGAGCTTTGTGCAGCATAACAGCTTCATTCATTATAACGGCAGTTTGGACAAGTGTGCAGATAGACTTGCGACGTGTGATTGACAGATCCGAACATTATAAAGAGAGTGTTCTTTGATCGCTAATCTAGCGTCTAATCAAAATCGAAATAACAGATTTGTTTCATGCTACTAAGAGGATGTGAAGTTGATCGCTTTAGTCACTGGCTTGATTCACTGATTCATTACACTTAGGGCAGCATCAAGACGGCCAGTGGCGGGACTGACAGTATAAAACGATTTAGAAAGAAAGTCTGCGTGAACTTGAATGATTGGCTACACATCAGAAATCACTGATCACAGATCAGGCATTAATGAACACTGTTAAGGCCTGTTCACACCGGGACGATTTTCGCACACGTTTATCGCCGACGTTTAACGCCTCGGGACTAAACAATGGGCGCCAATGTGAGTGTTCACACCGACGCGCAAAACGCCAGGCGTAAAAGCGTCATTTTTAAAAAAAACGCCTCGGGTTAGTTTTTTTATTTTGACGCGGCGCGTAAAAAACTGTCCGACCAATGAGATCGGCGCTTTTGTTCACGTGCCTGGAGCTGCTGAAGTGACAGTAAAACACGACTTGGTGGCGCTCAAGCGCAAAACGGTCTTGCCGAGCACACATTGATACGACGAAGAAGTAGTAAGTATACAAAGAAGAAGATGAACTGCTAATGCTGCTTGCCAGTTAGCAAAAAGTGTGTGAGTGGTTTTGTCCATATACATAATATGTCTATGGTTTTGGCAAGCACGTAAATACTGTCTCTCTAATCCTACTGTGTGACAAGCGAGTGTCAGAGGCTTAAAGTGCCGCAGCACCATCTTGTGTACCGGGAGCGCATCGACTGAATGTGCACGTTCACTCGGCGCAGCGCCAGTGAAAATCGCTTGGGTGTGAACACTCAAGACGCGCCGAAAAACGGCACGAAAAACGCTGGCGATAAGCGCGCGCGATATTCGTCCCGGTGTGTACAGGCCTTTACTCATTGTTTGTGGCGGTGCTGTCGAATCCATATGGTAAAAGTCTGTTTGTAAAGCCTGTGCAGACATTGCGACTGATAAACGGAATCCATTTTCTCCAAATTCTCTGGGCGGGCAAAACAGAGGAAGGGGAGGTAACCATAGAGATGACGTTTCCCCGTATGACGACATACAGGGAAGATTCCGGATCGGCTTGTCTGAGCTCTCATTTTCTCAAAGGCAATGCAGGACACCCAGAACTCGGTTTACACCTATCAACATTTCTAGCCACTTGGGGACCATATACAGGCTATAGGGGAACTCATATTAATGTTAAAAAACCTCATAAAATGAAAATGTAATGCCATGGGACCTTTAAACTACCCAATGTTCTCAGTAAAAATCCTCCAGGTCCTGCACATTCTTTAGTTTTCCAGCATCTTTTGCATATTTGAACCCTCTCCAGCAGGGATTGTATGATTTTGAGATCCATCTTTTCACACTGAGGGACTCAAACACAGCTATTAAAAATGGTTGAAACATTCAGTGATGCTCCAGAAGCAAACACCATGCATTATGAGCCGGAGGGTGAACACTTTTGAACAGGATGAAGACGTCCAAATGTTTCTTATTTTGTTTAAATATCTTTATTTATTTTTTCTCCCCCATTTAGCATTGCCCTTCAGAAGCAACAGAAGATACTTGCATGTTTCCCGGAAGACAGATTAAGTACAATTGACCTTAAACTTTAAATTCAATAAGTTTTCACCCCCAGCTCTTAATGCGTTGTGTTTCTTTCTGGAGCATCAGTGAATGTTTCAACCTTTTTTAATAGTTGTGTTTGAGTCCCTCAATCGTCCTCAGTGTGAAAAGATGGATCTCAAAATCATACAGTCTCTGCTGGAGAGGGTTCAAATATGCAAAAGATGCTGGAAAACTGAAGAATGTGCAGGACCTGGAGGATTTTTCGGAAGAACGTTGGGCAGATTAACTGCTCAGGACAAACAAGGGACCCAAGAACAACCATCACAAAACAAAACAAAACAAAACAGCCGTGGATCCTCCAGGGAACGACACACAGTTTTGAGAACCAAGGGTTCATAAACTTTTGAACGGGTCATTTGAATAAATTCAGCTATGTGTACTGTAAACATTTTATGTAAAATATCCAACGCTATCTCACGACCAATTCGAGGTGGCTAATTCGTACGAACTCACTCGTACGAATTTGTACGTTTTGTCTAAACCCCAGTGATGGGTAGGTTTAGGGGCGGGGTTTAAGGTAGGTCATTCGTAAGAATTCATACGAATTTGTCAACTCGTCAAATACGTACGAATTAGCAAAAATCGTACACATTCGTACGAGTGAGGTCGTACAAATTCGTACGAATTAGCCACCTCGTAAAATATGTACGAATTGCCGTGAGATCGGGTTGAAAATATCTTATTAAGGACTGTACTAAATAAAAAATAACATGCATTTTGTATGATCTCTCTTATTTAGTTACAATTATTCACATTTTCACAGTGAAACAGCTTCTCAAACAAGAAAAAAATGCGTTCCTGTTCCGCAATAAATATCTTTGATTTTTGCATCATTTTCCCGCCCTCGCGCCAGTAAACTGCATCAGAGAAGAGATGTCGCTGCATGTAATACTCATAAAGACACTCACTGGTCGCCACCTACTGTACTATGTAGCCTGCAGAAAGAGTCAACGAATGAATCAGAGACCAAATCTTTTAAGTAAATGGATTCAAAATATTCAAGTTTTTGAAAGAATAAAATACCCACTACTCTTCTACAATGTCTAGTTGGGTATTAAGGTATAAGGTAAATAATATTAATTAAATAATAACAGTGTAGTTGTGTCACGCTACTATAGTAGCTACAGTATCTTAGTTCTGAATCTCAATTCCCATCCCAACGTCGTGGAAAAAAGAAACGGTTCTTGGAAGAATCGACTCATAACCTTATTACTATCTAAAGCTCATTTAGAACACCTTTAGGGAAGTTTAGACTCATTTCAAACTCTTATAGAATACGAGTGAGTTTTAAAACCTAGTGAGAGTTCTACCTAGACAGCAGTTTTGGACAAAGGTGCTTTCTAGGTAGGAAGCTCGCTAGACACTAGCTACTTCTTTCGCAAAAAGGCTACATTCTTGGACAAAGTCAAAGACGGCAATGAAAAACCTTTTGTTTCCATTACTTTTTAATACTCGCATAGCTTTGCGAATGCATTGCAAGGACATGTCATGCAATATTAAGGGATCTGAACTCTGAAGGGGTTGTTTATCTAAATTTATAGTAAAGAGATTTATGAGTAAAATAATTCTAAACTCACAATAGCCTACCTGGAATTTAAATCAGTATATTTTGTGTTAGATTAATAATTATAGTTGTTTAAAAAATGTGTGAGATGCAGCAACATTTATCATAATTAGATCATGCAGATTATATGCAGATTAAAGTGGATAACGTGTTCAGTAAATATTGTCTGGATTAGGATTACAAGGCTTTTTCGATTTCTCCAACCATAAAAGGTCTATATTTATTGCTAGACTTATTATTGACAACAGTTTAATGGGCACATATTTTACAACCAGGATATAAGAGCTATAATAAAACCTTAAAAAATGTACATGTTCAATCTACATCTAATGTCCATTAGTTAAAATCCATTATATAGTATTGCAACCACACAAGGGAACTTATTCAGCAATATATAAATGCCCATAAATTCATCCTAAAAGCTATTGTGCTCTGGCCGATGCAATATTCAGAAATAATTACACCCATTTGGCATCCACAAAGTACACGGAGTGGATTAAAGTTGCTAAAATAGTCAGGCTCATCTATAATGTTAATGTTATGTGGTTGATCAAACAGACAGAGCTGTTACAAGGCCCTGATGCTGTCTGATCAGGATATTGGAGGTCCGGTGTAGTAAAGTATGGATTTTACTGATCAGGTTTTCCATTTTTTTTAAATACCGTCCACTTTATTAGCCGTCGGTTTGATCTCCCCACAGGAGGCCTGAGAGATTAGTCAAATCACTTACATTTAAATCCCAATTTTGTGCTAAAATAGTGCATGGGTCACATGGACATGTGGATGATCTAATGGTGTGAGTCAGTTGTGGTAAAAGGGTTAGTTCACCAAAAAAACAAATACAAATTTGACATGAATTACTCACCATGTCGTTCCAAACCCGTTCAGCACGTTTGAGCTTCCACAAGAACCAATGAGGTTCATTCATGTGTTACGCAGCACATTTGATCTTCAGCAAGAACCAATGAGGTTCATTCATGTGTTACGCAGCACGTTTGAGCTTCTACAAGAACCAATGAGGTTCATTCTTGTGTTACGCAGCACGTTTGATCTTCAGCAAGAACCAATGAGGTTCATTCATGTGTTACGCAGCACGTTTGAGCTTCTACAAGAACCAATGAGGTTCATTCATGTGTTACGCAGCACGTTTGAGCTTCTACAAGAACCAATGAGGTTCATTCTTGTGTTACGCAGCACGTTTGAGCTTCTACAAGAACCAATGAGGTTCATTCATGTGTTACGCAGCACGTTTGAGCTTCTACAAGAACCAATGAGGTTCATTCTTGTGTTACGCAGCACGTTTGATCTTCAGCAAGAACCAATGAGGTTCATTCTTGTGTTACACAGCACGTTTGATCTTCCACAAGAACCAATGAGGTTCATTCATGTGTTACGCAGCACGTTTGAGCTTCTACAAGAACCAATGAGGTTCATTCTTGTGTTACGCAGCACGTTTGAGCTTCAGCAAGAACCAATGATGTTCATTCATGTGTTACGCAGCACGTTTGAGCTTCTACAAGAACCAATGAGGTTCATTCTTGTGTTACGCAGCACGTTTGATCTTCAGCAAGAACCAATGAGGTTCATTCTTGTGTTACGCAGCACGTTTGAGCTTCTACAAGAACCAATGAGGTTCATTCTTGTGTTACGCAGCACGTTTGATCTTCAGCAAGAACCAATGAGGTTCATTCTTGTGTTACACAGCACGTTTGATCTTCCACAAGAACCAATGAGGTTCATTCTCGTGTTACGCAGCACGTTTGAGCTTCTACAAGAACCAATGAGGTTCATTCTTGTGTTACGCAGCACGTTTGATTTTCCACAAGAACCAATGAGGTTCATTCATGTGTTACGCAGCACGTTTGAGCTTCCACAAGAACCAATGAGGTTCATTCATGTGTTACGCAGCACGTTTGAGCTTCTACAAGAACCAATGAGGTTCATTCTCGTGTTACACAGCACGTTTGAGCTTCTACAAGAACCAATGAGGTTCATTCTCGTGTTACACAGCACGTTTGAGCTTCTACAAGAACCAATGAGGTTCATTCTCGTGTTACGCAGCATGTTTGAGCTTCCACAAGAACCAATGAGGTTCATTCTTGTGTTACACAGCACGTTTGAGCTTCTACAAGAACCAATGAGGTTCATTCTCGTGTTACACAGCACGTTTGAGCTTCCACAAGAACCAATGAGGTTCATTCTTGTGTTACACAGCACGTTTGAGCTTCTACAAGAACCAATGAGGTTCATTCTCGTGTTACACAGCACGTTTGATCTTCTACAAGAACCAATGAGGTTCATTCTTGTGTTACGCAGCACGTTTGAGCTTCCACAAGAACCAATGAGGTTCATTCTTGTGTTACACAGCACGTTTGAGCTTCTACAAGAACCAATGAGGTTCATTCTCGTGTTACACAGCACGTTTGAGCTTCTACAAGAACCAATGAGGTTCATTCTCGTGTTACGCAGCACGTTTGATTTTCCACAAGAACCAATGAGGTTCATTCATGTGTTACGCAGCACGTTTGAGCTTCCACAAGAACCAATGAGGTTCATTCTTGTGTTACACAGCACGTTTGATTTTCCACAAGAACCAATGAGGTTCATTCATGTGTTACGCAGCACGTTTGAGCTTCTACAAGAACCAATGAGGTTCATTCTCGTGTTACACAGCACATTTGAGTTTCTACAAGAACCAATGAGGTTCATTCTCGTGTTACACAGCATGTTTGATCTTCCACAAGAACCAATGAGGTTCATTCTCATGTTACACAGCATGTTTGATCTTCCACAAGAACCAATGAGATTCATTCTCGTGTTACACAGCACTTTTAAGCTTCTACAAGAACCAATGAGGTTCATTCTTGTTACGCAGCACGTTTGAGCTTCTACAAGAACCAATGAGGTTCATTCATGTGTTACGCAGCACGGTTGAGCTTCTACAAGAACCAATGAGGTTCATTCTTGTGTTACGCAGCACGTTTGAGCTTCTAACCAATGAGGTTAATTCTTGTGTTACGCAGCACGTTTGAGCTTCTACAAGAACCAATGAGGTTCATTCTCGTGTTACACAGCATGTTTGATCTTCCACAAGAACCAATGAGGTTCATTCTTGTGTTACACAGCACGTTTGAGCTTCTACAAGAACCAATGAGGTTCATTCTCATGTTACGCAGCAAGTTTGAGCTTTAGTAAGAACCAATGAGGTTCATTCATGTGTTACACAGCACGTTTGAGCTTCTACAAGAACCAATGAGGTTCATTCTCGTGTTATGCAGCACGTATGAGCTTCCACAAGAACCTATGAGGTTAATTCTCGTGTGTTGTAAGAAAATGAGATGCGTGTGACAGCGCGTCAGATCCCCGTCAGTTACATCACAGCATCCACTAACGCTGCCTTTAAAGGGTTAGTTAACCCAAAAATGAAATTTCTGTCATTAATTACTTACCCTCATGTCGTTCAAAACCCATAGGACCTAAAATAAAACAATTTCATAGAGACATCAGTAACAGTATTAGTATCAGTGATACTGGCCTTCATTCATAAAAAGATGCCATTACATCAAATATTTAGAATATACTGTCTTTGAAGGTGCACGGTGTAAATTATAGCGGCATCAGTGGTGAGGTTGTGAATTGCAACCACCCACCCCTTCCTTTCGGAGCACATAGAGAAGCTACGGTGGCCGACACAGGACAAAGATGTCGTCGTCGGAGACAGCAGAGAATAGCTAGCGCTCTGTAGAGCAGTTTGTCCGTTTAGGGCTACTGTAGAAACATGACAACACAAAATGTTGACTTCCCTGGAAGGGGACCCACAGTGTAGATAGAAATGGCTCATTCTAAGGTAATAAAAAAAATAACGGTTCATTATGTAAGGTCTTTATACACCACTGAAAACAGTTATGTATATTATATTGCATTTCTGTCAATTCTGATCTTGAAAATGTATTAGTGAATGTTGCAATTAACATTAACTAAGATTAAAAATAAATGCTGTAGAAGCATTGTTCGTTGTAAATGTTAACTAATGTAATTAATGTTAAGAAATGAAACCTTATTATATACATCATTTAGACATTAATTTAAAAAAATAAGTTAAATAAAATCCGTTCACTGTAAGGTTCTTTGGGGAACCCAAAATGTACCTTTAATTGCAACAACAACAAAAAAGATTGCTATGAGGGCCCGAGGGTAGATGTTTTATTCTGTAAACTTGAAAAAATAAAAAATATACATCTTTCCCATCAGTCCTAAAGTGTCCCTAAAATCATTCAAATAATTTGCTTGCCTGTTATACCATGACAACTGAAGGCCAAAGGGAAACACTTCTGCCTTGTCTTGTTCTCTCCACAAGAGAGCAGTGTGCATCTGTGTTTCAACAGCCTTCTGTGAAGCAAGAGCATAGTTTTCCTATGGGCGAAATATTCATTAATGGATCTCATACACTTCAAAAACCTTTATTTAAAGCAAAAGCACTCTTACAAATGTGTTTTTTTGGGTTAATATACAGAGGAGTTACCATTTAAAATGTTATGGAATGCACTAATTCTCATTTCAAAAATGAAAAGGAAAAACTCTTCAAACCAGAAGTCTTATTTCAGGATGCCGTTATTTCAACAGCATTTTTATTAGCAAAATAGTGGATATTAGTCAACATTTGTTCCCATCCAATGAGAACCTACATTTAAGGGATGTGAAGTTTAAAACCATTTTAATTGATCGTATTACTATCAGAAAAGACATTTGTGCTCCTACTGAAGGCTTCTATGAAACATTACATTCTACAGGTTGACAAATCATGTGTTATGTAACATGGGTATGTGGACCTAGTGCAAAAAAAGAAAAGTGTTACAGGAATTCTAAGGAGAAATTCTTTGGTCCCTTTTAATGTATTGAAAAATGGTTCCCTTTGATCAGTAAAAATCTCTATTAATGCAAAATGTTGACCTTTTGCTGAGTTCTCCATTAAAACAGTTCATGATTTGCAGGTGCAGAGGAACCAATTCATTAGCAAATTTCAGGGCTCACCACAGTTTTTCCATCATTCCAATCACAGGCAAATCTGACATAACACGCACACTCTGTGCTGGTAATGACGGCTGTACTCAGGTAAGCAGGTTTTTCAAATTGATTCTGGCATGTTCAGATTCTCCTCATTCACAGCTCAGAGATCACCCACAGTTTTGGTCTTAAAAATATCTAGCTTTCAATGGTCTAAACTACTAGTGAACAGATAATAGCTGTGGATAAATATCAACTGCCTCATATTTAACATGGTTGAAGAGGGGAAAAAGAGCACTGCAACATTAACTGCAAGGCACATGACCTTAATATTCAGAGTAGAGACAGAAGAACGTTCCCAAAAACCCTTTGAATGAAAAATACCCTTAAAAAAGACCTGTTAAGTCAACGTCTAAAAACGGTGAAAAATTCCAGCAACAATTACAGTTGTACAAATATTTTACACAAAATGCTTCTTTTTTTTAAACGCCCTAAAAAAAAATCTAAAATGTTCGGAGAACATAAATATAAAGTTAAGTAACGCATTTAACATTCAGGTTCATGGTTGACCTTCCTCCTGCTCTGGTTCTCCCAAAGGTTTCACGTCAGGCCACACTGCGAAAGGATCAAAAGTGAACGTTGGATGGATAAATAAACAGTTTACCCAAAAATCATACAATGAACTCATTAAAAACGAAGTTCCTGTGTTTCAGCTCACCAGTGAGATGGCTCGTTTTAGAAGAGCCCACAGTCCTTAAGGTTGTTTTTGATGATGACGTCAGTGACGGCGTCGAAGACGAACTGCACGTTCTTGGTATCGGTGGCGCAGGTGAAGTGGGAGTAGATCTCTTTGGTGTCCTTCCTCTTATTCAGGTCCTCAAACTGACACTGAATGTAAGCGGCTGCGTCCTCATACGTGCTGGATCCTTGGAGAGAGTTTCAAATGGAGAGTTTAATATGGAGAAATGCCAATGAGACAGAAAAGCATACTAAATTATTTCATTTATATTTTTTTATATTATAGAAATAGAATTATTTTATCGTTTAAATGTTTCTATCACATGAATTATTGTAGAAAATACATAAAGTATATTAATATATAAATTATATTTAAAAACATTTAATTAATAGCACAGAGGGTATATGCATGTGACTTCCCCATCATCTGGAGTGACAGTTTTTTTTGCCCACTGAGTGGCAAAAAGACTGGGCGGCAGCATTAGTTTTCAGCGTGAATGCCGCAAAAACACACAACACATCTAAAACGGGAAAGAGCTTTTTTGTACAGATTGACTGTATAAATGGATTTGACAAGAAATCTCTATTTTTACAAACTGCCAAAAGCTACAGAAAAGAGCAGCAAATGGTTCGCTGCAATTCACAGAAACAACTAAACTTCATGGTAGCGAACGGTGGATTTGCATTTATCATTTTGGATTTAGACCTACATACGTTGTTTACAGGCAAATTTGCTTTATGTATTTCCCACGCGTCAAAATCAGGCACATCGAAATGTCAGGAAACATGATTCATGGCTGCATGTCAAAACCACAGATCACTGGATCTTTGGTAAGTTGTATATCGAGTCCAACTTTTAATTTAAACAGATAATCGATCGTTTTACTCGTGTCTTCACAGTTTCCCCTATTAACTCAGCTCTTTTGCCACTCAGTCCGGCTGAGGGGGCGTATTCTTCCGGAAAAGTGACGTCAATGCATACCCTCTATCGAGAGATTTTAAGTTATTCATACCAGTATACTCTGGGAAACAAATGGTAAGCGGGCTTTTTTGGATCTTGTCGTCGAACAGATCCTTTTTGTTGAGAAACAGGATGATGGAGGTGTCCGTGAACCACTTGTTGTTGCAGATGCTGTCAAACAGCTTCATACTCTCATGCATTCGGTTCTACAAGAGAAGAAACCAAGCACTGTTTGAGAGGAACTGTAAAAAGGCAAAGTTTCTGTTTCGTGATAATGACACTGAAAGAGATCTTGTTTGAGTGCTCACCATTTCCTCATCTTCAGCCAGGACGAGGTCGTAGTCGCTGAGAGACACGCAGAAGATGATGGCGGTCACTCCCTCAAAGCAGTGGATCCATTTCTTCCTTTCGGACCTCTGGCCACCCACATCAAACATTCTGAAAGTAGAGGAGATGAGAGTGGTGAGATACACTCTGAGAAAGTCAGAACACTGTTCACACTCAAGTACTGTACGTGTAAAAAAAAAAAGAAAGGATTTTGCCGTGTGCAGTTACAATGGCAATACTTACTTGAAGTGAAGGTCCTTGAAAGTGAAGTGGGTCTCCACAATACCAGTAGTCTTCACCCTGGTCCTCAAGACATCTTGCTGAGTTGGGACATAGGAAGAATTGGATATTCTGTCTAGGTCATTCAGGTAGCTATAGAGAGAAAATACAGATGTATTATTATTCAAATCAGTTATTCAAAGTCTACTAAATGACTTAAAGGTGAAATGTAAGTCTTTAATTGAAAAAATAAGCCATTCATAAGCAGATTTCATGGAAAAGTGTAAATACTATGAGTATCCTAACCATCCAATTGTAGTAAAACTGGCACAAACAATAGCGCACATTTGGGACGGTCCTATCGGTTTGTCTGACCAATGACAGACTAGTTTAGGACACCTGTTTGAGAATTGGTCATTTTTCATCAGTTCTGATTTGTAAATTTAAATGAACAGAATTAATATCATATGAATTTTAATTAATTCAGCTCAAAGTTGCTTTAGTATACGTTTTAAGATATTTAAAAGGGTTATACGCTACATTAATCTTTTGTAACCTTAAATGTCTTTAATTTCAAATAAATGCTGTTCTTTTGAGCTGTACACAAAAATATTAAGCAAACTGGTTTTCAACATTGATAATAATAATAATAAGAAATGTTTCTTGAGCACCAAATCATCATATTAGTACAGTTTCTGGAGAATCATGTGACACTAAATTCAATTCACATTTATTTGTATAGCGCTTTTCACAGTACATATCGTCTCAAAGCAGCTTTACAGAAAATGCATGCGGCTGCATTACAACTTAGAGCGATTTGTTATTAGGAGGAGACTGTGTCCAAGTTATGGATTACAGAAAATATACAAATCCCACAGTTGGCTAACAATGTATTAATAAACAATGTAATAATTTAAGGAAGAAACAATGGGCTCATTGAAGTAAAGAATACATGGTGTTAAAAATGATTAGGGTAGATGATTATAGACTGGAGTAGTCAGGGTCCCAAACAGATTTTCCATTTCAAAATTCCATACTTCTCCAAACCTCTCTGTAGATATTTTAGACCATAATTAACATAAATGGTTCATACACCATTATTTTCAGCATTACATATGGTATACAGTACAGTCATCTGTAAATATTCTTATTTTTTCTATAAACTGCGTACATTCACCTCTGACACATCAGTTTAATACTGTAATCGTGGTTTGATGTTGAATGATCACCAAACAGCAAAGCAAAATCTAATTTAGATGATTATTTGCTCCTTTATCTGTTGCTGGATAGAGTGGCGCGTTCAATTAGTGAAGTTCAAAAGAGACCCTTGGTAAGCAGTAGAGACTTCTTTTGACCGACCCTAAACTTTTGAATGGTAGCGTTAAAAATTATTCAAAATTTGAATTTCAAAATTGTTTCTCTTTTCAGCCAACAGCCCGAGACATCACGATTTTATTATGCCTTAGAATTGTCCATTGTAAATATGTCTTTTTCATTTGGGTTGTATGCAAAAGGTAAGGGTTTACTTCATGCTTTGAGAACACAGGACAAATTTGCATTTTTGAAAAGTTTGCATAAAGCATATTTGAATCATGGGCCATAATGAATGGAATAACGTCAATAATAACTCAGCTAAATGTAAAAGAAATGTCCGCACGCATTACACGAGCCAATGACGTGGTCAGCGGCCACAATGGAAATGGAGCATTATGTGGGGAGTGCAAAGGTCATTATGTGAGAAAATTGGCTGAGCAGGGCAGAAAAAACACCATAAAAATAGAGAGAGAGAGAGAGATAAACTCACTATGAGGCAGAGTCATTGAGCTGGTACTCTCTGGAGCGACTGAAACAAGCCTGCACGCCTCCATCCTTCCACAGCCGCTGGATGATTCCAGACAGCTCGCTTGTCATGTATCCCTCATCCGCGGAGCCGGCCAGAACAAACAGCTGCCTAGCGTCATCCTGCAAGAAAGCCAATCAAATGCATCATCCGCTTGATTTCCATTTGATACTTTATCATTACATAAATAAGTGGCCTGGAATATGCTTGGCAGGCATTTAACCCCACTTTACATTATAACAGCAGCACTTACAGCCCGCCCTGCATCCGCAAAGTCAATCTTCAGGCGGCCCATGGCCCTTATGATGGCGATGATGGACTGGATAGTGTTGCTGTAGACCACGGCTCTGTATTGTTTGCACTCTTCCTCTGAGTAACCTGCTTCATGGATGATTCTGTGGGAGAAAGACAATCCCATTAATTGAAGTAATAAAGCTAATAGTTCCTGTCATGTATATTGTGAATACGGTCCTGGCTGAAGAGGTTGGAGTGTTCTGCTGCACACCGTGCCAAACAACGGCCATTAAAAGTGAAGATGTATCATTTTATTTGCCCTATAGAGTGCTGCATGGATGATGCACTTTTGTTGGCCAAACAAGTTAGCATTTTAGCACTTGCCGTTTCCATCATACCCATAAGTGGGTTTTTTGAAAAAGGTGTATGGTTACCACAAGCTTAAGATATTTTACATTTACATTTATGCATTTAGCAGACGCTTTTATCCAAAGCGACTTAGTGTGCCCTTATTACAGGGACAATCCCCCTGGAGCAACATGGAGTAAAGTGCCTTGCTCAAGGACACACTGGTGGTGACCGCTGGGATCGAACCAGCAACCTTCTGCGTATCAGTTCCATGGTTTAACCCACTGGACCACAATCACCATTTTCATCTTGATCGTAATCATATGTAGGGCCTACCCATCAGTGGGTTTTTTGGTTAAATACCTGAAAAAGGTGTGTGGTTAACACAACCTCAAGATATTTTCACGCTTGATCGTTCTTGATAAAACGATAGCAAGAGTTCAATAAATGTTCGATATAGTTTATGCTCCAAAAGCGAAACGAAACAACGCTACTCATTTGAACCGTGCCACACAGACCGTTAATGCGCTCGGATCAAAGTTCAAACAGCAGCACAGCGCAATTTTACTATCGCTCACTTATGGTACGAGATGCGCTAGTTTATGATCGAATCAGAAAAAAAAAAGCACAAATCGCAGATCATAAGCAAACAAAGACGCTGCGGAGTCATCCTGATGTCACGTGTCTTTACGGGATTTTTACAGGTTGTGTGTGAACGCAACGCACACAGATTCCAGAAAAATCGGTGGCGCTGTGAATGACAAGTTTTCTGGAATCGCTGTGTGAAAGGGACTTATGAAAGACCAATGGTTAATTTTAATTAAATTCAAACAGTCAGAATATTTACATTTTATTAAAAATTCAAAAATGTGAAGTGTTGTCATGTTCTGAAAATAAAGATTAGTTTAAAACCACAATTAACGGAATGGGCCCGTATTTATCAAGCCTCTGAGAATTACTCAAAAGTAACACAGCTAAGAATTGACTTGAGAGTAAAACAATTACTGGCTCAAAGCTGCGCTTAAAAGTTAGTTATCAAGCATCTCAGTCAGTGCAAGTGAAGTGTAGGACTAAATATTAAGTGTCACGCCCGTTTCACACATACTCCGTCTGCAGTGCGTATGCAGTGCATGTTGCGGTGCGTATGCGGTGGAGGAGCAGCACGCGCTGTTGTGCTTTCATATATGCTGCGTTTGCAGCGCGCAATTGATCCGCGATTGTATACCACAAACACAGCATTTATTCATTATTATTTTTATTTCAAATCCAAAAGTTGTTACTGAACATGGCTTGTCAGAATTGCAATTCTCTTTGTTTACACTTTCATAGATGTCACGTTTTAACGTAGTACATTTAAACAACGTTTTATTCAATTCATTACTTTATATTTAAATAGCCTATATAACTTTATATAGCCTATACTTTAGCTCACACAAGTGGCAAAACATTGAAATATAACTTATAGCCTATAAACATTTTAAATTAGAAACTTACAATAGAAACAGCCGACTCTCGTCTTTTCTTTCGTTTTTAAACCCTTTTAAAAGCAGGTCATAAAGACCTTTGTTTTTCCACCTCCAGGAACGTACCGTACGTGCTCTCCATTATTTAAATTTTTTTAACCTAAATGCCAGGTAAGGTGTCGTTTCCTTGCTTTACCCAAGAAAAAAAAGCCATGTGTTGACTTTGAAAAAGAGTATATTTTAAATTACATACATCTGTGGTAAAATTACTAGATTTTCGTGTCAGTACATGTTTATTTTAAAGCGAACAATGTGCTGTCACCTTAATTCCGCAGTGCAGCACAGCAAAAAATAGACTCGGTACAGAAACGATCGCCAGACTGCTGCAGACGCACCGCACCTGGAACGGACTGACGGACAGCATCCGCGCGCAGTGTGAAAGCTGTAATCCGTTAACATGGGTACGGAAAAAAATACGCACCGCATACGCACTGCAAACGGAGTATGTGTGAAACGGGCGTCAGTCTTCGAGATGATTCACGACACTTTGCTGTGCCACAAATGGGATTTTGGATGACGACATAGGCATGGACCATTCATTGAATAGATTTCATTATTTAAGAATATTCTCAGATAAATTCACATTAAATGGTGAAATTCCTAAGAGGAGGAGTTTACATTCAACACATTTGACAAAGAATTTTCAAGCGAATACATTATGGATATGCACATTGGAAATTAAAGATAAACACGTTTTATATTTCCACCATGTCTTAATTACAAATTTTATACCCGTGTGCTGTTAAATGACCTGCCTATATATAGCCTAGATTTTATGATATAATCAGCCACCATGGATTTCAAAAGAAAACTGCTGAAGCGCAGACAAAGCACTGACAAAGATGATGCCTGCTCTGTCCAAACAATACCGTTTGATTAACTGCTCGTCGTCAAACATTTCAACAACATTCTTCCTCTCCTAAAAGATTTGCGCACGTCTATGTCTCCTCAGTGCCATCACAAGCCCCTACTGGAAACTCCTAACTACTTGAGAGACCTCTCGAGCGGTCTTAAATAACTGGGAGAGTAAGAGTGATTCTTAGCTTTAAGATATTTGATAACTTGCTTTTATACTTAAGTTTGAAAATATGGGGTAAAGTCAAGTGCATGAATTCTCAGCACTGAAGACTAAAATGGCACTTTGAGAAGCTTGATAAATACGGGCCCAGGTTTCTACAACTTTCACTTAGGAGCAAAAATATGCCTTTAAACTTGAAAGAAACAAAGATTTAACATTTATTGTCACAATTTTTTGGGCCATATTGCCCAGCCCTAATCTTAAAACAGTAGGCGATTTGTTCCAGAATTTTTTTTTTGTTATGCTGGTTGAAAGTCTCCTCACATCTTGAAGTGAAGTGGTCTAAATACATGTGGAAAGCGTAGGACCATAAAATGCTCATCCAATCATTGCATTCTGTCCGAATGCAATAATAGGATGTCGTACCTGCCTGTCAACGTATGCATTTCCATACCTTATGCTGTGTTCATTCGATGGCATGCAGAGCGGTTTGTGACTCTAATTTATGCGCTTCAATGGCAACAGTATCAATACCGAAATTAATCTGCAACAGTCAGGTGGTATTGGTCAGAGCTCTTTAAGTTGTTTAATATTCATTATTATTGTAATTTAAACGCCATCTCTCATCTCATCTCATCTCATCTCATGCTTGCTGTGTGCGTTCATGTGTTTTGAAGAAGGTGTGGCTTTGGAGACACGCTGAAGGGAGGGGTAGGATTTCATGCTTTCAAAGCTACCTTACTTCTGCTAGCCACAGGTCTCCAGACTGCGACCAAATGGTTGCATTTTTGGACTGAAATTTTGATTCGCTGGCGTGACCACAATGTAGCCCAGCATCAAGTGGAAAACAAAATGAAAGCGGAACGAAACTGCACTAATCATTTGTGCCTCATGGTCCGTTTATCAGTTCGGACCAAAAATAGGTCAGTGCAGCGGCGTGGTGTGAGCTACTCATGAGTCGTGGGCCGATCTTGATCACACGACACGGTTACTACACAGTGCTGGGAAATCCAGTGAAGAAATCAACTGAATTCCCCACAGAATTAATAACATCGCTGCAAAGTATGTACTCTGTATAAAGTCTTTGATCGCTGCGAGATCTAGTGAGAAGCAATCAGATTCGGCGCAGAATTCTGTTATTAACCACAGACATCAGATCAAACAGCGCTGACGTGGAAACCATTTATATTTATTTATATATTTACAAAATATATTTCACAAAAAAAAGTCCCCCACTTGTTTTACTTTTGAATTCCTAGTATCAACTCAAGCTCAGTGCTTTATTGCCAGCCCCCCAGTTCTGCCAAATATTTTCTGTACAACTTTTAGTTGCTCCGGTGCCGCTGCCCTCAAATGTTAGTCTGGAGCCCTGTGAACTTAGAATAAAACTGCACATTGTGATTCCTGTACTTAAAGTCTATTTATTACCAAGCCATTTGTCAGTAATGCAGTCAAAATGGGGGAAAATGTGAATTAGAGCCCTGCACAGGCCTAAAATCTAGGCACTAGCCCGGCCCTGGCCCGAGACGCTCAGGCTCTAGCCCGGCCCGTGTCCAGCAGCTTATCAAAAATCTCGGGCCTAGTCTAACTGGAGCCAGTGTTTTTTTTTTTATACATTTAAAAAAAATATATATTTTTTGATATGCTCCCTATTACATACTGTTGCAGCCATTAAAATAGTTCAGTTTTGTTTTTAATGTCAAAGTAGTTATATTTATTTTCGTTTCATTATTAAGTTAATTTAGAAAAATCTTTGGAGCAATTTTTGATTGTTAAATTAAAGTTTTTGTATTTTTAAAGTGAGGACCAAGTGGCAGACAGTGAGTTAACCACGTTTGATCAATTTAGCCTCTCAAATCAACACTTGACTTGTCTTGCCTAAAATAAAATCCCTAGTAAACATTTAAACTAACATTGTGATATGCTTGAAGTGTTTTATTTCTAATCACCACCACAGTAAAAAGGCATTTTTGACAAGCTGAGGCAGGCTCGCAAATGAAACGGCTATACAATCTAAACTAATAAACAAAATAAAATAAAAAATGTAGTTTGTCTTGCCTTACACCTATCCGCAAAATGAATATAAATCCGATTGTCAATTCCCACGCTATATGCAAATTTAACAGAGTTCACGTCAACGAAAGCAACAGATAACCTGCGCTTGAGTAAATATATCTCTCTAGACACCACAAAATCCCGCACCTCTTTTGGCCGCTCTTCTTTTAAATTTTCTGCTGCAAATGATTGGAACACTTTACAAAAGTCTCTCAAATTAGAATCCATTGTCTCAATCACTACTTTTAAAGTTTTACTATCAAATTTACTGACAGACCACTGTATATCTAGAACTTTTTATTTGGAATTTGAATGTCTTCTATATTTATTACTGTGTATTTGAATGTTGGTATGTCATGTGTAATTTCATGTCGCCTTGTACTCTGCGCCTTATCTTGGCCAGGTCGCGGTTGCAAATGAGAACCTGTTCTCAACCGATTAACCTGGTTAAATAAAGGTATAAAAAAAAAAAAGATATGATCTGCATTTTATTTATCATCAGCTAATTTCAAGATCAAAATAGGAGAGAGCGACCTAAGCACTGGAAATATCATTTAATCTCATTCGTTTTGATGAAGATGATTGTGTTTTTGAGCATCTGAGACTCACTTTTAGTTTCACTTGCTGCAGTTTGCGTGTTGGCTTGCTTTAAGAGATACTCATTTGTTGCAGTAGTGCCGTCATATCTGACTACATCATGTCATATATAGCCTATAACACGCTCACACGTTTATTTTTTAACAGTTTGCCAGGAGAAAAATGTACATATGTGGTTTAAACAACCAGATGCATTTACACTTGTCCCATTTCATCTGAAATGCGTCCAGGACCACCTTCTGAATAGACCCTTTTCACAGACTCTGATGATGCGTTTTAACGGTCATCAATATCGTTAATCCTGCAACGTTTTTAGCATTTTCAATTGTTTTTTAATATATGTACATTTATAACACTAATACTTTGTATTTTATTACTTTGCATCAAATTACAAAAAACAAGTTACTATTTTGACTGCCGTTATCAATCTCACCATTTTCCTTTGCTATTAGAGCAAATGGGCCCACAAAAAAATATTTAATGCATTCTCTCATTCCTAGATATATAACACATTCATTTAACATTTAACCCAACTATGACGACTTCCGCTCTGAGAAACCCGGAAATGTGAAAAGGGTTGTTTGAGTGATCTAATTTAAAACTCAAAAGAATTTCGGAAGGCTTTTACTCCTGGTTTCCTGGGCCCGTATTCATAAAGATTCTAAGAGTCCTCTCAAAAAACTCCTAATTTAGCTTAAAAACTTTTACGTAGGAGTCTTAGCTTAAGAGCTATTCGGGACCGATCTGAGAGCAACTCTGAGCAAGGAAAATACAAAAACTTTTATCTTAGTGAAGAGGCGGGGCTGACCCCGTTGCTACGTATGACACAGTCTTTTGAAGACTGTGATTGGTTGGTTGTCCAAAAAGGGGAAAAAAGGAGTGCTTTTAAGTATAGGGTCTATTCTAAGCCTTTACTTTGAATTTACAAGTACAAAATTGTCCTATTTTACCGTTCTCTCTCAGTCACACACACATACACACATTATATATATGTGTACACTGAAAAATTAAATTAAGCATAATTAATTTGTGCTCGTTTAAATAATTTAAATTTAGTTTTTTGATTTTAATTTTAAAAAATGAATTGGTTTTATGGGAATTGCATGTGTTTTTGTTTAAATTGAGATCAAATAAATTGATTGCGACCACTTACGATAACATTTTTTTGTGAATTCAACAAAAAAAAATTCAGTGTATATAAATCCTTTTATTATTTACCATGCTGTTAATTTCCTATAAGGTATTTGATTGGCTTAGAATTATAAACATTGTTCCACTCTTTCCAATTACACTGATTGCTGGCATGTCTATTTAATTGGTGGTTTGAAAGTTGGATTTAATGCAACAAACATGATCCCTGCACGATCTAATCTATAGCGTCTTAAGTCACTGTTATCCATTGTCTGCAACACATTTCTTCTCCCTCTTCGTCTTTCTGCCATTTTCTCCGCTGCTAAAGAAACGCTTAAGCCTCTTAAAAGTCCTCGTCCATGCTCCTAACAAATTTGACCTTAAGACCTCTTTTAAGGGTTAAGATGCTTTATGAATTACTTTTTTCTTTACTAGGATTTTTTAGTTAATTTTAAGAGTAAACGCCCACATTTCTAAGAATTTTCTTAGAATTTTGTCACTAGGAGCTACTCTTTGCATTAAGATTCTTTATGAATACGGGCCCTGGTCTTTTCACAATCGGATAGATATCTGATCAGAGAAAACAAAAAAACATACAAAAGCCATAACTCTTGCAACTGCGCTGAAAGAGCGCTCACTGCTGCTGCAGTAGCTGACTCTAAACACTGTGCGAGCCAGTCTTTACAGTCGCAGTATCATAGTCTTGTGTTGTTTCCAGCACATCTCAGTTTCTTTAAATTAATGAATGTCAAAAATATAAAAAGGAGAAGCCTAAAACAGGCCCGAAGCACGGTCCGTGTGTGAGGTATGACATGAAAATTGGCCCGAAGCCCGGCACTAGGGGCATAAATAAGTCGGGGCCCGTCGGGCTCGGGCTGAAATGCAGGACTATAATGTGAATAACTGCGTTAAAGATTGATTTAAAGTGTGCCCCTACATTTTCTGCTTGTGCTCCTAAAGTCTTTCAGTTAGGGGCTACAGTGCTCCTAGTAAAAACAGTTAGTCTGGAGCCCTGTAGACACTCCGAAAATTGCCTACCCTACCTTTAGTGATGGTGACGAAGAAGTCCTGCAACCGTGGTGTAGTTTGTTTATTAACTATGTTAAGCTTTTTAGTTCTAACGATTATATTTAGGCTTCAAAGTTCATAAAAGTTGTGATTATGATGAACAAATTGTGTAAGAATAAAACTTTTGTTGGACACAGCTTTTTTTCTACAATAATCCAAAAGCCAAATAGAAAAATCCTTTTGGGTTTTTGTTGAAGGAACCAGGCTGATAGTAACAAAATACGTCATCAATGCAGCACATCTATTGTGCAATTCTAATGGCTTTGAGGATGTTTAAAATGCTAAAAGGTTTTAATAGTCTGACAAATGCAGGGAAGTCCCTTAATAAGTCATGTCCATAATCAAATGATTATGTAATGCACATTTAATTTAAATAAACACTGCTATCTTTTACATCTTGCGTAATTTCTAAATGTTATGAAACTAGTATGACATGATGACCCATTTGGGGTTGAAACTTACTTCATCTGTTTGACAATTGTACTCTTCCCAGATTCACCAGCCCCTGCGCGAGAGAGAGAGAGAGAGAGAGAGAGAGAGAGAGAGAGAGAGAGAGAGAGAGAGAGAGAGAGAAGAGTGTGTTAGCCAGATGGACACACACCCAAACATTCCAGATCCTTCCCTGCTCCATAAAAGAGTATGAGGATCTGACTCTGAACGATCAAGCATTTGTGGCTTCTGCCAGCTCAGCAAAAGCACTTGTCGGTATCAGATCGAGCAGGAAAAATTCATCTTATTTCACCACAAGTAATAACTGGGTGGGGAGAAGACCTTATCAACTTAAACCTTGAAAGGAAAAAAGACGGTTTTACTGAAATTATATTGTCATGTTGCATCCTTACCATTCACATGATGAAAACAAGTGACATAAAAACAAAGGGAAGTGGGAAAAACTGATGTCATGTGAAATGGCCCAAACCAGCAAAACAGTCAATGAAACCTAGACACCTAGACACCTATACACATTAAGTGGATATTTACTCCACTACATTTTAAGAGGAATAAAACCAACCGGCTTCAACAAAATCACCAGTGATGTGAGGAAGTGTGTAGGTGTTAATCTTAACGGATTAATCAAAAATCACCTCACCGTAATGGGATTACAGACAGACTTTTGTAAACAGATTAGCTATATGTCTAGATAAGCATGTCTGCGCAGGTTTGATTGCCAGCGACAGACAGCAAATACTTTAGAAACTGTTAATTAAGGTTTCAAACTAAAAGCCTTACTTCGCTTTCCAAAAAATACAAGAAATAAGATTAAAAAATCTGTTTTTGTGAAGAAAAACATTATTTTTTCCTGTGTTCCTCTCTTACATAGTATAAATGGGGTCTTCAGATTTATATGTAAATACTCCCTGGCATCAAAATAAAAGTTTGAAAATCTCCAACTTCGTGTTTAATTTAAATTACTCCATTTCAGAATAAGGCTTGCCAGTCTTTAAATTTACCTACGGTCAGAAAAATCTCAAATCTCCCATACAGCTCTTCCGTGAGACTAGAGTTCATCCGTTCACTGAACGAACGTTTCAATTAACCATCTCAGTTGTGGTTGAGGACGTCCCTGCGGGAGGACGTCTCTTTCGCTCAGTCCCAGAGCACAAACACAGCAATTAGGCCACATCAGCATCTCTCAAACACTACTGCGAGGAGACCGAACACAAGAGCGCTGCATTTACCCCAGAGACCCCCACAAAACTCCAACACGAGTTGATGAGAGGCTTGTGGTCCTTAATGTTCCTCCACACTCTAAATCATAAACAAAGGCCGTAATGTTTCCTGAGAAGCAAATATCAAAGTGTTCAACAAATAGATAGGCATCGTTCCAGCACGTCGAACATATTTAAATTTTTCAGTGAAACTTCACAGGCGAAATCCAGTCATTTCAATCGGAATCCATGAGATCGTAAACGTTACGTAATTAAACATTTACCCATGGAGATTACACAGAGTTTATCTTACTTTGACAAACATCTGTGCGAGTGTTGCTCCATAGCTCGCTACATTTTTGATAGTTGACAATGGCAAATGAATATGCAATATGAATATGTTATATGACCAAGACTGTGAAATCTCTCAGAGCCAAACACATTGCTAGGGCTGCGTGATATCGTTTTAGCATCGATATCGTGATGTGCGTATGCTTGACAGTCACATCTCAGGATGTGCGATGTCAAGTACAGGGATTGTAGTTGATCCATACAGACCAGGAACTAGGGATGCACCGGTTGACCGGCCAAAAATCAGAACCGGACGGTTTTAGCTTCTAGCGTGCGTTCGGCAACCGGTCGTTTTTTCCGGAAGTGCGCCTGCATGCACATATGCCTATATTGCAATCATTCGCGAACATGTCACTTGTGTGAAAGTAATATGCGCACAGGACGTGAAGATATCGGAAGAACATTCTGAAGTAATTCAGGACACAGGCAGCACTGGAAATGCAGAGGTACCTGTCTGAGGCACAGATACCAAGAAGCAAACAGCTGTTGGTGTACTGGTGCACAAATAAGAGCTGCTTTCCTACGCTCACTGAAGTTGAGCGAGCTTACCTCTCCGCGCCCTGCACACGCGTAGATA
This sequence comes from Gobio gobio, assembly GCF_949357685.1. Taxonomy (NCBI): domain Eukaryota; kingdom Metazoa; phylum Chordata; class Actinopteri; order Cypriniformes; family Gobionidae; genus Gobio; species Gobio gobio. The sequence continues at coordinate 20,198,376 of NC_137121.1, forward strand.
GTGAGCGTTTGTTCAGCTCAGCTTCTCATGTTTTGGATGAGAAACGAAACAGACTAACTTGTGTCAAAGCCGAAATGCTTATTTCTGTAGAGAAGAACATCCATGCACTTTTGAAATGTATAGGATGTTCATTTTAATTTTACCTTAAAATTACATTGACTTAATTTGATTTAAAACGCACCTGCTGTAGCATCTTTGGGGGGGGTTTTCGTTGCACTAAACATTATTTGATTTAACATTTAGGAACAATGTATTTATATACTTTGGTTTTATTTAATTTCACTGGTAAATACTTTTTTTGTTTACACTGAATTTAAAAACAAATGCTGATTTAAGTAACATCTTTGTTTGGATTATTGAATGCGTGTCGATTGTTATGTTTGGATTACAGAATATGCAGTTGCCTTTAATTTCACATAAGTTCAACCCAATTTAATTTCAGATTGCGGACTTGTTTTCATTGGCCAAAAGTAAATTCAGCCTGTTAAATACCAAATAAACATCCTGTTATGTATACTTTCATTCTTTATTGTTTGTTGCTTTAAAAAATAAATAAATCGAAAATTGGTATCGGAATCGGGCAGTTTGCTTGAAAAAAAAAAAAACGGAATCGGCCATGAAAAATCATGATCAGTGCATCACTACCAGGAACCACGGTTGAAAAAGCATGTGATTTGAGTTAATTGCAAAGTTTAACATTCAAAGAACGAAAGTTTATCATTCACATTTTAGTTTCTATAAGTTTAAACATTCAAGCGATTTTAAACCATTCGGGCACAAGACAACATGAAAAAGTACTCAATTCAGAACTCGCATGCCGTTTTCTGCGTCTATTTGTGCTTGAACAGACACGTACACACACAACTATGACAAATTACCCATCTCTTGAATATCCTCGTAAACACAGTTGCTTATGTGAACAAAGAGTTCAGAGAGAAAACAGATGGGTATCATTATATTGGATCCATGTATTCAGTCTTAAAGTGACAGCAGCCTAATATTCCTGTCCTTAATGATAATCAAACATCAACAAAAAATACAAAAGAGAAAATCACTTTTGTAGCTTTAACAAAGATTATTTTGCATTTAATTTATACAGTGAAGACTATGTAGTGTTATTTTAAATTTGATTAGATTTTTTTATTTGTAGCTCAATTTTATTTGTAGGCTTTCCTGTAGCTCAAACAGTAGAGCATGGCGCTAGCTACGCCAAGGTCATGGGTTCGATTCCCAGGGAAAGCAAGAACTGACGAAATGTAAAATGTGTACCTTGAATGCAATGCAAGTCGCTTTAGATAAAAGCGTCTGCCAAATGCAGAAATGTAAATTTGTATCTTTGTTCTATTGTATTTATCTATGCTTGCAATATGTTTCTATATTGAATGTTCTAGAACGATTCATTCTTTCTAAATAGAGCTATTCAAGTCATTAGGTGAAATTGTTTTCCAATATCGTACAGTAGGGCTGTAACGATTTGACCAAAAATAAAAACCTCGATTAATTGATCATTTTACCTCGATTACGATTAAGGAACGATTATTTTCCTTCTTTTTTTTTGCCCTCATAAGTTTGAGTAAGTTCCTGATAAGGTTTGTAGGCCTACTGTAAATATTTTCTAATATTAAAAGGTGGAATTTTTTTTCTAATTAAAAAGTGTTTGTCACAATATATCAGGCATTAGTTCAACATAATACACATCTGATGGTCTAAACTCGCTTTAATGTTCAAACTGGCAGTGCTTAAAACACATACAATGACAAAGCTTTGTGAGGACGCAGGTGAAAGAGCTCTGCCTTCAGGGCGCGCGCCCTGTGTCACAGAAAAAAGCTGAGCACTGAACGGAGAAGTTTTCCGTATTGTTGTTTTTGAATAGTGCACAATCGCTTTAAATGGTGAAACTGGCAAGCCTTTTAACGCATTTACTTGACAAACTTTATGAGAATGAAAATGAAAGCGATCTGGCTTCGGGGGGCTTGCGCGCACCGTCTGTGTATGTGTGTCGGTGGCAGCGCGTATAGGCTATAAGAACTGCGATTAACTGACCTGTATATAAACTGTGTAAAACATGCAGTTACTATAGTGATTCTGGGCATCTATAAACACAGATAACCACTCCTGCATCTCTCTGTGTGTCTGCAAACTGCACTTGATGTGACGGACGGGGCGGAGTCACGTGAAAACCGGAATAACCGACATGGGAAAAATACGTCGGTTAGAGGTTCTGAATGTCGGTTTCGGTTATTTTTCGATTAATCGTACAGCCCTATCGTACAGCCCTACTCGTTGCCACAATTCCAGGGCATTGCTAAGTGGTTGCTAGGGTGTTCTGGGTGGTTTCTTAAGCCAATAGTAGCCCAAGTCAGTATGATATATTCTGGTCCATACTTCAACACAAGTCAAAGGAGGTTTATGATTTTGAGTGAGGGGTAAATAAATTCTCACCCTCATGTTGTTCCAAACTCATAAGACTTTTGGTCATCTTCGAAACACAAATGAAGATATTTCAAAATGTAATCCGAGATTTCTGTCCCTCCACAGACAGTCCAGTCAATTACCATTTTGACGTGCAAAACAAATCCATATGAATTGAGCGATTTAGACCAAATTTCCTGAAGAGACTCGATCATTTTATGTGATAAACAGATTTAATTTAGGCTTAATTTAGATTGAATTGATCAGCGAACATAAACAGAAGCTCAACCGTACTTGCTTGATGCAGAAGAACAAACCTCATTGGTTCTTGTAGAAGCTCAAACGTTCTGTCAACCACAAGAATGAACCTCATTGGTTCTCGCATGTCAAGCGAACATGCTTGAGCTTCTGTTCAGCATAACTGATGTGTGCGTTTATGAAAATGTATATGTGAATAAAAGCCTAAAATAAAACTATTATATAAATCGATTGTCTCACTTCAGAAAATTGACTAAACCGCTCAATTCATATGGATGTTTATGAACTTACTAAAGCATCAAAGTGGAAGTTGACTGTCAAACAGAAATCTTAGATGTCTTTAAAATATGTTCATTTGTGTTTCGAAGATGAAAGGAAGCCTTACGGTTTGGAACGACATGAGGGTGATTAGATGACAGAATTTTCATTTTTGGGTGAACTAAACCTTTAACCATAGTATTAGCAACTCATCCGAAGATGCATCATTGCAAGTTTCTAGTGCCACATAGTGAACTTGACTCCCAAAACACTGGTTTCACCTTTTGTTTGGTCTCCTGCGGCTGCGTTTATGGTGCTGTAATTTGAACTGGCTCTTCGGTTCCTGGGCAACCAACAACACTGCCTGAGATGCACGATCAACACACTCTAAACCGTGAAGCTGTGCTCATCTTAACTCAATTACTACATTTTGAACCGTGTTTGTGTCACTCGCCGACTTTTGCAACAAAACTCTTCAAATAGCCACCTGGGAAATTGCTCTCTTCTCAGCAGTGAATTTATTCTTAGAAACAATCCTGGCAGTCACCATTTGTCCCGTTCTATAGTCTAAACAGGAAGTTCAGCCTGTTTTACAGCAGGCGTAAGGGACATATGCTGACGATCCGCAATGCCAAAAAGCAAACAAACCCAAGAACGCAGCACACAGAGGGCGTATAATGAATCAGCACTTAGGGGGGATCCAGTTAACAGATAATTAGATGTCAATTCCCTTAAGTTTGATGGTTTTATATCCTCTAACAATTTACACAGCAAGAGGAGACCAATGGGAAAACGGCTTGTACATTAAACGGATGATTAAATCTTATGTTGACCATTATCGTTTGCGTACTTTCCAGCTCTTCAAAATTAATAAAAATGCATGTAAACAGCACCAAGTGCTGCTCTTCGGGGAGTGTGTAGCATTTTCTCTGAAACCAATATGTTTAAACTGTACAAACCATCAATAATCAAGAAAGGCAAACAAATGTTTAAATCACCACAAGTTAATAAATTGTTTGGCTTCATTACTCAATGTCCCGAAAAATCCTTGCACACAAATACTGGAAAAGTACAGAAGAAACCTATGCAAAAGAGGAATCGGAAACTGAAAAACAAGTGGCCTCTATGTAAATCGCAATGAATTTACAAGTTTACTGCTAAGGTATTAGGGGGGGGGAAACTGTGAACTATACGTCAGTTTATATGAAGCAACTTTAACTTCAAATTTTTGGGAATTTAAATGTTTATACATGGGGCTGTTTATTATGAAATCATAATAATAATACTACAGGGGAACAATCATGGTCTAAATGCAAAATAAACAAAATGTATTTCTTTAAATCTACTCTAGAGTGTTTAACAGCTTGTGGTTTGAATCCCTATTTAAATAGCTCAAATGTTTGAGACACCAGGACCCCTTTTTTTAAGCCCATCTAGCATCACCCACTCCAGTTTACTCCAAGCACCCAGCAGGACCCTCCATATGCACAAGCTCATTTATCATAATTGGATGAGGGTCAGAGTAATCTATCAGATCCATCTCAGTAAATCGGGCAGTGGGGATTAAATTAGATTAAACTAGTCTTTTGTTGGGTGGATTAGCCGAGAGCCGTTTGCGTCTAACTGGCCACTCTGGCGAATATGCAAACCAGCACTTTGAACAAGTCAAGGCCAAAATAGGGAAGAAAGCAGCCAGATAAAATGCTATTCTCAATTATCTAATCTCTAATGTATATACGTGTAAATTACTCAATTAAAAACAGTGTTGATTCTGAGTGGATTAGCTTCATATGCTAGCCAAGACACCAGCGCGGTAACTATGGACAGAAAAGTTTCCAGCGTCCATAAATACGCACTTGACTGATTTATCCCCAACTCCTGAACTTAATTAAATGTTAAATCAAATGCTAAAGTAGTTTATATTTGTTGTTAAGTGATATATACATGGTTTTTTTCCACTAGCGAGCGGCTAACTCACCCAGCAGCAGCAGCTTGACCTCTCGCGACGCTTTCTCTCCATCATCCCGCAGGTTTTTGTCAATCATTTTACTCCTTTCCTGGGCGCTCTTGTCGCCAGTGCTCAGGGTGCACCCCATCTTTTTAGAGTTTAAAACGCTCTCAAACGATATAAGAAATCGAAGAAGCGAGAAAATGGAGGAAAGAAATAAATATCATGCACAAGCGGTTCAATTGAGGGAGACACCCCGACGTCTCACGCCCAACTCTTTCACACACGCGCACAGCCTCTTAAAACTGGAGTTTTCCAGACGTTGGAGTTTCTAAAGTAAAAAAAAATAAAAACGGAGGGTGTCAGTAATTAATCGAATGCCTTGACGGCCATGGTTGATTAAAAATAAAGCGAGAATTCAATCATTAATGCCCAGCCTCACGCTCGGCTTCTCCCACTACTGTTAAAGTGTCGAAAAGATCGACGGAGTTTCCTGTTTCTTTTCATACATAAATCCCCCCTCCACGGCCGCGCGCCCGGAGAGCACGCTCCCACACATATGCGCGCACACGCAAGGGTGCGCGCATATTGATCCTAAGTACTTCTGAAGTCAGAAAAATTCGGAGAAAAGATAACACTTAACATTTTTTCCATTATTTTATTACATTTCAGAAAATCTTAATACGTTTTAAAAACCCAAATTCATAATATTTTATGTATTTATTTGTATTTTTTATTTACATTATTATATGTAAACAATCATTATTATTGTTATAGTATAGGGCCTATATAACATTTCTGAATTTTAATTATTTGTAATGTTTAATATATTTATATTATTTATTATAATTTCTGAAATGTAATTATATGTAATTATATTTAAAATGTATTTACAGTATTTATATATTAATAATGATTTCTGAAAAGCCTAATTTTGTATTTACATTATTATATGTTAATAATAATAATTATTATTATTATAGTATAGGGCCTATTTAATATGTCTGAATTGTATTTATTTGTAATTTCTCATGTATTATATTATTTATAATTTTATCATTTCTGAAAAGCCACTTTAAAAAACATATTTATAATATTTTATTTATTTGTAACTGTTTCTTAATTTATTACCATAATTGATATATTATTAATTATATATAATTTAATGAAAAGTCTGAAAAGCTCATGCTTTAATAATACTTAATAATAATAATAATATTTCATTTATTTGTCATCTATTTATTGTCTTGTTCTGTCTTGCCAATCAAACTGTTTTAGCTGCACTTTAGGTCTAATTCCAACTGAATTACAGTCAAAATATACTAATGCAAAAAAATGCTAGTTGCACACTGATGACAAACAAATGGGGGATTTAAAAATAAAATATCCCTTTAACTAATATCCTCACAAAATTGTGTCAAATGTGTATTATTGTGTATTGTAGATTTTCTTTTCACAACATTAGTGTCTGCATAGGTTGGTGAATATGAATAATTTATGGAGGAAATGGCTCCATTTGGTGAGATGAATGAGGCCACATCTGGTTGGTCAGGCCACGGGTCTAACCATATTCAAATAGATTCAGATTTAGGAGATTTTCTTATAGGTGGCACAAAACCATACAGAAAATCAAAAGATGAGCTCATACATAAGCTTTTGAAATATTATCATAGCCAGCCTTATTATTTTACATACTATTTAAATTTCAAATGTCATGAGTATGCAAACCAGCTAGCAAGTTCCACCCCATATCCGTGACTAGCGTATTTTCCTAAAGAACCACAATGGAAGACAAGGAACACTCAAGCCATTTAAAATGAGGATAATCATCATCATCAGTGACTGAACATTCCATGAACAATTACACTGATTTATAGTGTCATGCATTGTTGGGACTTTATATTTTATTTTTATTTAATTCGTGCAACTTGAATTACACACAGTTTAGGCAGCAACAACAAAACAACAAAAAACACCTGGAAAAGTTATTATTTACCTTTTGTACTGATACTCTGTATCTTATTTAGTCTTATTTATCTAAAAACATGAAGGCATAAACTGCTGATGTGGGCAAGTGGCAAGATGACTTTTATATCCAAGAATATATTATTAATACAATCCATTTAAAATATATTTTAAAGAAAAGAAAGTGACAATCATAAACATACTTTGCATGACATGAACACTAGTCCCAAGTTTAATCTCAAATTGTGTTCAATATTTTAGTGCTAAAAACAAAATAAGCTTGCATTTTTTATGTATTTTAATTAAATAATACACTAGTTATATATATTAAGGGACATAAGAGATATTTTGCCCTGGAAATGGCAGGGTGCTGTGATGCATCTTTATGTTATAAAGTGGTGAGATGAGACAATAGGGATAATTGTTCTTTCTCCAGCATGGTGAGACTTGTTATGCTTAGGGACCTATTGCTTGCTGTGCTACTTAAATGTAAAGACACTGCTGAAACAGGACCTGGGGGGATACGTGTGCGTAAGTGTGTGTTTGTGATAACATTGAAGGTGCTTTATGGGTTTGCTTATCTTTGCAATCTATTTATTTTATAATTAATTCTAAATGTATAGACTAAATGCAAGCTTTATGTTAGAATTGTGCTTACTTACCTTTGTTCTTATGTGTCAGAAACCTTGGATTTTACAGAAAGAGAATTCACAGTAATTGAGGTTTATTTTAGATGACGGTCAGTCAGTGAGTATTCAATGTTACCTTGCTCAGCAGTACCACCAAGTGGCTGTACATTGCAACAGCATGGATTATTGTTCAAACAGAAAGTTAAAAAAACACAGAACATTTCAATTATCATACAGAGACAATGTGGGCAGATCAGTTATTTAGTTTATGTATTTAATTTAGTTTAGTAATTAAATTTAGTGTCCCCAACTGAGCAAGCCAAGCCAAAGGCGACAGTGGCAAGAAACCAAAACTCCATCAGGTGGCCCAATGGAGAAAAATAAACCTTGGGAGAAACCAGGCTCAGTCGGGGTGCCAGTTCTCCTCTGGCCAATTAACAAACAGTGTATGATTATTATTCTGGCAATTTTACAGGTCAGAGGTCATAATAGATCGGAATATTCGAAAGATTGGAGTCATCACGCCGGAGACGGGTTTATTGAGGATGCCGTGTCGATGAGGCAATCTCAGGGGGAGTCTAATTGACAATGATGGTCAATGACGGTGTAACATCAAACTAATCAGAAATCAGAAGAAGGGAGACAGATGGTATTAAATATAGCATTTTACATTACAGTATGTATGCTATGCGATACTGTAAACAGATGACCATGGTAGAGAATGTCACATTACTGTAACCCACCCTTATAAAGCTCAACTACAGTAGATTCAGTCATATGGTACAGTGAAAACCTTTATTGGCAGCAAACTCTGATATAGCACAGAACCTGATAAATGTATCACACCTTTATCACACTGAATACTATTACAAACATTATGGATTCAGTTACGTAAGTAAGGTAATGTAAGTGTATTTTCTAATGAGGCATCTGTAGCCTGTGTTACTGTGGATAATTCAGCAACGAGGGAGATTTGAATCCTGTATCTTGCATTGTTGGCTGTTGGATGAACTGTTCGGTGATTACAGTTTTTCTCAGTCGCTTTGGTACATTTCTCAGATCAGAATTTAAATTCTCAAAGCTACCTGTTCAATTCTCACATCATTGTGTCACTTGTGCACATCAAAAAAGCAGTTTCTCATTTCTTTGAACAAGTTGCAAATGCTTGTGTACATCCATGCAAATGAGTATGTACAATTTTCTGCTGTTTCCTACATTATCAGTTGCTTATGTCATGTTGATCAAAATGTATTATAATGGGTCTCTGTTGAATAGTCTTACCCCCCACAACATTTAGGCATTAGTTCATAGCATAAGTCTTTACATGCAAAATGGTTGAACAAGTTGTCATAATATGTCAAGGATATTTCTATACATTTCCGTTAGACGTTCATATTTCTTCAGAGAAATGCACTTACTGTTTTGCAAATGTCGAGGATGATTCGAGAAATGTACCAAAGCGACTGAGAAAAACTGTAAACCAAATGTTCTCATTACATATTAGAATAATCTTGTGTTTGAAACAATGATTATGTGGACTGAAAATATGTGCAACTGAATGAAAGCATGAGATCAGGTTTTGAAAAAATGACTAGCTGTGTTACAAGTGTGATCAATTTGGATTTTTGTACTAAGAGTTTTGAAAATGTACACCTTACTTGTGAAAATAGTACCAAAGCGAATAAAAAAAAAAAAACTGTAACAGGACCAAAGACTGGCTTTTGTCTTTTGGTACTTGTGATGAGATGTTTGACAGCAAACTCTGACAGCGAAAGTTTCCACTGGGCAGCTGGCACTGCTCACAACCTAAACCCAAACTATTATATTGAAAACTACACGTCCAAGAGAGAAAGGACAGTTCTGTGGAAGGGCTTCATTGTGCACTCCTGTTACTGTTGTTAGATAGATAAATAGACTGATAGATAGACAGACAGACAGACAGACAGACAGACAGACAGACAGACAGACAGACAGACAGACAGACAGACAGACAGACAGACAGACAGACAGACAGACAGACAGACAGACAGACAGACAGACAGACAGACAGACAGACAGACAGACAGACAGACAGACAGACAGACAGACAGACAGACAGACAGACAGACAGACAGACAGACAGATAGATAGATAGATAGATAGATAGATAGATAGATAGATAGATAGATAGATAGATAGATAGATAGATAGATAGATAGATAGATAGATAGATAGATAGATAGATAGATAGATAGATAGATAGATAGATAGATCTAGGCCCACCATTTGCAGCTATAACAGGTTCAACTAGGTTTAGGAGTGTGTTTATGGGAATCTTTGACCGTTCTTCTAGAAGCGCATTTGAGAGGTCAAGACCTGATGTTGAACGAGAAGGTCTGGCTCGCAGTCTCAGCTCTAATTCATCCCAAAAGTGTTCTATCGGGTTGAGGTCAGGACTCTGTGCAGGCCAGTCAAGTTCCTCCACACCAAACTCGCTCATCCATGTCTTTATGGACCTTGCTTTGAGCACTGGTATGCAGTCATGTTGGAACAGGAAGGGGCCATCCCCAAATGGTTCCCACAAATTTAGGAGCATGAAATTGTCCAAAATGTCTTGGTATGCTGAAGCATTAAGAGTTCCTTTCCATGGAACTAAAGGGGGTTGCACACCGGATGAGAAGCTCAGCGTTGTGGCGCACCACGTCTTTAAAATTCGAACACATTCTTTTCAATGAGCATATACACACTGGTGGCGTCATTCGGCATCTGTCTACGGCGCCCAGTTACAACTCAGGATGCTGTTCAAAATCCAGCCGCACAACCTAGTTTTACATTAAATTTACATTATAGTTGTCTCAAAATTGCCGTTAATGTACATACTGACTTCCCCCTGTGCTGCAAAACATCTTTACTTTTACAATTATAGTTTAACTGCTTGAATAAAGCCTAAACATAGACCTATAGGAAATAATAAATAAACCGACAGGTCACACACTTCAGCTGGATATTGCTGTAAATAGCGTAGAGTATAGGGTAACATAAAGACGACGAACAATTCAATGAAATTGGGAAATACCTTGAATTATATGCGAGTCGCGACAAACCACTGATTCAGCTGTGTGGATGAAGATTGCTGATGTTTTCGGATTTTCATTCTCAATGAATTCAGTTAATGTAAATGTTCAGGCTGCAGACTTGGCAACGATTGTATTTAATTGTACAGTACAATCATAATAACATAGTATAGACATTATCTTAATTTCACAATGTCTTCAAACATAACAATATTGCTGACCATAAACTGATAATCATAGAATGTGCGCATCCGGTGTGCGATACCTGTGATTTGTCTGAGACGCTGCACAGTGCTGTGCTTCTCATCCAGTGTGCGACCCCCTTAAGGGGCCAAACCCAACCCAACCCACACCATAATCCCCCTCCACCAAACTTTACACTTGGCACAATGCAATCAGGCAAGTACCGTTCTCCAGGCAACCTTCAAATCCAGACTCGTCCATCGGATTGCCAGAGAGAGAAGTGTGATTTGTCACTCCAGAGAACACATTTCCACTGCTCTAGAGTCCAGTGGTGGCATGCTTTACTCCAGGGGTTTTCAAACTGTGGGTCGCGACCCATTTGTGGGTCGCAGAGTGGGAAGAGGTGGGTCACTCAGTCACTTAGCAGTTACATTTACGTTTCAGTGAATGACACATACACACACAACAAACAAAGTTTAGTCTGGGGTTGCACAATATACCAACGTTAAATATGAATCGCTATATTACTTAGTCAGTGCGATTTTCAAATTTAATTTATAAATATATCAGTATTGTGTTTCATGAAGCGCACATGCGTGACTTGTTGTGAAAACTGTTTTCAGCGTCTCAGAGCAGCTTCATTATTACAGGGTTTGAAATTAACACCCGCCAAATGGTAAAAATCAATTGTGGAGGGTAACTCTGTCAAATCACTGGCCAATTTGGCGGGTCACTTACTATGTTTACTCACTTTTTATATATGAGCGCGCTACAGTCTGTGAATGTGGCACTCCTGTCTGTGAGACAAAGACAGTGCACCAAAATCAAGTTCTCTTTCGCTCTTGAATAAACAATAACACACAGAATTATGCCAAAGTGTCCGTTTTGTCCAGTATCCTCATAAGAGCAGTCTTAGCCCTCTGGTGTACTTAATTTATGGGTCACACTCAGGACTTTCGGGGAGGGTGGGATTAAGATAAAAAATTTTTTGGAGTACAATCAATGAAATATATTTTTGTTCAATAATATGTTTTCTTTTCTTTTTTGGTGTTTTGAGATAATTTTATGATTTGTAATTAATATTTATGCAATAATTTTGACCCATTTTTTCCCATTGAATATAATAGAAAATGTATTTACCATATATATATATTTTTTTAATTATTAAAGCTGTATTTCATTTTAGAGTCAAGCCTAGGCCTCATGAAAGCAATTTTTTAAATGAGATCGGTGCCATCCGGTGGACACATTGAGCATTTTTATCACGCAATAGCACATTTTTATACTATAGTGGATTTACAGCTCTCTGTTGAAAGGCTTGTGAATTCTAGTGATTTTTGCACATATTTGCCAATTTTTTTCAGGTTGTTGATTTTAATATATAATAGCAGATTCTCAAAGACTATTTTTGTCAAGTTTTTTGTTTGTTTGGTTGGTTTACCCTCTGGGGTACTTCGGGTCAAAAATGACCCGAAGTTTTTTATAATGTTTTTAAAAAAAATTGTAGCTTCCTCGGAATGGTCCGAAACTTGGTGACTTTATTGGTACTTGGTATATGAACACCCCAAAAAATTGGGGACAGGATTTGAAAAGTCTAAGTGGTCATAAAAAAAAATCTCAACAGTGGACTCAACAGTGTGGACGCAGGTAAAATTGTCTGAGACTGGGAGATCCGTGATAAAATCCACCCCTAGGTGTGACCAAGGCAGTTGGGAACGGGCAGAGGATGGAGCTTTCCAGCAGGTAGGTGACGTGGACTCTTGGACATGGCACATTCCCTACATCCCTCCATGTACCTTCTGACATCTGGGGCCACCAGAAGCGTTGACGTAGCAGTGAGAGGGTTTCATTGACCCCGGGGTGACCAGTGCCCAGTGACATGTGGGAGGAGTGAATGAGAGGAGTGCGTCGTGCTCGAGGGATGAACTGCAAGCCCGGAGGACAACCCGGCGGCATATTGGTGGAGGCATTGGCAGAGGGCAGGGTCTCTTCCGACCAGGAGATAGGACCAACGAATAACGGGGTAGGGATGATGGCCTCAGTCTCCTCTGACCTCTCTTCGGGGCTGTGGATGCGGGAAAGTGCGTCCGCCTTGATGTTCTTGGCGCCAGGTCGATAAGAGATGTTGAAGTGAAACCGTGTGAAGAATAGAGCCCATCTAGCTTGGCGTGGATTAAGACGTTTTGCCTCTCGGAGATAACCCAGGTTCTTGTGGTCGGTGAGTACTAGGAAGGGGTGTTTGGCGTCCTCTAGCCGGTGCCTCCACTCCTCCAGTGCGAGCTTGATGGCGAGGAGTTTGCGGTTCCCGATGTCGTAGTTCACCTCCGCCGGGTTGAGCTTGCGGGAGAAGAAGGCACATGGATGGAGACGACTGGGGTTCCCCTGCTGCTGAGAAAGGACCGCTCCCACTCCGGTGGTGGAGGCGTCCACTTCTACGACGAAGGGCAGTTCGGGATCAGGGTGGACGAGGAGGGGAGCGGTCGTGAAGGTGGTCTTGAGGGTCTGGAAGGCTTCGGTGGCAGATGGGGTCCAGGACAGAGACTTGGGCTTGTTGCGTAGGAGACTGGTGAGTGGACTGGTGATGGAACTGTAGAGATGGATGAAACGACGATAGAAGTTGGCAAAGCCGAGGAATCTCTGGAGTTCTTTGACTGTGGAGGGGGTTGGCCAGGACCGGATGACTTCCACCTTCCCCTCGTCCATCAGGATGCCACTGCGGTCGATGTTATAGCCAAGAAACTGCACTGAGGGCTGATGGAACAAACATTTCTCGGTTTTGAGGTAGAGCTGGAAGCTCCTCAGGCGTTGGAGGACCTCCGCAACGTGATGGCGATGTTCGGCCAGGCTCCGGGAGTAGATCAGGATGTCGTCGATGTAGACCAGCACGAACTTGTGGAGACACTCCCGGAGCACCTCATGGATGAAATCCTGGAATATGGAGGGGGCGTTGGCGAGTCCATAGGGCATCACAAGTTATTTGTAGTGGCCGGTGGGCATGACAAAGGCGGTCTTCCACTCGTCCCCCTCACGTATTCGGATGAGGATGTACGCGCTGCGGAGGTCCAACTTCGTGAACACAGTGGCACCACGGAGATGTTCCAGGGCAGCTGGAACGAGAGGAAGGGGGTACCTGAACTTGACGGTTATGTTGTTGAGTGCTCGGTAGTCTATGCAGGGCCGCAAGCCTCCGTCCTTCTTTGCCACAAAGAAAAAACTCGAAGCAGCAGGGGAAGTAGATGGACGGATGTAACCTTGCTCCAGCGCCTCCTTGATGTAATCCTCCATGGCCTTCTCCTCCGGGAGTGAGAGGGGATAGATCTTTCCTTTGGGCACTGGTTCACCTGGCAGCAGATCGATGGCACAGTCCCATGGCCGATGGGGAGGCAGCTTGGAAGCCCGTTGGGGACAGAAGACGTCGCTGAAGGGGGCATAGCAGGAGGGAACATCCACCGAACGTTTCTCTACAGGACTCTCGATGGACGTGGCGTAGACGGGGAGATCTTGGGGACGAGGAGAGGGCGTACCGGTGGAGATGGGAAGCAGTCCGGGAAACCCCACTTCAGGACCTCTCCTGTTTTCCAGGAGATGACTGGGTTATGCTGCTCTAACCATGGGCGCCCTAAGATGATGTCAGCGGTGGATTCCTCCAGAACCAGCAGATGTAGACGCTCCATGTGGAGGATTCCCACTTGTACTCCGATGGGGCCCACAGAGCGACTAACCTGCCTCCGACTGAGGGGTTTCCCGGTTATCGACTGAATCTGGTAGATGGTCGGAGTAGCAGTCGTGCGGAGCTTGAGCTGGTGGCAGAGGGTGCCCGAGATGAAGTTCCCGGCTGACCCAGAGTCGAGGAGGGCACTAACTGGAAGGGAGATACCGGCAGCAGTAAGGTTAACAGTAGTGGTGAGTGGTTTCATCTTATTAAGGGAAGGAATGATAGCACTCACCATAGGACGTGGAGGACGGGCTGGGCATTTGGAGATGTAATGCCCAGGAAGACCATAGTACAGACAGAGATTCCGCCTCTGCCGCTCTGCCGCTCAGCTGCTGTCAGACGGGAATTCTCCAGTTGCATAGCTTCGTGGGCTGGTTCTGGAGGGCTGACACCATCTAGTCGGCGGAGGAAAGGAGAGAATGACGACGGGCCCTGGTGTTCTTCGATACACGACTGCATACGAGTGGCGAAGCGGATGGAGAGTTGGATGAATCGTTCAAGCCTGATGGTATCCTCGTATGCAGCGAGATGCAGCCGCAATCGAGGATCCAGACCCAGTCGGTAGGTCGTTATCAGGGATTGCTCGTTCCAACCACTGGCAGCAGCGAGGGTGCGGAACTGGAGGGCATACTTATTTACAGTTGATGAACCTTGTTTCAAATGGTAAAGTTGCTCATGAAGAAGCAGTGGTGTTGTTTCCGGAAGTGCTCGCTGGTGAAGGTGCAGGTGTGCTGGAGGGAAGAACTTGTCGAACAGCGTTGACGAGCTCCTCGAAGGGATCCGGGGTGCTCATCCTGGTGCTGTGCGGTGTTGGTCCGGTCTTCTGTTACAATACAGAAGGGACACGGAGAACTGATGACAGGGGTAAACAGAGTTTATTAACAGAACCAGGTGTGAGCAGATGAGGTGAGTAACAGAAGAGTAATCCGGTAGAATGGAAATGTCAAAGGTGATACTGTACGTCTGGTTTCAGATGACAAGGAGAGCAGGACGATGGAGCGATGGAGACAAGGAGCCAGGACACAGGACGAGGAGACACACTGGAGACTGGGAGAACAGGTAGGTAACACAAGGTGAGTCCGTAGATGCAAGCATAAGTGTGAGCGTGTGCAAACGAGACCGGACATTGACTGAGTGAATGCGTGGGGCTTAAGTGCAGGTGGTGATTGCAGTGATAATGAAGTGCAGGTGCGTGTGATCAGTACTCGGGTGACAGTGCGCGTTGTGTCTGGGAGAGGGTGGAGCCTGGCGTGCTTGTGACAGTAGCATTGCATCCTTCATATCTCAAAAAAGTCTTTAGTTTTATTAGATTTAAAATACAGATAAGCTGTACCGACTCTTTCCGAAAACAGCTGAACTTGTGCAGTGTGTGGAGCTAAAGACACACACACACACACACACACACACACACACACACACTTACAAACACACGCACACACAAAACATTTGTGCCATTAACCCTCCCTGGATAACATTTTATTCACTATAGGTTCGTATTGTTTACATTATATGCACTTACGGGCCGATTGCCAACAAAACACAGACATGTGATGCAGTTTCGACTCCTGATCGGTGCAGTGAGTTAGCTTAAATGGGAAATATTAATAATTATTCATAACTCATGATAATTCATTAATATTAATTATGAATATTTGAATCGGTTAATGAAATTAACTTGATGTAGCTACATTAACATTACAATCAATCAATAATTTCATCCTGTGAACACTCAGTATTGATTATTAATTAATTCTAAGAGAAGGGTATTTTTCATGGCCACAGAAAAATTATTCTTCCTTGGCATTTACAGCACAAAGAATGTGTAACAAAATCGATCATTTAAGTGACAATTTATTTGCAGACAGGGAGTGAGAACCAAATATGTATTGTGCACAAGTTTTGTTAACTAAATCACGAACACATAACTAATCTAACAAAAACACATACATGAGGTAGAATGAAAAGTGAAAGTGACTGAAAAACTGGATCAGAACAGAGCAATGAAGCTATGGAAAAAGAGTCTAACACCTGGAAAAACCATCAGTTTTGACTGCAAGCTCCTTTGTTTGAACAAAGAGGTTCACAGCTTTAACTAACTAAACAGCGATTTTCTATATCGTACATTACTTGCATTTGCCTGAGCGGTTCAAGAGCGTCCGGATATACAGTTGCAGGAGAAAGTCTTGATAGTTTGGTCCAATGGTGTTGAAGTTGCAATCGATTTCTTCTTCGTTGACTGAAGAAGATATGATGAACTTACATGGTTAGTTTGACTCCATCATGGTATAGGAAGCTGCACATGGCTTGAGGTGTTGTAGGTCTGACCAATGAGAAAGGCCAAATCTTCCAAGCAGGAAGATTTCTCTGTTGGAGATTTTATGGCTCAATCCATTTGCATGTGCAGCTGGATTTTGTTGCTGATGAAGAAACTATTAAAGATTCTTGTAATTGATAGATATGTTGCGTATCTATCTATCTACACATATACATATACACATATACACAATCATTTCAATCTTCAAAGTACAAATACAGTGAGGAAAATAAGTATTTGCAAGTTCTCCCACTTAGAAATCATGGAGGGGTCTGAAATTGTCATTGTAGGTGCATGTCCACTGTGAGAGACATAATCTAATAAAAAAAATCCAGAAATCACAATGTATGCTTTTTTAACTATTTATTTGTATGATACAGCTGCAAATAAGTATTTGAACACCTGTCTAGCAGCTAGAATTCTGACCCTCAAAGACCTGTTAGTCTGCCTTTAAAATGTCCACATCCACTCCATTTATTATCCTAAATTAGATGCACCTGTTTGAGGTCGTTAGCTGCATAAAGACAACTGTCCACCCCATACAATCAGTAAGAATCCAACTACTAACATGGCCAAGACCAAAGAGCTGTCCAAAGACACTAGAGACAAAATTGTACACCTCCACAAGGCTGGAAAGGGCTACGGGGAAATTGCCAAGCAGCTTGGAGAAAAAAGGTCCACTGATGGAGCAATCATTAGAAAATGGAAGAAGCTAAACATGACTGTCAATCTCCCTCGGACTGGGGCTCCATGCGAGATCTCACCTCGTGGGGTCTCAATGATCCTAAGAAAGGTGAGAAATCAGCCCAGAACTACACAGGAGGAGCTGGTCAATGACCTAAAAAAGAGCTGGGACCACCGTTTCCAAGGTTACTGTTGGTAATACACTAAGACGTCATGGTTTGAAATCATGCATGGCACGTCTTAAGTTTGCTAATGACCATTTGGATGATCCAGAGGATTCATGGGAGAAAGTCATGTGGTCAGATGAGACCAAAATAGAACTTGTTGGTCATAATTCCACTAAACGTGTTTGGAGGAAGAAGAATGATGAGTACCATCCCAAGAACACCATCCCTACTGTGAAGCATGGGGGTGGTAGCATCATGCTTTGGGTGTTTTTCTGCACATGGGACAAAGCAACTGCACTGTATTAAGGAGAGGATGACCGGGGCCATGTATTGCAAGATTTTGGGGAACAACCTCCTTCCCTCAGTTAGAGCATTGAAGATGGGTCGAGGCTGGGTCTTCCAACACGACAATGACCGAAGCACAGCCAGGATAACCAAGGAGTGGCTCTGTAAGAAGCATATCAAGGTTCTGGCGTGGCCTAAACCCAATAGAGAATCTTTGGAGGGAGCTCAAACTCTGTGTTTCTCAGCGACAGGCCAGAAACCTGACTGATCTAGAGAAGATCTGTGTGGAGGAGTGGGCCAAAATCCCTCCTGCAGTGCAAACCTGGTGAAAAACTACAGGAAACGTTTGACCTCTGTAATTGCAAACAAAGGCTACTGTACCAAATATTAACATTGATTTCCTCAGGTGTTCAAATACTTATTTGCAGCTGTATCATACAAATAAATAGTTAAAAAATCATACATTGTGATTTCTGGATTTTTTTTTTTTTTTTTAGATTATGTCTCTCACAGTGGACATGCACCTACGATGACAATTTCAGACCCCTCCATGATTTCTAAGTGGGAGAACTTGCAAAATAGCAGGGTGTTCAAATACTTATTTTCCTCACTGTATATAGAGACCAAACATGATATAGGTGAGGTTACATTGACCATTGGTTCTATTATGGAAGGCATAAAACAAAAATACCATACAGAAAACACTACATAAGACAGTCCTAATCATGCACACAATGTCCTGGAGTGCATGTTCATTTATAGAACAGTTTTTCTATAAATTAATGCCGGAAAGTCTGTTTCAAGGGCTACAGGTTTTTCGTTGCTGCTCACATTCTTTCAAACAATAAACTGTCTTATCAGTTGGTATCCATGGTAACTGAGGCAGCCCTTCTTGCTCTTAGTGGTATTTTCAGACCCCAGAGTGAGTTTTAAAGATTATTTGTTAAATATAACAAATAATTGTGTCTGATTTGTCTCAGTCATTACACCGGGAACAAACAAACACACTTGCAGAACTCCGTTGCTGCTCTAGAAAAACAAACTGCATCCAGTGTTTCCTAAACACTGTGTTATTTGGGGAGCTGAACAAGGTTATCTTTCCCCTTACTAGCAGAAACACACTTCTTTAATGACATTGTTGATGTTGTGGTCTAAAAACAATGTGCTGCCGACAGCTCCCATAACCCAAATAAAGCTTGTTGATGGACGCGCTCTCGCACACGCTCTTCCTGGAGACGTGCCCGTACAAGGAATTCCACCCTTTTTGACGTAATACATGATGGCCATACTTGAAAAAAAAACTTTCAGAAACTTTTTCGAATCCAGAAGGAGTGTCTTTGGCACAGAAATACTTTGTTATACGTCCAACTCATTTTTTGAAATTTTGGCCATGTTTAGCATCAGCATCCAACTCTTTAACAGTGTCAGTCTGAATGCATGAAATAGCATTAGCTATTTCCCCCTTTAACATGACAGACCGCAGCAGGTTTATTAGGCTGTGGTCACTTTAAGAGCTTATGCACGGATCCAATATGCTATTACACAACATGCGTTTCCTTTTAACTATTTCCGTTCCAAAACTGACTGTATTTATGTGAATACTCGGCCAGATGGAAATGTTGACATTATTTCGTATCTATTTGACCGTTTAAGTGCAATAAGCCACGAAAAAGAAGTCAATTTGGTACTCGCAAGCTGTTTGAGAGGAGGCTTTATGCACGCGCATGTGACGTGAGCGCAAAACCTACGATAATGACTAAAATTATGCACAATACAAGCACTATTCAACCGGAGAAAACGAGACAATTGAGTGAGAGGAGGCGGGTATATATCGGGTATATTTCGCCACATATCAAAATATCGATAGATTTGACAACACTAGTGTATGTGTATATGTTAAACACTCTGGTATCAAATGTTCACACATATTCTAATTTGTAACCGTTTATATAAGTTTAAGTTCGGTTACATTTATGTTACATTAAGTTATGTAACATTTTCAGCTTTGATATTGTATTTTTATTGTATATTGTATTTTGAATTGAATCGACTGACACAGACAGACAGATAGCTCTACCAAGTTCCTTGTAGTTCTCTGGCTTCTCATGTAGGTGTGTTTAGAGCCTGCCCTCATTTAGTCAGTCACTGTCACAGTCAGTCACTGGCACAGAGAACAACAGACACACAGCTCACTCAGATGATCCTCACAGAAGACAGATGCTGCTGATAGGAGTTATGACTGGATGATGAAGGACATTTGACTGCAGAAATAAGGTATTAGATATTTTATTTTTTATAACTTACACAGGTTGGCTATGTTTAAGGAATTAATTTGTTCTCAAAAGTCACACAGTCATGTGTTTTAAATGTTATATTATTTACACAATTTATGAATGACAATACGTGTTGGTTTAATATTTTTGTTACCTTTTACATTTTTTGTATTTCATAATTGTTTATCTGTTTAAAAATGAAGTAAAAGTCTTTAATAGGCTGATTATATACTGTGTATATAATTTAGCATGCTGTTGGGGCATGTTGTCACAAAACAACATGTTGTTTTATTTGGAGAATAACTGAGAAAAGGCTGATATTTCACGAATTGTTGTGCATTTCATACTTGTTTTACTGTGTGACTTCCAATGTGACAAATTACCCCTATTTAAATTCACTATTGCGGAATGTCACAAAATGTGAGTTATGTGTTAAATGAACTGTAGTTTTTGCCTGAGCAATAATGGTGGAAATATTTGCATTTTTGTAGTCAAGACTTTCAGAAACAAACCCACCCTGAGTAAAATTCACTGGAGTAACAAGTGTGATAACTAGCCCCACACTATAAAACAAATATGTAAAGAATTTCAGAAGCAAAACACATATAAACTTACACACAATAACCGATCCGAGGAACAAATTTTATCACCGGTGCTAAGATTGCTGTTCTTTGTCATAGCGCTGAGATATTTCCCACATGGCTGTGCTGTATGGCCCTGGCTTTCTAACAAGAACTTGTGGCACAAGCTAGAAAGGTGAGAATGGGTGACTGAAGTCAGTACGATCGTAAGATAAATAAAGAATAAATATTTATGTTTTCACAGTTTAATACCTTCCATCTTGATAGTTTGCTCTGTCCTCTCTGTTTTTGTCAGCAACACCATATCACAGTGAGAAGTGAGCAAATGTCACAGCACATCAGTACTATTATTAGTCTCACTTAAAACAGCAGACAAATACCAAGTGCTTTGTTAATATGCTGATCCAAATTCACATTATTCATATTAGATTAGGTCATAATCTGATTTGTCCTTCAAAGAGGATATGGAACACACACCACCACACATCCCCAGCTTTACTCTTCATCCTAAGAGTGATGACCACCAGACCCCACAATATCTACTCTTAACAAACAGGATAATCGACCGAAGGCCATTCACTTTTGAGCACAGTAGTAAAAACAAAACCTCAGTCATTCAAAATCTATTCAAACTTAAAGCAGCACTAGGTCGTTTTTGCTCTCGGGGTCCCCCTACAATTGGGAAACAGTATTGTCCTCTACTACTGTCGTAAACTCTTGTCATCTTACATCAGTGGATGCATCGCACATGCATTTGTTGACATGACAACTATGATAGCCCTGAACACTGCATGAGGAGTTCACATGCAGGTGTTCTGCTTGCGTCGCGTGTGAAATGTCTTCATCCCAGGTACAGTGGCATATGTTTCAGCATGTCATATGAATATAATTTCATGGGTTTTATTTTTTTCAAACGCCAAATGATCGCGATGCTCACGTTTACAAGCCAGCGTCATTATAGTAGCCTAGTCTATTTGTTACCGTTTTACGGAATCTATGATAGGCTACTTCAATTCAATGTTTGAGTGGTAGGTAATAACCATACATCGTCAATATTATAATATCAAGCTACCATAGATGAATCTGCAAATTTGAAAAATCGTTTGCATTATAGCTTGAGGCAAGACAAATAAACAAATATCACAGACATGTTAGGTATCCTAAAATATGATTTTGTAAGTCTTATGTATTTACTTTTTTTTTTTTTATGTATTTGCCCCTCCTCCTTCAGCTCACGCCAACGAGCAAACGCTGGCCCAATGTTGATCCTCGTCCTGCCTTTAATCCGATCACTTTCTCGTTTCCTTTTTTTGCTTTCCTCCGACAAAACCTTTGCTTTCTTATTTTTCTGTGCTGCTTCGGCCACGACTATAACATCCGGCAAACAAACGATAGTTGGGCTCGGGCTCGCACGTCCGAATTTAAGGAAGTGGGGGTGGTGGTGGAAGTGACGTATATCCCGTAAAGCAGTCGAATTTTGTAGTTCTTTTTGTTCTCGGGTTACTACCCGAAACCCGAAGTTTAAAAGTACGATTAAAAACGATACAGACCCCGTCAGGCTATGGCAGACGTGTCATTCAACCTATTGTAAGTCGATGTATCATCACAAGAGTCTTGAAAATATATTATGACGGTTGAAAAGTTACCTAGTGCTGCTTTAATTAACAGAGTACATATTTGCCCAGTAGCTCACCTATATGAACCACATATACCATCTGTTTGCATTATATTAAATGACATAGCTCCGCCCAAGATGATTTCACAAAGAGTCACTTAATTAGCAGCAATTGGTAAGGCATGCAGATTTTAGCAACCTCATAAAAACACAATGACAACCAATCAGAACACCTAAGCAACTACCTATAGCGACCACCCAGAACAGCCACGAAACTGCATTGTAACAGACTAACCACCCAAAACACCTTAGCAACCACCTAGCAATGCCCTAGCCAGCAATCATCATGAACACTGGATGCACAACTGCACAGTAACACACTAGTGACCCAGAACACACTAGCAGCCAACTAGCAATGCCCTGACTATTTAGAACACCCAGGCAAAATCTTAGAATCCCCGTAGTGGCACTTCAGTAACCATAGTCACATGCTAAAAACTACCCAGAACACTAAAAGCACCAAAACAATTTAGACTACCCAGCAACTGTATTATAACATAACTCAGAACAACTTAGCAACCACATAGCAACACCCAAGCAACCTCATAGTGACATGCCAAAAACTAGGGTTGGGCATTGACCCAAATTTTACGATTTGATTCGAATTTAATTGGGACCTATCAGGTACATGGCACATTTCCTCATGGAAAAAAATATCTCTCAATGTTGTAAACTATCACATTTGGTACAGCACTATAATATTAAAGGTTAAAATTGACTGATTTGTAGGCAAATTGGATTTAAAATACACTTGAGGAACTTTTTATAATAATAACATAATGATGATTTTAATAACATAATTATGCTTCTCGTTTTTTAAATATAACATTTAAATGGCAGCTGTCACAAAACATGAAGGATTTATTCAAACACATTAAATATTGAACAGGGTAAGTAAAAATACAATGAATATGCAATATAGTACAGGGGTTTTCAAACTGGGGTCCGGGGACCTCCAGGGGTCCTCCAGAAAGTTCTAAGGGGTCCCCAGAAAATTTCAGAGAATAAAAAGACGAAACAAGCATTGATAAAGTCTACTAAATATTCTAACTGTTTAATTTCCGTTTCATGTTTCTCTCCTTTCTTGCAGTATATATTGCAGAATTGTATATGTTTGCTTTGTATCTTAAGTGAGTTTTTCTCACTATTGTCCACTTGATCTCGCTCACTGGGGCTGTAAGGCAGTACGTGAGCTGCTTACATACATTTATTGTGAAAGTTGCTTAAACAAATAATTTTTAATTGAAAATGTTCTTCTTCAGGTTTATATATCCAACATCAATAGCCACTTTAAGTTGGGAAACAATATGTTGTATTTATAATGTCACACTTACTATTTATCTGACAGTTTAAATGTTTTTTCGTACATAAAAATAGATGGATTTTAGGAAGGGGGTCCCTCATAAAGGTTCATCATATTTGGGGGTCCTTGGTATCATAAAGTTTGAAAAACCCTGATATAGTACATACTACAAAATCCTCCTCATGGACTACATTTTTTCTAGCTGTCAAATGGCTTTTCTGAGGTAAATTATGTGACATTGTTTAAAAGGTGTTTTATTGACCTCTTACCGCGGTTGAAACACTGATTGAGCAATTACATGAGACATTACACATTTCGGTAAGTTTACTGTATCTTTCAACATCTGCTCATTCATGTTCATCGTGTGCTGTAACCTAGTAAAGAGTAAGAGATCGGTCCACATGCCGCTTCGCTCTTGATCCGAGGTGGCAACAGCGATCGCCAAAGCGTCAAAACCGTATGAAATTGTTTGAATCTAGCAATAGAATTGAAAGAATTCGAAAGCTAAGATTTTGTTTCATATCAGATCACGAAATCACATTGAGATTTATTAGATGGGAGATGCAATAGGCCTAAGCTTTGTTAATTCAGCTGAAAACAGCATTGGTCGATTCTCGGGATTTAAGAATCGATATATCGGTTCTTCAAAATGGGAATGGATTAAAATCGAGAAATCTATATTTTTTACCCAGCCCTACCAAAAAACACCCAAAACACTCAGCAACCACGTAGTAACATGCTAAAACCACATAGAACGCACTAGCAACCCTCTAAAACACTTAAGCAACTACAAATGTTTTAATAGGGTGATTCTTCAATTGGGGGCTATTTTGCCATCTTACATTTTGATGAATGAAATTTGGTTGAATTTTGTTAGAATTATGTCAAGACAATGTTTACATGCTTTGATGTAAAGATATAATAATGGCCACGACTGAGCTTAAATATAATTTGAGTATTTTATATCTATTTGCCAACTGGCACTGCAAAACGTCATTACCATCACAACATCAAAAAGTATCATAATGTAAAGAATGTATCAAGGAGATAATTTAAACTCATTTATCTTGCAAACATTGTTAATCTTCAACAATACGTATAAAAAACTAAATGTTTCCATTCAGCGAATTACATATATTTTCTTGTTCTTACCATCAAAATGTGTTTTTCTGTGTTCATCAAAGCACACTTTTGTTTAATTTCGGGAAAATTATTTTTAGTTGTTTTTTCTTTGAATAGGTGGATGAGTATTTCATTAGGCTTTTCATGTAGCACCTGAAGATTGAACATAAAACAGTTTTAAATATATGTTTTCTGTAAATTAAGCAACGTGGCGGTAATGACATACTGTTCTGGTAATGACATAGTGTTTTGGTAATGACATAAATGAAAAGTGCACTGATACATAAAGCAAATTTAAAGGCTTAAATAATGACTTCTGTTGAGTGTTGTTGAAAGAAATGGACAGATGTGAGGAGATATATATATAAATATGACACAACCATCAACTTGAACATGTTTATTTCAATCATGAAGAAACCATACAATATGTTTTAGAGAATCAATTGTTACAATGGGATAAAACAGCATAAACATCCTTCATAAACTATGACTATTACCATTAGGTGAAATATTATATGTTTGGGTTGCATTGGGTTAAAACTAACAATGCATAATGAAACGTGTTTGCTTTCAAACACACTCAAAAAATTATTTTATGATGCTGTTCACTTTATTTAAGCAATTCATCTTGATTTAACACAATTATATCAGGTTTCTGGTTCAAATGTAATTGATTCATGTTAAACTGACTTAAAACCGTTACTCTTTGACATAACTTGATGTTTTCATTTTGAAATAACACGTTTCAATTAAGTAACCCAATCAAACAAGACTTTCACTTCCCATCATGCTTTGCAAAGGGGCTGAATTCGGAGAGTAAATGTTTAAATAAAGTGCTATTTGATGCCTTTTTAACAAGATGAGAAAATGGGGAGACTTTTTAATGCTTAATGTTTTGTTATGTTGGTATTTAAAATTTTTTGTTATGTTAGTGTTTTTGGAGGTTACCATTGTGGTGAAGTAGAGCATGTGCTTGGGATGAGGACCTGCTAATAACAATTAAAGCTATTTTAATAATAAAAACAACTACTTTGGGCATGCCATGGATGTAACAAAACCATCTTCTGGCTAGCCAATAAGACCTTGTAAAAGGTTTTGTAAATGTTGTAAAAAATAGTATTTGACTAAATAAAAAAAATCAATTAAACTGTATTACTTGATTTGGTTTGTTTTTAATATTCATTTTAGAATAATTAAATTGAGTAGTTTTGGACAAAATTAATAATGTTAAACTGATTTAACTAAATGGCATTGAATTAACCTTACGTAAAAAACTTACGTTTACTGAAATATACAATTTTAATTAAATTCAACATAACCCAATTACGTGGAACCTGTTGACATAAAAAAAATTAAGTAAAACCCACGTATCTTTTTTGAGTGCATGTATTTGAACATTCAAAATGTGAATTAGAGATGATAAAGGGAGATGGATGGGATGTGGAGAGAAAGAGATACTGGGCCCTAGTTTAAATGACAGGCATAGTGTAGTCACTCAATGAGCAAAGTGTCCTGAAGATCAACTCCAGCCTTTTTTCTATAATCTCTAGAGTCTAGACCTTTCAGTTGATTTCTTGGGAGCCATTCTGGTTAAAAAATAAGAAAAATTTGTTTTAGGAAGTAAGGCATCTCACTTAAGTTTCATTGTAAAATCACACTATTATGCTTCTTTAACTTAATTTATAAACACATCATATGATATAGATAGTGACACAGAATATGTCATTACCACCATCACTTGTCATTACCATCACAACAAGTTGTGTGTTGGTAATGACGTGATGCGGTAATGACATTTTTTTATTTTTTTCAGGAAAAAAGATGCTAGGTCATGGATTTGTTAACATCATTCAACAGCTAGTACAAAAAGAACTTTAAATACACATAAATCATGTGAATATAAATATATATTTATCAAAATATTGCTGCTACAGCATTTATGGTAATGACGCTGAATAAGTCTACTCCATGATCAGAAGGAATTCATGATTAAATTACTTACTTTTTCAGACATCAAATATCACTGTTCTTCCATGGCTGACATGTGCTCCCCTGCTAGTCTTCATTTCCATGGTTGCATCATAAACAAGTCTTACCCTCAAAAAAATCCTTGTTGTAATCATAGACTGTCGCGGTAATGACAGTATTGTTATGGACAATTCTAAATTGTTAAAAATATTCACAAATTGCACAGATATGAACCAGAATTATTCATCAAGTGCCTTTTTAAGTTACTGTTTAAACATATATTGTGATTTTTTAATGAACTGATAACATTTTATCACATTTTCAGAGCAGATAAGTTTTAAAGTCTGGGTTGGGGACAAGGCCTTAGTAGCCAAATATTAGTGATGAAAACATTTTTAAAAATGGAAATCAAACTGATTTTAGTGTATAACATTTTTTGGTGGTGCAATGAACATTATTTGAAATAACTAAACTATTTATTTTAAAATATAGTAATTTTAACATGAATGTATAACCTGGGGACATAAAAGTTCCCCTAATTGAAGAATCACCCAATAACACAATAGCTCCATTTTCTTCTAAAAAAAATTTTATCAGTTGTTCAAAATGCAGTTTTTGGTACTGATCCAACTGAAGCATTAAATAGCCTACAGTACATGCTGTCCTGCTAAAGGCAATAAGCTTATTGCTCCTAAGAGGGCTTCCTACAGTAAATAAGACCTGTGCTATCAGAGTCCTTCCTTCCATCTAGCTACATTAAGATATCTGAGATAATATCATGGTTAGTCATGTTGTCCCTGTAGTATTATCAAGCCCATCAATGTGATGCTGTTCTCCTTTGCCTTAATGGAAATCTGGCAGCATAAACAATACAAATGAACTCTCTGTTTGAGAATGATGTTTGGCAAACAGACTCCATCCACAAAGATACACACTAGTTATTTCTCCACATGCTACTAGATGGGATATCATGAACAATAAAGATAGGAGTGGTCTTTTGCATAAGGGTTTTGTGCATTTTAAAGAAATCATTGATATTCACTTAAAGGGTTAGTTTGCCCAAAAATAAAAACGATTCCATGATTTACTCAGCATCATCAAGCCATAGGTGTATGACTTTCTTCTTTCAGCCGAACACATTCAGAGTTATTATTAAAAAATATCCTGGCTCTTACTAGCTTTTTAATGGGAGTGAATAGTAAGCCCAAAAAAATGTATCCATCCATCATAAAAGCAATCCATACTTGTAATCCATACTTAATCCAACACATGGTGTTAATAAATGCCTTCTAAAGCGAAGTGATGCGTTTTTGTTAGAAAAATATCCATATTTATAACTTTATATGCTATAATCCCTGGCTTCCAGTAACGGCCGTCTGCGAGTTGAGTTCCAGTGGAAGAGTGACCTCTGACCTGACACATGACGTACTGACGAACGCGGAAGGGCAGAGAATAGAGCAAAACACTTGAACACTTTTCAAGAGAAATGTGGGAGGATCTTGAGATTTTTGCTCAACCTTATTTGTTTGAACCGCGAGAGACATCTTCTCTCACCTAAGCTTATGCTGCTCCTACATCATGCGTCAGGTCAGAGGTCACTCTTCCGCCGAAGCTAGACTTGTGTACGGCCATTAACAGAAGCTAGTGATTACTTTATAAAGTCATAAATATGGATATTTTTCTTTTAAAAAATGCTTTGCTTCACTTCAGAAGGCCTTTATTAACCCCCTGCTGTTACAAGTGGCTCAGGCAGGAAGGCGAGGACAGGAAAATACTTTACTCAAACGAAGTTTACTGGTGAAGATTTCTCAAAACAAGCAATACACAATGGAACAAACGCACTATACATAACTGTGACCAGACAAAGAGTGAGAGAACAAGAGGAACTTAAATACAAACACAGATGACTGATGACAGAGGACAGGTGATACAGGTAATGATTAACTAAACACAGCTGAACAGAACTAGACTAATAAGGGTAACCAATGAAACACAGGAGTGGCGGGAAAAAGAACAAAGAAACATGTGGCAAATGCAAAAACACAACAGAGACTAGACATGTGACATTACTCCCCACCTGGAGTCCTGGATGACCGTGGCAGGTATCTGGGCCCTGACTGGCTGGGAAGTCTCCAGGGTGGCCATGGGGGGTCAGGAGTCTCGGGTGGTCATGGCGGATCAGGAGTCTCGGTGGTGGGAAGGGCCTGTGGAATGGGGCGAGTTTGTGGGCTGGAGCAGCCTTGTGGAGACTTGGAGTGGGCTCGTGGAGACTTGGAGTGGGCTCGTGGAGACTTGGAGTGGGCTCGTGGAGACTTGGAGTGGGCTCGTGGAGACTTGGAGCGGGCTCGTGGAGACTTGGAGTGGGCTCGTGGAGACTTGGAGTGGCTCGTGGAGACTTGGAGCGGGCTTGTGGAACCTTGGAGCGGCAGGATCGCTCCAAAAGTCGATTAGCCACTCCTGATTGGAGCACCTGAATTCAATGATTTGGAGGGGTGTCCCAATACTTTTGGCAATATAGTGTATTTGCTTTCTGGCCCACTTAAAAACATTCAGAAAAGTGAAAGCACTTCAGTAAATATATGTAATGATATTCTTTTTTTTACCCTTTTTTCTACCCTTAGGTTCTGATGTGTATGTCCTGTGACAAGGAAAGATGGAGACTTCCAACTTAACTCTTTCTCCAAGCCCCAGCCATGCTAACAAGACAGACTTTTTCCAAGCCAGTCCATTCACAGCTGTCGAGATTGTTCTCATCATTCTCGGCCTGAGCACTTTAAGTCTGATCACAATTATTGGCAATGTGCTGGTCATGCTCTCTATCAAGGTCAACAGGAACCTCCAGACGGTCAACAACTACTTCCTGTTCAGTCTAGCATGTGCCGACCTGTTCATCGGTGTTTTCTCCATGAACCTCTACACCGTGTACATTGTGACTGGCCACTGGCCTTTAGGAGCTATGGTCTGTGACCTCTGGTTGGCTCTGGACTATGTGGTGAGTAACGCCTCTGTTATGAACCTCCTCATCATCAGCTTCGACCGATATTTCTGCGTCACCAAACCTCTCAGTTATCCGGTCAAACGGACCCACAAGATGGCAGGCATGATGATCGCCGGAGCTTGGATCCTGTCGTTCATTCTCTGGGCTCCAGCCATCCTGTTCTGGCAGTTCATCACGGGCAGCCGGACGGTTCCTGAAGGCGAGTGCTACATCCAGTTTTTCTCCAATGCTGTGGTCACCTTCGGCACCGCCATCGCTGCCTTCTACCTGCCTGTCATCACTATGACAGTGCTGTACTGGCAGATCTCCAAAGCCAGCCGCAGTCGTGTGCGAAGGAGAGACAATCGGAGAGCATCCAGAGTCAGTAATGATGGAGGCCAGACTGGACCCACAACTGAGAGTGATAAGGAGAGGAAGTCAATCCAAGGAGGAGAAGAAATGGTTCCACGTAGGCAGAGTGCCTCAGATGCCACTACAGGTTCGTATTACTTTTTTTCTTACATTGAACACAATGGGAGTTTTTTTTTTTTGGAAGAATGTTCAAACTGCTCTTTATACAAAGATGTACATATAGAGAACAGGGGCTCCAAAAAAGACAAAAGAGAAGAATAAAAATCTATACGAGGAGTTTCCAAACTTTTTGATGAAGTGTTATTATTGTTAAAGGGTAAGTTCACCCAAAACTAATCCATATTAATTGAACGGTTTAGTCCGAATTTTCTGAAGAGACACAATCGCTTTATATGATGAGCAGATTGAATTTAGGCTTATTAGGAAGTCAACATGTTTTTCCAAATAAATTAAACAGTTTTTTAAAATAACATTAACTTGAGTTAAAAAAAGAAAATGTCTACTTATTTTGAAAGTGTTTTAGATATATACACCTAAAAAAAACTGTATATATATACACTCACCTAAAGGATTATTAGGAACACCATACTAATACTGTGTTTGACCCCCTTTCACCTTCAGAACTGCCTTAATTCTACGTGGCATTGATTCAACAAGGTGCTGAAAGCATTCTTTAGAAATGTTGGCCCATATTGATAGGATAGCATCTTGCAGTTGATGGAGATTTGTGGGATGCACATCCAGGGCACGAAGCTCCCGTCCACCACATCCCAAAGATGCTCTATTGGGTTGAGATCTGGTGACTGTGGGGGCCATTTTAGTACAGTGAACTCATTGTCATGTTCAAGGTGACATGGTGCATTATCGTGCTGGAAGTAGCCATCAGAGGATGGGTACATGGTGGTCATAAAGGGATGGACATGGTCAGAAACAATGCTCAGGTAGGCCGTGGCATTTAAACGATTCCCAATTGGCACTAAGGGGCCTAAAGTGTGCCAAGAAAACATCCCCCACACCATTACACCACCACCACCAGCCTGCACAGTGGTAACAAGGCATGATGGATCCATGTTATCTTCTGTTTTACGCCAAATTCTAACTCTACCATCTGAATGTCTCAACAGAAATCGAGACTCATCAGACCAGGCAACATTTTTCCAGTCTTCAACTGTCCAATTTTGGTGAGCTTGTGCAAATTGTAGCCTCTTTTTCCTATTTGTAGTGGAGATGAGTGGTACCCGGTGGGGTCTTCTGCTGTTGTAGCCCATCCGCCTCAAGGTTGTGCGTGTTGTGGCTTCACAAATGCTTTGCTGCATACCTCGGTTGTAACAAGTGGTTATTTCAATCAAAATTGCTCTTCTATCAGCTTGAATCAGTTGGCCCATTCTCCTCTGACCTCTAGCATCAACAAGGCATTTTCGCCCACATGACTGCCGCATACTGGATGTTTTTCCCTTTTCACACCATTCTTTGTAAACCCTAGAAATGGTTGTGCGTGAAAATCCCATTGTGAAATACTCAGACAGGCCCGTCTGGCACCAACAACCATGTCACGCTCAAAATTGCTTAAATCACCTTTCTTTCCCATTCTGACATTCAGTTTGGAGTTCAGGAGATTGTCTTGACCAGGACCACACCCCTAAATGCATTGAAGCAACTGCCATCTGATTGGTTGATTAGATAATTGCATTAATGAGAAATTGAACAGGTGTTCCTAATAATCCTTTAGGTGAGTGTGTATATATATATATATATATATCACATACAGTACCTGTCAAAAGTTTGGAAACATTAATATTTTGTATGTTTTTGAAAGAAGTCTCATCTGCTCGCCGAGGCTGAATTTATTTAATCAAAAAAACAGTAATATTACAAAATATTATTACAAATTGAAATAACTATTTTACTATTTGAATATATTAAAAAATAGAATTTATTCCTGTGATGCAAAACTGAATTTTCAGCATCATTACTCCCGTCTTCAGTCACATGATCCTTCAGAAATCATTATAATATGATGATTTGCTGCTAAAGAAACATTTCTTAGAATTATCAATGTTGAAATCAGTTGTAATACTTAGTATTTTTGTAGAAATGGTGATTTTTCAGGATTCTTTAATGAATTGAAAGTTCAATGAACAGCATTTATTAAATAGAAATCTTTTGTAACATTATACATTTATTATGCATGCATGAATCAATACATACAACGATGTATAAATAAATATAATACATCCTTGATGAATAAAAGTATTAATTTCTCTCTTTTTTAATCTTACCACAAATGTTTGAACGTTATCGTTTCCACAAAAATGTTAAGCAGCTAAATCTATAATATAACAGTACTATTATATTGCAAATATTGTGTGTATAAGTATAATTGTGTGTGTGTATTTATGTTTTAACATTTGTATTGAGTATTCTCTAATATCTTGTGATATCTGACAGTAATAGTAAATGTGTTAAAAAATCAATTAATATCTAAACATTAACTTATTTCCTATTCTACCATTCTTCTGTTCACTCAAATGTTCAACATATATAAGTGCACTATTGTAAACCATAGCTTTGTGTGAGAAAGAGATTTCAATTGAATCTGCTGAGACATATTAACTACATTTATGGACTTTTTTGGATCTTGGCAGCAGACCATATTCAGTCGAACACAAGTATTGTCCCCCCCCCAGTTATCTGAACCATATATAGTTAAATCTTGTCATCATCAAAGATCTCACTGAAAATATATTGTACCCACCTGCAGGAGAAGAACGGGAGAGTGAGAATGACTCTATATCTGGAAGTGTGCTCGCTTCAAACCAGCGGGATGAGGAGGCCGTACCTATAAGCACAAACGGTGACATCAGAAGCCGTCAGACCCAATCAGCTCCGCTGGCCACAGGAAGTTGGGTCAGATTTACTTGCTTCAGAACAGCATCCCAAAAGGACCTGCAAAACACCTATAAACCCAACAGCGGAGGTCAGGACATGACCAACGGGAAGGAAAGGCTGAGTCTGGTGTCGCAGAAGATTCTCATGCCACGGTATCAGAAGAGGAAGAGTTTATCCTTGCGGGAGAAGAAGGTGACAAGGACCATTATGGCCATTCTGGTGGCGTTTGCAGCCACATGGACTCCCTACAATGTCATGGTACTCATCAACACTTTTTGCTCGGTCTGTATTCCAAACACAATGTGGATCTTTGGCTACTGGCTCTGCTACATAAACAGTACGGTTAACCCCGCTTGCTATGCCCTGTGCAATGTCACCTTCAAGAACACCTTCAAACGGCTGCTGACATGCAATTACAGGAATATTCATGCCAACAGAGAACAATAAGACAGTGGGCAAAGTTATATGCACTTATAAACAGTTTCACAGAGAATATCCAGAAGTCTGGTGATTTGGATCTATAGACCTCATTCACAGCAGCACCATCATTCATTTTGAACAGGAATGAAAGCGAGGCTGTGAGGGATAGACATTCATCTCTTCAGTGGGTTGTACTGTGTTTTTGTGCTAAAAATTTCAGTAGACAAAAAACTCCAGACAACACAATCTGTGGAAAATGATAAGTGATCTAGGAGCTTTGTACAGCTTTTTACAGCGGATGCCACTGAAAACATGGTGAATTTATTCCTCACAGCCTCGCTTTCATACCTGTCATGACGCTGCTCTGAATAAGGTCTATTCCTGGTTTTGAAGATACCAGGCCAGGCCAAGCTGTTGAAACATTCAAATGTTATTTCAGCAGCCAAATTATTAGAATAATACGGAAAAGAAGCGGTGAACAGTTTGTTTTATTTCTTGCGTTATCACGTTTTGCTCTTAAGTTTAAGTGATAAATTCAACTTTTGTAACATATAGCCTATATATAATAAGATATTTTACTTAAAAAAAAATATATATATATATATATAATCCTAAAGACAAAAAAAATGCTGCATTCATTAAAACAAACCGTTCAAAAGTTTATGAACCATTGATTCTTAATACTGTGTGTCGTTCCCTGGATGATCCACGGCTGTTTTTTTGTTTTGTGATGGTTGTTCTTGGGTCGCTTGTTTGTTCGGAGCAGTTAAACTGCACAATGTTCTTGAGAAAAATCCTCCAGGTCCTGCACATTCTTCAGTTTTCCAGCATCTTTGGCATATTTGAACCTTGTCCAGCAGAGACTGTATGATTTTGAGATCCATCTTTTCACACTGAGGACGATTGAGGGACTCAAACACAACTATTAAAAAAAGGTTGAAACATTCACTGATGCTCCAGAAGGAAACACAATGCATTAAGAGCTGGGGGTGAAAACTTTTGAACAGGAGGATGATGTCCAAATTTTCTTATTTTGTTTAAATATATATATTTTTCATTTAGCACTGCCCAACGGAAGCAACAGAAGATACTTGCATGTTTTCCGGTAGACAAATTAAGTACAATTGACTTTAATCTTCAAATTCAATAAGTTTTCACCCCCAGCTCTTAATGCATGATGTTTCCTTCCAGAGCATCAGTGAATGTTTCAACCTTTTTTAATAGTTGTGTTTGAGTCCCTCAATCGTCCTCAGTGTGAAAAGATGGATCTCGAAATCATTCAGTCTCTGCTGGACAAGGTTCAAATATGCAAAAGATGCTGGAAAACTGAAGAATGTGCAGGACCTGGAGGATTTTTCTGAAGAACGCTGGGCAGTTGAACTGCTCCGGACAAACAAGACTCAAGAACAACCATCACAAAACAAAAAAACAGCCGTGGATCATCCAGGGAACGACACACAGTATTAAAAATCAAGGGTCCATAAACTTTTGTACAGGTCATTTGAATAGATTCAGCTATTGTTTTGTCTTGTGGACTATATGTAAAAATCTCTATGTAAAATATCTTATTCAAGACAGAGCTAGATAAAAAAATAACATGCCTTTTGTATGATCTCTCTTATTTAGTTAAAATTATTCACATTTTCAGATTCTGCAAGGGGTTCACAAACTTTTTCTTGCAACTGCATGTGTATATATATGTAAATGATCACGAAAGAAATGTATCACGGTTTCCACAACAATATTATCAAAGCTGTTTTCAACATTGATAATAATAAATGTTTTTGAGCAGTAAATCACCATATTAGAATGATTTCTGAAGGATCATGTGACTGAAGACTGGAGTCATGATTTTTTTTTAAATATATTAAAAGACTTGCTTTAAATTGTATTAATATTTCATAATATTATGTTTTTTGTTTTAACCAGAGAACTCCATTGCAACGCACATGTTTGGTAAATCACGTGTAATTCTCTACATAATTATTTAGATTTCCCTGTCATTTAGCAGTTATGCTAATAATGGTGTTTCATCATTATATATAATGGTGTAACTTATGATTCACACATCTTTTGACTAGTAAATCTAACTTTTACAGCTATTTGTTATTACATAAAAAAAATGCTTTAAAAAAACATTTCATTTAAACTGCAATATATAGCTGATGCAATTCTAGATTTGTAACACTTTATTTTAAGGTGACGTAGTTGCACGTTACTTTACGTACTTAGTGATAACAATAAATTCTGCATAATTACAAGTAACTAACCCTAAGGTACGTACATATAATTAATAATATTACTCAGTACTTAAAATAAAGTGTAACAAGTTTTTTTTTCCTGATTGTGATCATTCTGTGCTTGCCATGTAGCCTATGTGATTATGTAAATATATTTATACAAGCATTTTTATTTGCAATTACATGTACATAAACACAGTCAATGATGTTATTTTATGTGTATACACATAGGCACGTTTTAGGTCTTCATTAATCAACGTGTGGTGGGAAAAAAGAAAAAAAAATAGTGGAATTATGGAAAGAAATAGAATGCAAAAAGAAAGTAATGATTTGGAGACCATAAGTACCGGTATATAAAAATTAATAACAGGAACACAATTTAGTTAAAAACTATTTTAGCTTTAATCATTTATCATAGGAAAATAAACAGACATCTTGTAGGTCTTTAACAAGCAAACTGGCCTTTTTCTTTTTTAAACAAAGTTTAAATTGCATATGTTCCATTTTACCAGGGAGGAATCACAAAACGAACAAGCAAGATTTCCGCCATTGTCCACAAACGGTCAACTTTTTTTTTTCTTCTCTCCCTCTCCAATTTACAGTATAATGCTGGTATTTCAGGATAAATACTTAAAGGCAGTGACAAAATGAGTTTGTCAGTGGAAATGAGAATAAAAGACATTTTTACCTCAATATGAAGCTCTAAAACAAAGTACAGAAAAACAAAGGCATTCAAGGGACCCATCATAATTCGGACTATACCATTAGGAAGGCTGTTCAGTGTTTTATTGCTGATTCAATTTGAACTACATCAAGCCCCTTTTCCAAACAGGCTTCGTAACAAAGTACATGATGGTGCGACTGTGCGTCTTAATAATATAATACACGTCTCTAGAAAAACAAGACATCACTGGCGACACTGAGGTAGCGTAAACGTTACGAGGCGTAGCAGGGCAGGATCTCAGAGGCGTCTCCTAAACCCTTGACCTCGGTCATTTGCCAAAGTCCCAAGTTCAGCACCTTAAGGCAGGGCAGCTGCGTGATTCTCTCGAGTCCCCTTTTGGTTATTTTGGTGCAGCCGTACAGGTCGATCCCGGTCAGCTGCGTCAGATGATCCGCGATGAGCTCGAGGCCCTTGTCCGTGATCCGGACGCACTGGCCGATGTTCAGAGTCTTGAGCTCGTGCATCTGCCGGACCATCCGGTTGATCCCGTCGTCGCTGATGTGGCACGAGCAGAGCGACAGAGATTTGAGCTGGTACAGGCCCTGCGCGATGTAAGCCAGGCTCTGGTCGCCCACTTTGTCGCAAAACGACACGTCCAGCCCGTACAGCCTCAGCGCGCCCATGGAGAGATGCATGATCCCCGTGTCGCTGATGTTATCGCACGAGCGCAGGTTAAGCGTCCAGAGTTGGGTCATGTGTGACAGGTGGATCATGCCGGCGTCGGATATCCCGCCGCAGAAGCTCAAGTTCAGGACTTTCAGCTTGTTCAGGCCCTTGGAAATGTGCTTGAGCGACAGATCGGTGAGTTTCTGACAGTCCTGCAGGGTGAGGTGCTCCAAACTCAGGCAGCCCTCCGCGGCGCTGCGCGTCATGCCGGCCAGGTGCCCGATGCCCACGTCCGAGACGTGCCGGCAGCTTCTCAAGTTCAGGCTTTTGAGGTTATGGAGGCCCCAAGCGATGAGCAACAAGCCCGTGTTGGTGATATTGCTACACCCGCCGAGATCCAACAGTTCGAGGTTCTTCAGATACTGCGCAATCCTGCCCAAACTGGAATCGGTGATCTGTTTGCAAAGGCTGAGGTTGAGGATCCTCAGTGACGGGATGTCCTGCACGAATGCATGACCGAGGCCGTTGTCCGTTAGGTTGTAGCATCCACTCAAGTTAAGGCTCTCGATGTTGGGCATGCCCTGAATAACATAGCTAAGGCTGCGCCTCAGGCTGAGGATCTGGACTTTCTTGATCCCTCTGGTTTGGAGGCTGGGGAAGAGCGATGGGTTTGCTCTTCTCAGATGGAGTTTGGCTTCCACTCCCCTCCAGACGGATTTGTGGTACGAGGCGTCTCTCCACGCCGTGCACACTTGCGCGACTCTGCCTTTACCTTTAACGTCCAGGTAGTTGAAAATCATCGCTAGGATCTCCGGGAAAAGGCTCGAGACGTGGATCTCCATTTCTAAGAGCAGCTCGTTAGCTTAGCGAAGTTAGTAACGTTAGTCTGGGATTCTGCCGGTGAGGACCGCATGTAAAAATCAAAAAGCCGGGAGAAATGTCCGAACGAAGTAAACGTACAACAAAAATAAAACACGAACGCGCTTAGTTGCATTTAAAACTTGGTGTGAGATTCATTCGCTTGGAATAACCAGCTTACGTCGGAGTAGACGCTGTATTTGCACCGCCAGGTCTTTGTAACGGCCGTTTCCAGATCGCGACGCATGTTTAGTAAACATAAATGTGAATCCATGAAAAAGCTCGCCGAGAAGACTTTGGAAAACGAAACGTTAATGGTTGGAGAAAACAAACGATTTCGCGTGAATACAAATCAGCCATTTGACGAAAACTATGGAGTCCGGTTTCCGGTAGCCTTTGTCTTCATCCTTTCAAAACGGGGAGGGTGACTGTTCGCCGGGCTATTTGTATGGTATGCAAAACGCCATATGTTTATGTTTAAAGTGTGCGAAATGTATAGCAAACGTAGTTACTTTTCTTTAAAAACATACGAAGCACTGCATTTGCTCAAATTAATTCAAATTGTGTTCATTTACAACAACAACAAACCCCCCTAATCGTGATGGAATGTCCGACTCGTTACCTCGAATCGGTTCCTTTGATCAGATTCAAAGAATCGGTTAGCAAAACTGATAGAAGCTTTACGTCAAGGCGCAAATACTAAAATGCACAAATTGTTGTCGACGTTTTACATTCATAAACATAAAAATTACATTTACATTTTTTATGTCGTAAAAGCAGACATAAATAAATTAGCTAATAAAAAACGATACAAAATAATTACGTCTTATAAAGGAAAAGGTTGTGGGATGTTTAGATAATAACATTTGAATAAATAAAATGTACAAACCAAATCTGTTTTGTGTGTTGATAAAACACAAAATTAGGTCCTCATATATCTGATATGTGGGCACTAAAGTGAGTCTAATCCTCGTTTTAGGCTACTCCAAATGCGTATAGCTCACTTTTTGGTTTTCTGCTTATTAGGATTTTAACGGGTCTTGGTTCAGTGAATTGTCGAGTTGTTGTTTCCGGAAATCGAATTCGTGATCTACTCGTTCAGATCGGTTTCATGAAGAATTTTAACTTATTTATTCAAAAGATTCGGTTCAAACGAATGATTCACTCATGAATCAAACCTGGCTTCCGGCTCAACGTCACCGGACGTAAACAAATATAAGCTCCAGTTATCTAGATTTTACGCTTATTTCCAATGCAAACCTGTTCATCAACATGAGCCTGACCAGTGTAAAACCCAGCTATACTCTTGTACTTTGAAACAGTAATAATAAACATGAAGTTTTAAAAGTATTTTACTACAAATTCAGTCATGTTGAGGTTGTCCACAGCAGCACACATGAAAGCTGATAACAAATTCAGTATGAAACAAAGCACAGACTTCAGAAATGACAGTGCAAGGTATTAAAGTACCACTGTAAACCTTTTAAATGTCTAAAAACGTTCCTCGTGTAAAAATCTATGCAAGATATGCTCAATTTCCTTCTATAAAACTACAGAGAAATTGATCAATTTATAACCTAAGTCAAAAAGCTTCCATAAATAAAAATAAGAGAAACAAAAATCACAACAAAAAACTCTTTACCTTATCACCATGCAATGGGGTTTTATGCATCCTTTCTGTTTTATATTCTGCAATATACATTTATATCCAATTATGCTTATTTAAACCATTCAATTAACTCTTAAATTCTAAAGAAATCAGACAATAGTCTTTTTAAATTAAGCAAATGCTTTATAAAATGACCTTTTAAAATAGCATATTATAGCCATTATAAATGCTCTATTTCAGTTTCATCTAACACCATATTATCAACTAGCTAGAAGGGAGTTTTTGTTAACACATTCAATTAGCAATCCCTGCTTGCTCTCTGGCAGCTCATTATCATCACATAAAAAAGCAACAAGCTTGAAAACGTACAATGTTCTGCACTGTATTGTCATTAGCAATAGTTATTCTCACAAATTAAGAGACTAATTTCATTTTATACCATTAAGAGTGCAAGTTAGATTGGCAATGATTTATAAGCACTAAATGTAGTTCTTTAAAGCCCTATGACAATAAATAGTGCATGAGATCAAGAGTGACAATAATGGAAGAGATTTCTACATTTAGTGATACTGTCGCCTCATAACACAATACGTTAAGTGAAGCTCACTTAAGGTGCAGTCACATTTTGCGAACTAAAAAGCTAAATTGCCTAATGTATGAAGCACAGCTCACACAGAAGTCACTTTCAAACCAAGCAGCTTTCTGTTGGTCAAATTTGTGAAATTCCCGTGAAAATCATGTGGATTCCGATTGAAACGACTGGATTTCGCTCACGAAAACTCGCCAAACAACAGTAAACGTGACTGTGCCTTTAAACATAAAATGCGTGTTAATTAAAATAGACACATTCCATGTCTATTGCCAATGAAAAACTATGTAGAAAAATTCAAAAAAATCATCCACAGGTTTAGAACATTATGAAAACAATTGCTTTAAATTGAGTCCTCTCCCATTTTTCCACAAAGCAGCCTTGGCTTTTGCACAAAGCTGGAATGAAACTGGAAATTCCAGTTTTAGAAATACATAACGTACGGAGCTACTTCACAAGTTCACAGAAAATAGTAGTAGTTTATAATCAATCGTTTGAAATGGATTCTTCACAGCAATTCATTCCATCAGCTGGTTTTCCTGCTTGTTCCGAAAGAATCGGAGCGGCAGTGGGAGAAGTCGATGAAGATTCCGTCAGGATCCGATTCCAGTGAGTCCAGCCCCTGCATTACAATTGTCTCCGGACTGGAGGAGCAGCTGGGGGGTGACGAAAGGCCTTTGTCCACCTCGGATGACGCCACCTGGGCGTCCGGGGCGTGCAGACACCCAGCGGAGGTGTGGATGAAGACAGGTGGAGAAATTAGAGCGGGCTGTCCTGTGGCCCCTCGCACCACACCGGACAGGGTGAGGTCGTGATCCAGTGAGAGTCTGGGGGTCGAGCTTGTCTCTATTCCCACAGACAGGGCCGAATAGCCCTGGTGCTCTATGCAGGAAGTGACATCGCATGCGGAGTGACGGCGGATGCCCACGCTGCCCACAGAGCTCACTTCGGAGTCGTACTCGGCCACGGGCGTCAGCATGGGGATGTTGTAACTCTTGGAGCGCACTACCGGGTTACTGGAGGGCAGGTCTGCAGACTTGGACCAGCAATACTGCAAACGCCTCTCTGGAAAGATTTTTAAGAAATGTTTTACTTTTTTTTACTGAAGTAGTACAGTTCTGACATACTTAAAACATATGATCATGGGTGGAGAACATAATTGCGAGATCTTTAAAGGGACAGTTCATCTATTTATTAAATGCATGTATAACGTTTTTTTTAAACACATTTATCAAATTTGATATTACTGTTCTATTATGCTTTTGCTGCAATTCATGAGATCAATACCATTCAATTTATTCTACTGACATTTTTAACATTAATGTCATGATCCCAGCTGTCTTGTGAGGACTTTTGTTATTTCCTGTGCCATGTTTTGTAGTTCTTTGTAGTTTTTCATGTTGATTAGTCTCCCCAGGTGCGTCTTGTTCATTTGTTAAGCTTGTTTGCCCCTGTGTATTTAAACCCCTGTTTCCTGTGTTCTTTGTCAGGTCTTGTCCTACATGGATGTACGTTTGGTGCGACTCATTCTGTTCTCTGTTTCTTGGTTCGCTGATCTCTGTGGTTTTGTTATGTTTATTTTGTTATTAAACTAATTTGCATTTGGATCCAGCTCTCCCTTTTGTTTTTGAGTTCACCCTGTGTTACAAGTAATACATTTAGAAAAATAAATTGAATACAATTTTGTGTTTATCTTTCCTCCTTTTTGACATACGTTATTTCTTGAGACATAATTAGTATATTTCTGTATTCTTTTTATGGAGTTTCTCCATGCCACTGCTACCCATGATATTTATTGTGAAAATAATTTATAAATAATTGAATTAAAAATATTTATCTTAGGTTTATACAATGAGCATTATTATATATATATATATATATATATATATATATATATATATATATATATATATATATATATATATATATATATATATATATATATATATATATTATATAATACAAATACAGTAAATATTTTCCAGATATTTTAAATGTAGCAACTTATCTCTTTATGATATCAAGCTTAATATTTTGAGCTTAATCTCACATAGTATAAATGAGTCGTAATAAATAATAAAAAAAAAAATTTAATCTTTAAATATAATGCTTTATCATCATTTTCTGTATTTCTATGGTAAAATATATATAATTCATTGTTTTCAACTTTGATAATAATACGACACACAATATTTTGAAGATTTTCTGTTAAATTACTGTATTTCTATTTCCCTCAGGAAGGCACATTGTACCTTGTTCATGTTAACTGAATAAACATGTCAAAAAATTGCAATAACATTTCACAATATTGCTTTTTATTTATTTATTTATTTTTACGGTATTTAGATTCCTTTAAAACACAGCCTTGCAAATAAATGCAGACTTGGTGAACATTAGAGACTTTCAAAAACATTAAAACTTCTTACTAAACCCAAACATTTGAACAGTTAAAACTAATAAAAGCAAAGTTCCTTTTTATTTGAACTATCCTGTTAAGTTCTTTACTTCAGAAAGAAACCAATATTAAACAGACTAAATGTTGGGTCTGAAATGTGCTCTCTCTCACCAATCGCACAGGAGCAGTGAGCGGCGCCACACTCATGTGAACACAGTCCCTGCGTGCCCAGGTACGGCGACACCACCTTCTGAATGAGAGACTCCAGCTTCAGGTATTCTTCACTCACACCTTTGGATTCATGAACCCCCTGTAAGACGTAAAGATGACATATTTAGGAGTTTCAACTGTATCCCTATTGAAATATGAATTACAGTCATTCTAGTTGAGACGCACAAGACTTATGATTAATGTCTCGCTCTATATGACACAATTGCTTACACCATCACAAATGACCTGTCTTGAAGTGACTAGGTTATCATTTCTGGGTGCAGCTCATGACGGTATGGCTGGATCTTTCACATTCTCTGAGAGGATTTTGAAAAGGGAATTCTTGCAGTTCATGCGTACCTGCAACACCAAAAGCATCTGGACGATGGAGGGAGGGACACGGGCTCGTGGTCTGGACAGAGCCTCCTCCAGCTTCACGTTAAGGGTGATGGTGTTTCGAAAGTGCAGCAGGGCCAGCTGACGCACCGATGGCTCCTTCCCCTAAACATTAACATGCATACAGATTCACACACCACCGCTGCATATGATTTCTGACAAGTTATTTTGAGCGTGACTGGACTGTACCTGGACGGGGTGGAAGATGGCTTGAAGCATAGTGAGAACATCACAAAAGAAAAAGTCCCATGTCTCAGCCAAAGAGTCCAATAACTTCTGACCTATTTTCAGCCAGACGAGAAACAGTTTGTATTGTTTGTGTACCAAGTGAAATGCTGTGTAATGTGGCAATTCTGTAAATTAAATGTATTTGTTGTTGAAATGGCATAGTATACCTTCATAAAATCGTATTTTGTCCCGTAAAATGACCATGCCTTTAGTTAAAAGTTGATTCTGATAATGAGGAAAAAGGGAATAAATTATATCCTTATGTATACATGGAACACATCTCTGGAAAAACAGAATTTTTAAACATTTTCTCACCTGGAGGTATTCAGTAAAGAACGAGCCCAGCTCTGTTTTCAATAGCTGCCTGATTAAAAAAATATAGAATTTCATAGAATTTTAAACTCATGAACAAATATTTCAGAAGAGAAATCATTCTTACATATAATGTATAGGAAAATAAAGCAATTTGACATAAATGACTGTCAAGAATATGTTCAAATATTTCACTCCAAAATGTAATGAAAAAGCTTTTTTTTTAATAATTTTTATAATATGTACAATTTTAGCAGCAAAATGTAGGCTAGTACACACTACTGTTCAAAAGTCTATGGGATTTTTTATTGCTTTTGAAAGAAGCCTCTTCTGCTCACCAAGGCTCCATTTATTTGATCAAAAATATAGTAAATATTGTGAACTATTATTAACATTTTAAATTACATTTGAAAAATATATTCAAATATTCAAAACAGTTATTTATTCCTGTGAGGACAAAGCTGAATATTCAGCATCATTACTCCAGTCTTCAGTGTCACATGATCCTTCAGAAATCTTTCTAATATGCTGATTTTCTGCTCAGAATTATGTTGAAAACAGCTGTGCAGTTTATTTTTATTCTTTGATTAATAGAAAGTTCAAGAGAACAGCATTTGTTTGAAATATAAATCTTTTGTAGCATTATAAATGTCTTTACTCTCACTTTTGATCAATATGTATCCTTGCTGAATAAAAGTATTCATTTATTTCTTTAAAGAAAATCTGACTGACCCCAAACGTTTTAATTATATTATTATATTATTATTATTATGTATTTTTGCATAAAAGTGCCTGTTTTTGTACATTATTACATTGTTATAGGCATAATTTAATGACAATTAAGCACATTTCCCTCAAATACTTATTAAAGAAAAGCGAAAAAAAAATTCTACTTTATTTACACAATTATGTATACATCAAGGTAGTACTATTATCATTACTATCTTTAACTTAGCATTTTTTATTACTGTTTTCTTCATTTTTTATCACTGTGTCCAGACAGAAGGATTCTCACACAAACAAGAATCACAAACAAACCTAATAGTAAAACAATGCAGATGCATTACAGTAATGAGAATCGTGATATATAGAATAGTATCACAAATTCAATGAAAAAAAAAGGTACAAAAATTAAGTTTAATTTTCTTGTAAAATCAAA
Organism: Gobio gobio; assembly: GCF_949357685.1. Classification (NCBI taxonomy): domain Eukaryota; kingdom Metazoa; phylum Chordata; class Actinopteri; order Cypriniformes; family Gobionidae; genus Gobio; species Gobio gobio. Next base: position 20,243,153 of record NC_137121.1, read on the forward strand.
TTTCTTATTTTTTACTTTTGATTTTGGGAAATTAAATATGACGTGGGTATGGTTTCCTTAGTTGGGATGTTATTGCTTCACAATTTTTCTTGAAATAGTTGCATAACAGCGGACTGAGGCTCTGTGTCCTCTCACAACTGTTCTGTGCTGATAATGTGAAGCCTCAGATCACAGCTGCCAAGTGTACATTTTACACCCTGCTAACAGTTTCCATTATAATGAAATAAATAATTCACAAAAATGTTTAAAAATGAACAAAAATCTGCTGTTACAAAAACATACAATGTTGTTCTGCCTCACCTCACGCCTTCATTGAGCGTATAGAGTTCATTGTCTGCCAGTCCTTTCTTTTGGAATACAGCAATAACTGCGTTGTGAATGCTGCAATAAATCGCACAGACGTGCATTTATTCACTCAGTTCATGACACTTATGGACATACGCTGGGCACAAAATACGCACTAACCTGTTCCATGTGGCATTAGGGCCTGATCCTCTCTCCTCCAATGAAGCCTTTTCATTTTTCCCCAGCTGACTCAGATTTGGAGAACTCACCAACTTCAACCGGTACAGAGTCCTCATGGTTCAAACAGAGGAATAAAACACAGTACAGTTAGTCCAAAACAACAACAACAAGTGAGAGAAGGGGAGGAGCCAGAAAGATGCAGCAAGAGACATGGAAGGGGAGGAAACAACTGTTTTACTGTTGAGAAATCAATTTCCTTCCTCCTAACATTACATTCCTATCCTTTCCTCAGTTTTTCTCTCTCTCTGTCAAACACACATGCACACACACAACGATAAACCGATCTTGTTTAATAGTTATGCAACACAAAAAAATCTGCTCTTTCACACTCCCAGTACAAGGGAGTGACAGCCTGCTCCTCATGTGCAGTGTGAGGTTTTAAAATACCTCAAATCATGAGGCTTGTGGAATAGAGGGGCCTGATATTACTTTTCTATGCACTTTTATCAAGAGGATGATAAAAAATAGACTATATTTTGTAAATTATATATCTTATAGATAACATTTTATTTGTTTATATTATTATTTCTTTATAATAATATTGTCATATTATTCCTATATTTATATATGTATATTCAAAAATAAAAATAGGATAAAATGTCATATTATATATAATATAAGAATAAATACAAATATAGCTGCAAGAAGCAATTAAGGGGCCAAGCACAAAGAAGGCACAAAAAGTTATGGCAACATGGCTGGGAGCATCAGACTAACTGCAACAATGAGCAATTAAAGACATATTTTATGCAAAATGGCTGACAAATCATAAATACAATCACTAGTAAAATGATTTAATGGTTTATCACTTTTGACCAATAGGTGGCGCTATTACGAAATTAATGTGGTGTGGTCAGAGTAAGGTCATAATGACGCATACAAATGCCCTGTCCAAATACACACACCTGCGGTCTTTGCACTTGACCACTTGTCTACTTACATGACGTATTTCCTGTATTTGGTCCAAGTGTTCAAGTGGTGTGTATAGAACTTACCCGATGGGACACACTTATAGTGTCGCAAAAAATGCACAAAAGTGATAAAAAGCAGTTGCAAATGTACAAAATACACATTGCATACTTATCATTGCACCAATAAATGTGCAACACTTGTTTTACTACCAGATTATATGTAATATCTAATTAATTTAACTTACAGTGGAATGTTTTCCTCGACATCTCGCGATTTCGGGGCACGCAAGTTCCCGAACATAATGCATGATGGGATATGCTTAGCCTTGAATACCGGTAGTGTGGGTTTAGTGTGCAATAAGGGCACAGCACTTTGGCATTTTTAAGACATGGGACAGTGCACATATCCTCAAGTGGCCCAGACCGCAAGTGTGGGTATTTGGACAGGGCACATGTTTGGTGTCAATATGCCAAAGCATTGCAGAGATACAGCCTCAGAGTCGTTTTCGATCATGCCATCCACTTTGATGATGAGGTATACGAAAATGGTTTAGTCTATTGACACTAAATCTATAATTATTTGTCGACATGGGCTGAAGATTATCTGACTGGAAGTTGGTGAAAATCTGACAAGCGATCAAGGAGGACTTCTTTTAAATAAAAAAAGAAAATCAAAATGGCGGACAGATCTTGGCATGGTCTGAAGATGATCCGATTCCATTTTCATGGAAATCGGAGCAAACGGTCTAGGACCAGTTTCAATAAAATAGGCAAACCTAATCAAAAGCTATTAGCATTTATTTAAATTTTGTTTATTATTGACCACAAGGTTGCTGCCAAAAAACTTTTTGAGTATCTTCAGGGCATTGTGCCGAAGACACCAAGTTTTGTAACGATAGGTCAAAGCACTCGTAAAATATAGCATTTTACAAAAAAATTCAAAATGGCTGACGCCCAAAAATGGCCAACTCATGATCTTTGTTTAAACTGGTCAGACGTTACAAGCAAATACATACATTTTCCATATCTCCTGACCTCTAGGTGGCACAGTGGCGAAACACTGCACGTACCCTCAAGTCATGCTAGTGATTACAGATACCAAGTTTGGTATTAATACGCTAAAGCGTTGTGGAGATACAGCCTTCATTTGGGTGTACTCTATGTCAAATTCATTTGCACGTTATTCGAGAACTGTTTGACGAATCAACTTGAATTCTGAAGATCATCAGGTTAAATTTTTGTGAAAATTGGACAAACGGTATAGGAAGAATTCGAAAAAGTCGATTTTTTTTGAGAATTAAAACAAAATACAGGCTAATAAATAAATAATATAATAAATATAAATAATCACGCTTTCATAATATAAAAAGTTATATAATGTTTATTTTTTATTACATAATGTTTTTATATAAGAACACCAAAAAATTAAATTAAAAACTATTACTTTTCATAGCATGTAAATGATGTGGTGGTGACTGTACTCTATTGACTTTAGCCTGGAAAAATTTGATCCATTTCCCACTGGTCCTGACTGCACTCATTGAATTTACATTAATATCGGTCTGGTTCCTGGAACTGAGTAATCTATGTCATGTCTCATGAGGCATCATACTGGTGTTAAATAAATGTACACAAAATGGGTCCCTCCTCTGGTAGTAAATTGAGGAATGCCACACATTGTGAGAATTGTTTTGAATATGGCTCATTTACAGTATAAATTACAACAATCAAGTTACACAGGAAAACAGGACACCATAAACAAATAACAGGATATGAGTATGTATAGCAGGATGTGAGTGGGTTAATAGTTCCGTTCACAACATCAGTTGTACCTCCTGAATGGATGACTGCTCCCATCCATGTGAAGATGGTGTGGCAGAGCAAACAGGGCAGAGAAGCTGAATGTGGATGATCTAGGGGTGGGTCGATCAATGTGGGCTCCGCTCAAGTTCTCCAGCATTGTTATCGAAAGGCTGCCAGATCCTCCTTTCATTCAGAACATCTCTGGTCATTCTGATAGCACAAAAGGATGAAAAAAGAGATAAAAATGAGAGTGTGGCATTGTTGTGGTACTACTACTTACATTTTTAAAGGATTAGTTCACCCAAAAGTTCCAAACCTGTATGATTTATTTTCTACTGCAGAACACCAAATAATTGTAATTATAATATTAATTTATATTGTGTACTGGTCGCTCTTTTCTCAAGGACTTTGAATGAACCAAAACTTTCAAAAGGATGCAAAAAAAGTATAAATGTGTGCCATATTCTTCTTAATTACAGTAGCTTTGTGTAAACTGACATTCTTCCCCTTCAGTGAGCGGTTAACAACTGCATCTTGAGTCAAACTAGAGAATCAGATCAGTCAGAATCATGAAAAAAAAATTGTTAGTTCAATAGTGGTCATCACTATTTAAAGTTTATGAGAGAGCTAGATGTGCTTGATTCATTAAAGGCATAGTTCACCCAAAAATGAGAATTACCCCATGATTTACTCACCCTGAAGCCATCCTAGGTGTATATGACTTTCTTCTTTCAGACGAATACATTTGGAGTTATATATCAAGCTTTATAATGCCAGTGAATGGGGGGCGAGATTTTGAAGCCCTAAAAGGTGCATCCCTCCATCATAAAAGTACTCCAATCCACATGGCTCCAGGGCGTTAGTAAAGGCCTTCTGACGGCGTGAAGCGATGCGTTTGTGCAAGAAAAATATCCATAATTAACATTTTGTAAACTAAAATAACTAGCTTCTGACAGACAGCCGTACGCATCGATTTACAGGGTAACCCGTGACCTGACGTATTGACGAACACGGAAGCGAAGAAGGATATAGCAAAACAAAACACAGATCTCAAATTAGAAGTCTAAAACAAGCATTTTTAGCCCTATTTGTTTGAACCGTGAAAGGCATCAAAACTTACGCTACTCCTACATCCTGTCAAGGTTTACTCTTGTAGTGTAAGTCGACTTGCGTAGGCCATCTGGAAGCTAGTTATTTTAGTTTGAAAAGTATTTCTTAAAGAAACCAATCAGTTATTAACCCCCTGGGGTAGTATGGGTTACTTTTATAATGGATGGATGGACTTTTTTGGACTTCAAAATCAGGACCCCCATTCACTGCCATTATAAAGCTCGGAAGAGCGATGCTTTTTAATATAACTCCGATTGTGTTCGTCTGAAAGAAGAAAGTCATATACACCTAGGATGGCTTGAGGGTGAGTAAACCATGGGATAATTTAAATTTTTGTGTGAAATCTTTCTTTTGAATAGGATAGTTTTAATGAATCTGAATTTGTTCACGAATCGGACTAATCCGGTTCTCAGATTAATTTTGACACTCCGGTCTCCATTCATTGTAAAGGCAAAGAAAAGAGACAACAAACAGTCTTCAGAAATGTTTCATTTTGTGTTTTACAGAAGAAATAAAGTAATAACAATTGGAACGATATGGTGATATGTAAATAATTAAATAATTTTCCATTTTCGGTGAACTAGCCCTTTAAATTTCACAACTCCATGATGCAAGCATTTGGTAAACAGTGATTATAAGGTCGTTATAACCCATCTATAAAAGACAGAAACAGTAAAAACATCCTCTTTTTAACTATTATTCAGCCGAAGATTATCAAATATAAATTCGGCTGTTGTAAAAGTAAGGATCGTTGTGCTTGTTTACGTTATTCGTTCTCCATGTGTTCCTCAGCAACAGAATTCAGCCCGCGCCCCCTACCGGAACATCAGGGAAGCTTCGCATAAATTGAAAGAAAATAGGCTACTACAACAAAAGACTTGTCTTGCATCAGGCTGTCATCATTTGTTCATGCGGCCCTAAGAGCTTTTTACGAGCTCTTAAAAAAATACACACGCGTCTCAACAGCCTCGACCTAAATATGTGACTTTGCTTTATGTTCCACTTTCCCTGAAGCATCATGTTAGTTTCCCTTTGTTCACTGAACGTGCCAGGACACGAGCCACGATGTATTACAGGAGCAGGAGGAGTCCATTTCCCGTTCTAAAGTGCAGACAGGTAAAAGGGATGGTAAAACGACGACGTCTGGGTAAACCCGAGAAGGCTATTTGAGAGGAAGGGCATCACTTCCCATCTTGTACTGACAAAAACATCACTGTTAAAACTCGAAACGAATCAAACAGCTCAACTGACCGTGTTTCAGTGCATCAATTTCTATTGGTTACATATTCCATCCGTAGCTATAAGTTATTCATGGCTGGATTGACGCACTGGGTACTCAATGTACCTTTTGTTGATCGTGGCACTTTTGTTATTTACAAACAGCGCAACAATGCACCATTCATCCATGAGAAAACGCAATATAGCATAAAACACTCCACGCAAACAGTAGTGCATTGTAACAATGTTTCAACTCACCGTCATGTGCTCCGCGTGCAAAGTGAATAGAGAAAGAGCAGTCAGGGATATTTAAGTTACTTCAATGAGGACCAGAGCAATAAATATGACGGTCTACACTTCAATAGAAACTAATCCATAAATGCGGATGTGGGTTTCTGCGGGGTTAATGGATCATTCCTGTGGCATCACCAACACTTGCCCCTCCTATTCGCTTCCCGAGTTGCAGACTGTCTGACCAGACGGCAGTCCAGACTGTGGGCGCGTTCACGCCCGAGCTCGTGCGTACGCGCCACTGTGAGAAGGGTCAAGATATGCTTGAAAAGAAAACGGATATATGTTAGAATGTAAAGTATCTATATTAGAGTTGCTATGCTAATATTTAATCAACATCAATGAAGGGAGCGATATTTCCGTTTCGCTTTACGAGCTCAATTTAAGAGCTCTGCAGGAAGCCATATATAATAAAATCCATATTCAATCCCATCAGTCAGTGAGTGATGCTAACCGGTCCAGACTGCAATCTTTATTCGGATCCCTAATTTAGATTTAGATAATCCCTGCTGAGTTGACGCCAGGGAGACATGGATATAATTTAGCACACCAGCGGTGTATCTTAAAGAGGCGGAGCAGAATTCAAATACATTTAATTCAAATGTTGCTCGTTATTCGGCCATTGATAGGCTACATCATGTAGGCCAGACGGAAGGCTATTCGTCATAGGTTGCCTCTCTCTCTCTCTCTCTCTGTGTGTGTGTGTGTGTGTGTGTGTGTGTTTTAGAAACAATAAGACTTTTTTTCTATTCATTTATTATTACATTGTTTTGAATGAATAGCTTGAGCGAATGATTCAGTGCATTGCTCATTCAAGACGTGATGAAACAGAAGTAGCGACAGATCTTTTCTTTCGTATTTTGATGTACATCTGAGTGTAACAGATTACCCCCCCCCCCCAAAAAAAAACAGTTATTGATTGGATTTTGAGAAGTATGCGTTATGCTGCGTTCACACCATGCCGTAGGCCTAATTATCGTAAATAAAGCTCTGTATGCTTAGTTTCTAATCACTCTCACGGTACTTTGATGTTAACCACTAATCGGTCTGCACAGCGCCACTTCAAGTCGAACACATTAGGTCTCAGAAAATTAAGAGTTTACACGCTGAAACGACAAGTTCTACGAACACGTGAAGGCTTTTTACATTTCAGAATCATTACGCTAATTATGATGTGGCGTGAACGCGATGAATGAGAATTTGTAGGGGCGGTCAACTGTTACGTTTATGATGTATTTTCTTGTTTGTTACATTTAGAATGTTTTTTTTTTGTATTCTTTAAAGCTGCAGTAACTTATTTTGGTAAAAAAATTTCCAAAATCAATTTTAGCAAGTATATATCCAGCTAATGTTTAAAACTCTTTTCGTCATTACGTCACATCTGTATAAAGGAGTTCCGGCTAGTAGGCTATATCGGATGTGAGGATGATGCAGGTGGCGGATCATTTATAGCCTTTTCTCATAGCAGCTGGAATCATTTAAAGGGGCGCTTCAGCGCTGGAAAGATACATGTGTGTTTAAACTGTGTCATTTATGTAGTAGAAATGTGAAATTATTTTTTAATTTGGTGCCTTCTAGACTGAGAAAAGACAGAAAATGTATTTTTGTCTCATGTGGATGAAAGACAACAACTCCCAGAATGCAGTTGCTTCGCTGTCCTACAAGGCCACTCCCTACACCGCCCCCAACGTCGTTTTGATCTTCATAATAATACAATAATTTCGTCCAGTTAGAGAATAAACACTACAATTAAAAACTGAACGTGTCTTTTCAATAAAGTGTGAGTGAGCCGGACGAAAGTCACAGGACAAACGCAGCAAGAGTCAGATTTTTATTCAGCACAAGAGCAAAGTAAGATCTGAGCAGAGCTGAGGTAAGCGCGGCAGTCATTCTCAGCGCGTGTCCAGTCTGGCGCGTTTTCTGATCGCATATGGAAGCTAAACTTAGGAATCCATTGAAAAGTTGAAACACTCACTTTGCTCCGCACCGCTCCGTTATGAATGCCCGAGGCCGAGCCGAGTTCATTTACATTCTGTGAGTGAGATCCCTCCCCTGTGGGCCGGTTGAAAACATGTGGAACAGCTCCCTCTACTTAGCCTCTGGCCAAAAAATCCTCAGAGGATGCAAAATTACGATATTTGCGTCATCGGAGGATTTTTTCCAGAAATATAATGCATAATTCTCTCGTCTCAGGAGGATATGAGGGGGGAAAGTTCCATAATTAAAATATACTACGGGATTTCTACTGATACAAAGCTTAATGCTAAATCACTGAAGTGACCCTTTAATTTATCATTTTGATGGTGGACTGTAATCCAGAAAGGTCCAAACGACAATCATCAATGACAACTGGAGATTCACCCGTAGTCAAAAGAAAAAGTAATTTAAATCTACAGGTAACGCTAATACACAGTAAATACACGTAGTCACGCAATGCTGATGTTGTTAACAATTTGAGAACAAGGTATAACAATACTAATACTTAGCACGGTTTGATGTGATGTGAGCTAAGTGATCGTTAGATTTAATCACTGTTTGTAGCGCGGTTTATTGTAATGCCTTTTTCTCTCAGTTGATCAGAACAAAAGCGGCAGTCATGTTATTTACTTGCTCAGATTACATTTTGCAGAGGAAAATTCTTATTTTGGTCATACTTCCAAGTCGTAGAATCTGTGATTCTGAAGTACCGTATCCACACCGGTGCGGTGAATGAATGACAGCCACACAAACTCCTCAAATAACTGCAATTGCAGGTTTCAAACAGAGACGGCGACAAAGAGGCAAAACTTACAGACTGCAGCTTTAATATTTGTAACTTACATCTTGTCTACACCAGACACGAGCGGCACAACGCAACGTGACTAAAAACAATACAACTTATTATAAACAGTGATTCTGTCTACACGGGATGTGGCACGACGTGAGTGACAGTAAACTGATGCCTCGTTCTATTTATGACGTACTGACACAAAGGACACATGCTTTGAAACCAGCCCTTTCTTGCGTCCAGTGTACAAATACAATACAACAAGAAACATACACATTTAGAAATAAGATATAAAAGAAAAAAAGACACAGTTAGGTTTAGTCATAATAAAGATTTACAGATTATGAACATATTTACAGTACTGAGTTTACAAATATATTGCACTTTTAACTGTTTAGGAGGGAAACGGCCTGTGGGAAGAAGCTGTACCTAGATGTTCTAGTGCACAGTGACCTGAATCGCCGTCCAGACGACAACAGTTCAAACAGGTGGTGTCCAGGGTGAGTGGAGTCTGTGATGATTTTACCTTTCCTTGTGCTCACTGGACTGGAGGAGATACAGGTCCGGCCAGGGTGGGCAGGGGAACACCAATAATCCTCTCAGCAGTCCGGACTGTCCTTTGTAGTCTTCTTATTTCTGATTTGGTAGTTGTACCAAACCAGACAGTTATAGAAGTGCATAGAACAGACTCAATGATGACTGAGAACTGTGTCAGCAGCTCCTGTGGCGGGTTGAACCTCCTCAGCTGGTGAAGGAAGTACAACCTCTGCTGGGCCTTTTTCACAATGGAGTCTATGTGAGTGTCCCACTTCAGAGATGGTAATGCCCAGGAACCTGAATGACTCCACTGCTGCCACAGTGCTGCTCATGATGGTGAGTGGCGGGAGTGCTGGGCTGTTCCTTCTGAAGTCCACTATCATCTCCACTGTTTTGAGAATGTTCAGCTCCAGGTTGTTATGACTGCAACAGACAGCTGTTCGACCTCCTGTCTGTGTGCGGACTCGTCACCGCTGTGGATGAGGCAGACGACAGTGGTGTCTTCTGCAATCTTCAGGAGCTTAACAGAGGGGTCTTTTGAAGTGCAGGCATGCAGTTTCGAGAGAACACACAACCCTGAGGAGTACCAGTGCTGATAGTGAGGGTCCTGGATGTGCGGTTTCTCTCACTAGCTGCTGGGTCAAATGATCTGTTAATAATAATACAAATAATAATAAACAAAAAATGGCACAAATAATAATACAAACATTACATGGTATATTAAATAATAACAAATTTTTGGATATTTAACTCTTAAATATGTAGGGTAAATTCAAATGCGTGGCGTATAAGCTAGGCTAGCAGGCTAATCGGCTAGCTGTATGTTATGCTTGTACGTAAGCTAACTTAAACAACAGTAAGATATGCTTGATTTCACAGCTCGGTTGAAGATCCGATCACTCATGAGTCATGACACTGGTGAAGACCAAAAAATTGCAGGGTCGGGACTGATGATTGGAGATTGGAGAAGTCCTGTATCACCAGAGAGAAATCTGTTGTTTTCACCATAAGTTCCAGTTCACATTTTCATTAAACTAGATTTTTTTTTCTGTTCACAATAAATTCTATATCATAGATAGGGTGAATTTTCATTTCATGATGATTTTAAAAGATGCTAGACACAGAGTAATCAAAATCTCCATTGCTATTAATACAGTGGGCAGACTGGATTTTAAATAAATGCTTTTTTATAAATACATTTTCTGTGATTGTTTTTATTGTTGTTTATGTTCATATTTATTTTCATTTTGTGATGGTGAAGGCAGAAAACACCATAATCTTTTATCTGTGACAAACCGTGAAATTTAAAACACAAAAAGAGGATTTTTTTCCCTCTCTCAAAGGCCACAAAAGGAAGACAGGTGAGGACATATAGAGCAGCTCCTCCTCTTTTTAAAGGGGTGGTAAACCACGATTTCACTATTCTAACTTTAGCTAGCGTGTAATGTTGCTGCTTGAGCATAAACAACATCTGCAAAGTTACAACGTTCAAAGTTTAAAGCAAAGGGAGATATTTGCTTTTAAAGAAATCAGTTTCTAAGGACTACAGCAAACGGCCGCTAGGCGACTACACACATTCCTCCAGGGTTGGTGACATCACCAGGCTCAATATTTACATAAACCCCTCCTCCGAGAATATTAAATAAGGGGGGGGGGGGGGGGGTGATGCCATTTTGTATCGCGGCGCTGTTGTGGTATAGTTAGGCTGGAGTGTTGTTGCCGCGATGCCGAGGAAACGCTGTTATTTTCATCCGGATTGCAGGTCTGGGGTACTTGCTCTGTTCAGCCTTCCTTGGGACGGGGGGTGCGTTGCAGAGCGTTTAACATACAGCATGTTGCACGTGTGTATGAGACAGCGGGGAACAGGCGCGCGCGGGGCTCCCTGCAGCACATCTTACGGAGGAAAACATCCACCGTCTTCGCGATTTCAATGCCGGATTTGCACAACGTCAGCTGCATGAAAAAAACACTGCCGGTGCGTGGATGCACGACGCGCGCGCTGCACATTTCACGGAGGACAACTTCCACAAACTTCGCGAGTTCAATACAGGATATGCACCACGGCTTGTCCTGAAAGCTGGATTTACAAACAGAAGCTGTTTACGGGCCACAACCTGTAAGTCTGATTTATTTTTCATCGATGTGTTTTCCTGTAATAGGTTGTACATTGTAGCAAGGAAGTAAACAGATGACAGCGCTGTTCTGCAAACCAGTCTGTTAAATGCTCATTCATACTTAACGTTATCCGACGAACACCTAACGTTACAAACACTAACGTTAAAATCTCAACAGCGAACCTGGCATTAGTGTAAATGATTCTTTGATTAGAGCTTTTATGTATTGTTTATCTACAGGCATGCTAAACATGGTTCTGTGTGTGATTTGGCTAACTTACTAGTTAAAGCCAGTGCTTAGTGTTCGTTTTGGGTTAGTTCTTGCGACAGATATTTGGCTATAATCGTTCTAAAAATACAAAAGTTAAAGTGCCATTCAGTAGCGATTATAGATCCGCAGTCTTTACTCTTGAGGACTGAACAGGTTCTGCTCGATCATCTTCACTCAAATGTTCTGGGTCTGATTCGGGCTCAGATTGGTATGGTTTTATTGACGCCGTTGTTTCTAATACTGACCAAAGCACAGCCTCCGGTAAAGGTAAGGGGCGTGACGTTTCCGATAAACGTGCACTGCGGTTAGCGAATCACAACACACTGGGCCAGCTAACCAATCTGAGCCCATCGCGTATTTTTGAGGGACTGGCTTCATACAATCCGGAAAGCATCAGACCGTTTTACAAGGAGGGACAGAGCAGTGTAGAATAAAGGTCAAATATATGAAAAATAAGGCTTTTTTTTTTTTAAACGAAGCATGAACACATGTTGACAAACACAGTCAAGCCTTCAAAAGAATGTGTTTTACCACCCCTTTAAAATAGCCAATAGCATTTCGTTTTTATTAAGCGGCAACCTCCCGCTGTCTCTCTTGAAGCCAACACGACTGGCCGCTAAAGAGTGGCTCCAAAAGGGAGTCAAATCTGTATCGCCCCCCATGTTAAAATCATAGACTGTAAAAAAAATATGGACGTAGTGTCTGTGACGTCACCCATAGGATTCTGAAGAGCCGTTTTGAAGTGTAAAGTAGGGACGAGCTGGCCGTTGCCATCTTGTCAGCGCGTCAGCGCGCGTCACTCCCGGATAAAAGAAAATGGGCAAAGAGGCGGGACGTGGGTGGAGCTGAGGTGATGTGATGACTAACAGACAGCAGATATATACGACAATCCACCTGTCACTCAAAGTGACCACGCCCTTAATTATGCAGGACTTTAAAGCTTTATATAATGTAAACGAATAAGTTATAAAAAAATTCACCCCCCTCACAGTTGTCATGAAGGGCAAAATTAGCCGTATAGACCAAAACCACAATTTGTACCAGGCTGTAAACATGTGTTTTTCTGCTGTAAAGTTGGGCAGAAAAACATATGTTTACAGCCTGGTACAAATTGTGGTTTTGGTCTATACGGCTAATTTTGAATTTTAAATTATATTAAGCCTTAAAGTTCTGCATAATTAAGGCAGTCAGGCACCTCAGCTCAACCCACGTCCCTTCTCTGCCCATTTTTAGTTATCCGGGAGTGACGCGCGGTGACACGCTGCCAAGTTGGCGACGGCCAGCTCCGCCCACTTAAGCCTTCAAAAATGCTCTTCAGAAACCTACGGGTGATGTCACGGACACTATGCCCATATTTTTTTTTTTTACAGTCTATGTTTTATATCACAGCTCGGCTAGAGATGTTGAGCTCGTAAAAGCCGCAATTTCCTCGTAATCTCTAACCGTTTCTCCTTGTAATCTCCATACCGCTTTAAAATATAGGGCCTAGCATTCTGTGCAGAATTCAAATAGGTCCGATACGTTTTGTGGTCTGCGCCGACTCATATGATCCGCTCTGTAGGCTACTATTGTGTCTCTGGACCGGAGAAGACTGTGTGTGCAGCTGTGTGACACTAACATGAATCATTCGCCTAGATGGAAAGCATATTTACACTGTCTGAATCGTTCCCTATACCCTATAAGGTGCACTATGTGCCATTCATAGGGTTGCCACCCGTCCCGTAAAATACGGAATCGTCCCGTATTTACAAGCAAAATGACGCGTTCCGTATCAAACCAATACGGGACGCGATTTGTCCCGTATTTTACACAGGTCCACACATAGTTCAATAAACACATACGGATTTTGCAGTGTGGAGAATACTGATAGCAAATATAAAGAATCAATTTCACAATAAGTAGTACAGGAGCTCATTTGTGCGTGATTGCGGGCTTTGTTGCCATAGCGGCGGAGTCTCGAGAACATGCGCTGTGCCAGTGTGCCTGAAAACTTGCGCGGTTTTTTAAAAAACATGTCGAGCTCGCATCGCGTCCACCGTTTGAACGCAAGAGGATCTCCAGATATAGAACTGAATTAATATCAAAAAGGTATCAATGGGTCTGTCCAGTAACTCATGATGAACCTCAGGCCAACTGCACACTTTATGAGAAGCATTTCAGTGTCTCAGACTGACTGACTTTGGTGACAGATCGGTCTATGTGACACACACATCCGTGCTTCTAAAGGTAGGCCTATAGTTTTTTTTAATGGATAATATATTAATATAATATTCAAATACATTATCAGAGCTTGGCAGACAGAATTATTATTTTTTAGACAGGTTAATTAATAGATTATAGCCTAATAAATGTTATTATTAATTTATAATTTAGCTAGGCTATATCATACATAATAAATAATCCTGTCATATAAAGTTTATGACATTTAAAAAATATTTAGATAAAAATGGGACAAATAATTACACGATAATATAGTCATAATTTAAGTAAATTATTCAAAGAAAATAAACATTTTTAAAAAATTCAAAAAAGTGATTAGGCCTACTGGTTCAGAATGACGGCTTAAAGGGACAGTTCACCCAAAAATGAAAATTCTGTCATCATTTATTCACCCTCAAGTTGTTCCAAACATGTATACATTTCTTTGTTATGTTGAACACATAGGAAGATTACTGTGGAAGTCAATCGTGCCCCCAAAGCAGCCTGGTACAAACTTTCTTCAAAATATCTTCTTTTGTGTACAGCAGAACAAAGAAACTCATACAGGTTTGGACATCATGAGGCGTCATAAGTGCACCAAATAGGCTAAGAGTTCTTTAGAATTAAATAAAATAATCAAATGTAAAATAATATAGCATGCATGTGTTCTGTTGCAAGTTCACATACTTGATCTTATGTTTTCTTATGGTTTATTATTGAGCTGTCAAGTTGTTAAGGTTGAAATAATCATTTCATGACGTATTCTTTATTTCTGTCCTTTATGCAATTGTTTTTTAGGCTATTTTTTTCCGGGGGGGGGGGGGGGGGGGGGGGGTCGACGTGTCGTGAATGGGTGTCCCTTATTTTGCCACACTGAAGGTGGCAACCCTAGCCATTCACCATGTGAAATAAGTACATGTGTGAACAAGTGACCAATTCTAGGCAGCTTCAGTGTCTATTTATAATATAGGGGCAGGGCACTTTAAATTCTAGAGAGCTTTTAATTTTGGAACACATATTTTATAGATAACATTAAGGCTAAAATATTCATACTAAAAGCAAAAAAACCCTTAAATTTTGATTTCATGGGGACTCTAACTCGACTACATTCACTGGATTTCTCCACGTCTTTATGACGTGTTACGCACGGATGACTGGGCGGGGCGTAAACGTTGTGGCGCGGGAGTTTTCAAACGCTCAAACAAATAATGCTCGGCGTCTGGTTTTTATATTAGAATGTTCCCATAGAAACATTGACTCAACGCTTACAAGTAACATTTGTCGGCTCGTCGACAGAAAGTGGGGTAGCGCACTATGGGCGTACACTAGCGCGTAATGTTGGGTCAGACTTCCTGTTGTTACAGTTTAGCGACCTCCACTCACATTATACATATCCAACATCGTTTAAAAGAGAATATTGACGGCTTTTGAGACCAGGCGATCAGAGAACACACATGGATAACTGCAATGGAAGGCAAGAGGAGAGGAAACCTCATGAAACCAGCACGTGTTTTGGGCAGGTATGTGTTTTAGGGGACAGATTTGAACACTTTGTAATGGTCATTTTGACATTATGTGAAGAGCTACAGAAAACACTATTCATAATGTGTTATAATAATATCCCCGGAGTTTAGAATGCATTTGTAACTGTGCATGTTTGTTGTAGTATGCATACACTGCAGAGGAATACCAGGCAGTCCAGAATGCACTGCGGCAGAAACTGGGACCTGAATATATCAGCTCCAGACAGGCTGGAGGAGGACAAAAGGTGAGAATTTATGTGTTTCTTATACGCTTCTCAATATTTAGCCTTGCACATTTAATGTGTGGTTGATTATCTCTTGCTGTTTTCCAGATTATTTGACATTTGCTCTGTTTTTGCAGGTGTGCTATATCGAAGGTCACAGAGTTATAAGCCTGGCCAATGAAATGTTTGGGTATAATGGATGGTCACACTCAATATCTCAGCAAAATGTTGGTAAGGACACGGACATCCCGCCAGGGACAGATTCTCAGACATTCTATTTATTCTGAGCTTGTTTATGAAAGGGGATGTGGTCAATCTTGTGTTATAGACTTTGTGGACCTTATCAATGGGAAATTTTATGTTGGAGTCAGTGCCTTTGTGAAGGTCCAATTGAAGGTAAGCGTTCTGACGGGATGGACACACAGCATTGTGAGCGTCATACATGTACCATTCTGTTTCTTCAATGTCTTTTCCATAGGATGGCTCGTTCCATGAGGATGTAGGATATGGGGTGAGTGAAGGCCTCAAATCCAAAGCTCTGTCACTGGAGAAAGCAAGAAAAGAAGCCGTCACGGATGGACTGAAACGGGCACTCAAGTAATGATTTCTGTCAATTGGGGGGGGGCTATATTATAAATGTATCTCAAGTGACAGTAAAGGCCTTTATAATGTTACAAATGATTTCTGTTTCAAATAAATGCTGTTCTCTTGAACTTTATATTCCTCAAAGAATCCTGAAAAACGTCACAGTTTCTACAAAAATATGTTTTCAACATTGATAACAAGAAAATCAACATATTAGAACTATTTCCGAAGAATCATGTGACACTGAAGACCGTTATGATGCTGAAAATTAATCTTTGACATCACAAGAATAAATTAAAATGTAATATATAATATAAACTGTTGTTTGACATTTTGATAAAATATACTTATTTTTTCTTTATTTTTGATCAAATAAATGCTTAAGAAAACAAAGAAATATTACAGACACCAAATTTTTGAACAGTAATATATATTTCCTGCTATATTTTTATATAAACTCAGTTTCATGTCCATAAATGTATTTATTTCATAAGAAGCCATATAATAAGTTGGACAATATATAGTCAGCTGATTATCACAAAATAAATATCTTTTAATAGGTGATATAAAACCCCCTCCACTTCCCAACAGGCTTCTGATCTATGGAGGACGAGAAATTACTTAAGTATAAATACATAAATAAATAAATACGTAAATGCAGAAATAAATAAATGTATAAATACATAAATTAATTAATTAATAAATATATGAAGAAATAAATATAGAAATACATAAATAAATGTAGAAATACATAAATAAATGTAGAAAAATTATGGTATAACACAAATGATACAAAAATAGCACAATTACAAATTATACTTTTGACAAATGTATTTATTTATGTATTCATTCATTTATGCATATCTGCATTTATTTATTACAGAATTTAATTATTTCAGAATTTAATTATTTATTTATTCATTTATTTCTGCATTTATTTATTTATTTATTTATGTATTTCTATATTTATTTATTTATGTATTTATACATTTATTTATTTATTTCGGCATTTACGTATTTATTCATTTATTTATATTTAAGTCTTTTCCCGTCCTCCATACTGATCACCCTGTCAAGATGTAAAATTTTTATATAGTGTATAATGTTCCGGCTGACTGTACATTATACCTTATATAATATTAATTTAATTAATTTGATATTTATTTTACAACAAGGTGTTTTGGAAATGCGCTTGGGAACTGTATTCTGAATAAGGAATATCTCATAGCCATCAATAAAATACCAAAGCAGGTAAGAAGTAATCTTCTAAACATTTGGGCCAAATGTATTTTCTTAATTTTTGTCCCTGAAATACAGTGTCTTTCCTGTTATGGCAGCCACCTCCTCCTTTAGACCCGGACAAAACCAAACGCAGTGACGGCGAGCCGTCCGTGGAGAAGGCCAGGTTCGACAGCCTGGCCCGAGCCAACAGCAGGGAATTTATCAAACCGGCGGAAGCAGCCAACATCCCCTTTGAGCGAATAGGAAGTCGCCCTGTACGAGGAGGGCATGAGAGCGGCACTGGATCCAGGACTTCATTGACAAACACGGCAGCACATTCTGGCAACATGTCAGCTCACCAGGATTCTGAAAACAGGCCCAGCAACACCTCAAGGTGGATTTATTTGGTGCTAACTAACTTCGGCTACAACACTAGCCAGCTGCACTTGTGATAAATCTGCTTTTCTCCACGTTGTTAGGTCAGCAGCTGACATGGCTGACCTGTCCTCGTCTGATCCTCCACTGGACTCCAAGCAGCAGAGGAAGCTGAGACAGCAGCAGCTGCAGCAAAAGTTCAGACAGGACATGGAGGCGAAGAAGTTGCTACAGGAGCAGAAAAACCAGCCGTCAAACGCTTGCACGGTGCAGTCCAAGCAAGGTGTGATGGAAAATCTAAGGGTTCATGTTTAAGCCATGAGTATAAAACATTCAAGCCTTTGCCTGCAGGAGTGTCAGGTGTGTAGCGTTGTCCATCGGTGGGTTTATTGTTTTAGGACAGGCTGTAGGTCGTGTTAACCACAGTACACCAAACGGACACCTGGTGACAACTAAAAAGGAGGAGTATCTGGCTGGTAAGGGATATTTTTAAGAAACACGAGGTGCATTAGTAACATGATCACATGATTAAACAGTGGCTCGCGAATGCCCCCCTTTGGAGACGGCCCTGTGCCAGTGATAACATAACTTGAAATATTAAATATATTTAACAATGATTTTCAACATTTACAAATTATATTGACATTATAACAGTAGGAAATAAATAG
Source organism: Gobio gobio (assembly GCF_949357685.1). Lineage (NCBI taxonomy): Eukaryota > Metazoa > Chordata > Actinopteri > Cypriniformes > Gobionidae > Gobio > Gobio gobio. Next base: position 20,261,495 of record NC_137121.1, read on the forward strand.
ATATACTTATAATTTGATTTAGCTTTAGTACAGTGACAATAAAAGAGTTATTTAATTTGCAAACAGCATTGACTATGTATATTAAAATATTTGGGGGTCCTTGGCATCACACAATTTTAAAACCCTGCTTTAAAGTAATATTAAACACGCAAAAAATTACTACCAGTCCTCCTTTGTGATTTGAAAAACATGGCCAGTATATCCAATAATTTTGCTCTTTTATTTATTTTTTTTACATTTCAAGATATTATGGGTTTTAAAATTACACAAGTATGAGTAAATGGCAGAATTTTCTTCTCACTAATCTGATTAAATGGACCCAAAAATGCAAATTCTGTCATTTACTCACACTCATGTTGTTCCAAACTTGTATGAACTTCTTTCTTCTGCTGAACACAAAAGAAGATATTTTGAGGAAAGTTGGTATCCAAATAGTTCATAGGCCCCATTGACTTGGAAAAAAAAAAAACTATGGAAGTCAATGGGGCCCATTAACTGTTTGGTTTCCCATATTCTTCAACATATCAAGTGTTCAGCAGAAGAAAGAAGTTCATACAGGTAAATGACCGTTTTCATTTTTGACTGAGGGTTTTAATACAGGAACAAGGTTAAGATTGTGAGGTAAAATATATAAAACTCTCACTTCTCAGATGACCCAGAATTATGGGACTTCACTCTGGATGGCATTGATATGCTCGACGATCCGGCAGCAGGCTCCACAGAACCTCCTCGTCCCACCACGCCGAGCCAGCACAAGATGATGACACGCAGCAAGACCCCGCAGAGAGCCCAGTACCTGAGACCACCAGCTCAACCTCAAGGCCAGGGAGGATCTGGCCAATTCAGATCCTCTGAGATGAGGACCACAGAAGGAGCAGGTACAATCTGACTCGTGTTCACTTCATAAATACATGCTCATTGACAATCTTTGTAATAAGGCAGGTATATACATGCCGAGTTCTGGTTTTGTCTCTCCACTCATGCAAACATCACACGTCCCCATTAATATAAATAGCCAGGGACTTGTGGCCCACAATTCTAGAACTAGCTTGTTGACTTCGCCTGTTCATTGTGAGAAAATTACTTTAGCTTCTTTTAATTATGGACCTGTGGTAATGATGTTGTAACTGTTTAATGAAGGTGGACAACAGAGCCCATACAGACACGGCCAGATGATGAAGAAACGAAGACTGGAGACATAATGAAAAAAAAAAAACAAAGACTGGAGACACAATGAATTTAACTATTTATTTTCTTTTAGAATTTTTGTTTTTAAATCTAGATGTTTTTTTACTAATTTGTGAATATGAAAACTTAATAAATGTTTGTCACGTGGTCTCTTTGACTGATACAACTCCTAATTTGTAATATAAATCCAAACATAAGCAGGACCATTTTAAGTTGATTTTTGGCAAATAAAAATCTGTGGAAAGGATCGAAACAATATTCCCAGATTATTTTACTATTTCTATTGGTAGCTGACGGCAGGGGATAGCTACAAAAATTCTGGGAAACGCCTTGAAAAAAAAAGAAAGAGCACAATGTAGTGGGAGGAGAAAAAGTCCAAAATGTTTTATTAAGCATTTGAATATATATACATTTTTTTTTGTACAAGACTGATACATAAAATCATAGATATTCACCAAAAGGACCCTGGATGAAACGAATTGACAGAAAACATCAGCAGCAGCAATTTTTGACCCCACAAATATAATGCGGTTTTCTATGGGAACAAGTGTGAGATGTGGATTGTGAAAACATTCAGAATTTCAGTTGTGTGACAGGAGTGTGACTGATCAGTGGTATTTCATCTAAATGTGGTTCTGGTCAATTACAGAGTATTTGGATCTGTGCAGTCAAGTATCAAAAGTAACAAATAACCCTCCCCACTCGGTTAAACCTTTAAACGGCGCATATTCTGCATTGCAGTAACATTTACCTTCTCTAGAGAAGTCAAGCAGATCGTTTCAGAGATGACGGGACATCACTTCTGCTAACGATTGGCACTCAATTTGTTGTATAGAAAAAAATGTTTTGGGGGAGTGATAAATATGCAGTGCTGTAGTTTAATACTGTACTTCTGCCGCTGCAGGCTTTTCTCAACAAAGTTGGTTTGCCCAAAATCAAGTATTTCTTTGACTACAGCACATTTGCATGGGCCATGGTGTGTGTATGACATTTTTAAAGAAGGGAAGACATAATCCTGTGGTTTAAGGCTAGCTTCTTTCAAAATGAAAGCAACATTGGACATTGGATGAAGAAATGTGCTTTCATTAATATGCATACAGGATGCTCACCCCCTCAAGAACCATCTATAATCCAAATTAAGCATTCTATCCACTTACATACAAAAAAAGGGTATGGGCAGGGAGTAGTGGTGACTGTTTATATAAGATACACAAAGTTCTTCATAAATGATATTTTAAAAAAAAGGTCACGAATGAACAATGCTATGAAATACGTGCAAGTATGAAGAGCTATAAAACCCTACTTTTACTTTCCTCAATTGCACATCCTCTTCCTTTCATTTCAAACACCAACAAAACAGAAGTCTGTCTCAAATGCAGTTTCTTCTCACAGTCCTACCTTCTTTATCCATCTTCCAACATTCTACACTCCTTTGTAGGATACGTACAGTTGGCGCCCATTGAGACTTGTGTTGGTGGTGTAGTCCATCCATTCGCTAACATGTCAGCATCTCTTCTGCAGATAAACTGCAACACCATCACTGTATCTCACTGCCAGTCTTTATTACAATAAGGACGGTATCCGTACTATAAGGCTATATATCTGATGTTTAAGACAACTTAACCCGGTTTGACCCTTTCTGCTTTTTTATTAAATGTACACATTCATCTCAGTCTTTGAAACAGCAGGTTAGGTCAAATTTGAATAACCCAAGTCACATTATATGGACCTAGAAGTCTTTCCAATGTAAACTGTCAGATAAAACATGTCCACCTAAAGGGACTATGCCCGATAATCTCAACCCCATGAGGCACAGCTTCTCTCTTCCTTGTACCAACCCTTCAACAGCGGTTTCAGCTCGCCTGAGTGGTGCGTAGATTGGTTGACCCGCAGCTGTTTCCAGATTGGGGAGCTCCTGAGGGAACGAGGAAGCCCTGTTGTAGTCCTGCAGGGGGAGTCGTGGATGACAGCGGGCCCACCTGAGGCCACTGAGGCATGCTGTAGGTGGGACCGGTGTAGCCAAACTGCTGATTGTTCACACACAGTGAACCCTTCCGTCCAGTTGTGGGGTTGGCCGGCATGTTACCAGCCATGGAACAAAGCTGGCCTGGTGCAGAATATTTTCGTGGCATCATCTGAGGAGGAAGACAGTTGACTTTGATAAGTACAAGTTTTTCATTATGAAACAAACAGTTTTCTTGATTGGTCACTCAAACCATGCTAAAATGCACAACATTATCAGTCACATGACTGGCACAGAGACCCAGAGGGCAAAACATCCATAGAACAGCAATTTTCCCATTGGTCTCGTAATATTTAGGTCACCTCTCAAAAGATGAAAAACAAAAATATGTGAACGAAATGCAGGTTTTAGGCACTTGAGATCCATATACAGCACCTGCTGCAGTATTTCAATCACTAAAAACGGTGGGATGTTCTGGGCTCATCTGCTTGCCTGTAAATAGTACACATCACCAATAAGGTGTATATTGAATTTGGTCTTTTAAGACCACCGTAGTACTACATTAGTAACTAGCACAAACCTGAAAAAATTACTGGTGGGCAATAAAGGCAAAGCCTTGTTCTGACCTCCAGGTGGACGTTCCTATTAGGGTATGTTATGTAAAAATTGTGTACTATTAAAGCCCAAAATATACTTCAGTTATGACATGGACGGGTAAATTTGTATCATTACCTTAATGAATGTATGAATGAATGATGATCATGAATGATTATCGTTTTCTTTTGTGTCAAATACTTACATTTAACCAAATACTTCAAATCAATCAGAATACTATATACTGTTACCAATCACATTTTATCAACAAAAAAATTATTTTACACCGCAAAGGTGGAACAGAAGCTCCATTTGAGTTTATTTACAGACTGTTTAATGCTGCTCAAATGTGGCATACATGTATTTACACAATTGCATAATGTAAATAGCCTATAAATTAAAAAAATAACTCATTACATGTTAGGGCTGCAATATGACAAAAAAAATTGTCTATTATGTTGATTTTGTAAAAATTATTAATGTTGATCAATAGAATGCATAAAAAGTCACTTCATATTCTGGCTACACAGACAAAACCATTTATGAATTAATTTAATCGCTTTTTACGCATTAGAAAATCAAGACTCTCTCGTATTATAACCACTTCTGTTATAATAATGGAAGCTGTGCACACTATAAAATGAATCTCTCTTACATCGTATGTGCACTTTGTTGTTTATGAAGAAAATTCATGAGTGTGCAGATTTCAGCATGCATACTGAATACACTCTGGAATTTTCACGGGTGATTTAAATGCCTCTGATTGGCCACTGCACTAATAAGCTAAACAGAAGTATGTGATTGGTTATAATGGTGTGTAAAAAGAAATCTGATGCAACATGAGCAGATCTAAATGCAATCATTTCATTTCATGACAGCTGTAATAGATTTATTTTGATTGTGTTAATTTTTCTTGAATTTGGGGGAAAATTTTTGTTCATTTTATAAAATGTTTGTCCCAAGCCAACGTTAATTTCTGACCCTGCTGGCTACGCATGTACTGTGCTATCATGTAAACATTCTCCAATAATCCATATCAAAACGAAATTTATGTCAGTAAAAAATATACTGAACAGAGTTAACGTACGCCATGTGCTTGTGCGTTCTTGGCATCCCTGGCCCAGTTATCGACCAACTGATGGAGGTCATCGGTGAATGTGCCCTTGCGTGGCAGACTAGTAGCTAGTGCTTGGTCCTGGTCATGGCTCTGTCCATTCTCTTCTCTTACTGGACTCGTGGTCCCTACAGGTTACAATCAACAGATTAGAACTTGAGCAGTTTGAGAAGAAAAAAAAAAAGATGAATTAATTTTCTAACTAAAATAGTGAGTCATACCTTGCAAATTAACCTTTGAGCTTGGTACCGTTCCAGAAGTTGAAATCTTCCCAGTGGCAGACTGACTGACTGATCTTTGACCACTTTGTAGAGCTTGCTTGTTCCCTGTACAAAACCAAACAACAGTTTTCAAGCCATTTTATCACAAGGCCTGAGCAGGATGTTACAGTTGGATGTAAACCACTAAGGCAAGCTCTGTTACCTTGTTGAAAAGAACCGGCTTGAGTGCCACTACCATTTCTTGACTTATTCCCCTTGCCCTTAGTGGGTTTCCGCCTTGCTGCCGCAATAGCCATGGTGGGAGGGACCACCACAGAGGGCGGCGTTTTGCCCAGACGTGTAAAGAGTTCCTCGATTTCTTTTTTCTGTTTATTTTGTAATGCCTGGATCTCAACCATATGTCTGCAAAAAGAAATGAAAGGTCACAAATTGATGAAGACAACAAATTGCTTTTTATTTTGATGAGGGTGAGGATAAATTGCTTTTATTCCTTCTTTTGTAATTTGCTTGGGATGAAATCCTCTGCTAAATGCATGTGTGCGTGCGTGTGCTTGTCTGTGTGTATATATATATATATATATATATTAAAAAAATAAAATAGAAATCACATGACACATGATTGTCTTTACAGAGTCAAACATGAACAATTAAAGTCACAATAAAAAGATCAATGTACCTCTCCCTGAGCTTGTTCATCTCTTGTTTAAGGCCCTCATCTTCTGGTTCAGAGTCATTGTCACTGCTGAGGTAATGATTGGTGATGGACATGTTAGAAGCAGTCATTTTAGACTCTTTAGCGGTGTCTGGTTCCTCAGAGGAGCTTATGGAGAAGGTCTTTCCTTCTGCTGGGGTCACTGAAAAGCGGCCCACTTTGATGTCAGTGCTGGAGGTAACCTGAAAGCGGCCAACTGTAGTGATGGATGAGACTGGTTCAGGGCTGACCCTGGGAGGGGTCTGAGATTTATGAACTGTGTTTTCAGGGCTAGAGAGAGATGATGAAGATGATGAGGAGGACGATGATGCTGTTGAAGAAGGGGTGATGGAGGAAGATGAGACTACGACTGTTGGATCTGGAGCACTGCCTGGGTCTTGATCACTGGCCACAGAAACCTGAAATGTAGACAGAGGATGTGAATGAACTTGCGGTTTAAATCTTTCAGGCAATAAAATAGGAACCCTAGTGCACACTGACAAGACTATAAGGCTACCTGAAATCGGCCAAGTTTGAAAGCTTTTTCAACTGGTGAAGTCACTGGCTCTTTCTCCTCAGTGCTTGTCTGTCCATCTGGTTGATTTACAGCTATGGAGGTCTTTAAAAGAGAATGTATAAAAAGTGTAATAATGCTACCACAATGTATTAATGGGTCAATGACAAATAAGAGTGTCTACAGTAAAGCAATAAAACAATTAAATAAAATGCAGTTTGAAATTAATGTGCCAAGGTTTTAGAAACGTAATCTTTGTATTCTCATTACTCTAAGCATGTCATTTAAGCAAGTAAAAAGTATTTTCCTTTCAATTTAAATAAGGAAACATGTCAGTGTATCATCCAAATACCAATATAAACGCTTAATTAGCAACTGTCCCCACCTGTGGCCTTTGTGGTGACAGATCTGCAGATGAAGTCTGGGCATGGCTTGTCGGTGTCCCAACGGAGGCAAATGCACCAGGTGCAAAGTTCCCACTGGAACTGAGAGATAAACTGGGAGGCGTCACACTGGAGACCAAGCCAGGGGTGTTTGTGCTGATAGTGTTGGGTGGGGAGGAGGTTGATGGCTCTCCAGATCCATCAGGTTGGGTGGAGGAGCTCTGGGAGGAGTCCTTGAAAAGGGAACGCAACTTCTGGTCTAAAGCGTGAATGTCTTCAATTCCAGGGGGCTTCCCCAGTACATCACCTTCACCATCTGCTGTCCCAGTTGGTTGCGTCACAGGGATAGCAGAGGGGCCGACTTGCACCTGCTGGGTGGTAGCTTGATCCAAGCTACTGCTCTCAGCCTGTTGACCCACAATATTTTGAGGAGTCTGGAAAGGGGTGGGAAGTGACAGCCGACGTGGTTCTGGTGATTCGGCTGGGGCTGGGGAGGGAGATGTCCTCCCTGTACTAGTTTGCTGAGTGGTAGATGGTGTAGGAGTGGTTACTTGAGTGCTGACCACTATCAGATTTGCAGTGGCTGGTGGTACAGGGCTCTGGTATAATGACTGAGAAGTAGGAGGAATACAGCTCTCTGGGGCAGGACCTACAGGTGTGGCTGGTACCACAGAAATCTGGGTTGAACCAGGGGTAATGTTGACTTGTTCCTGCTGAACACTGATGACTGATGTGGGATCAGATGCTGGAAATGAGAATGCATGGATACAATCAGTCTGAATGTTTGAAATATGTTTAAGCAATCTTTTTCTGCGGATGTGTAAATCAGACCTGGTGTGGAGTCTTCAAATGATGTGTTCGCAGAAGGAGGTCCAAACAAAGGTTCCCGAAGTCGTGCTTCCGGCACTGGACTAACTATGAAGCGCCGGCCTGCTGAATGTACAACCTGTGCTGCTACGCTAGGTGGCACACCTGTTAAATGTGAAATATGACAAATGATACAGGATGCAAGATGTGGGCAGATAAAATGTAAAAACTTCACTACTAAAGTACTTACCAGGCACACTGGATGTAGAAATTTCAGGTACTTGCTGGGCCAAATTATTGATCACCTGAAGTGACAAATGTTAAGGGGAGAATTTCATTTTATAGTCCTCAAATTATTGCTCAAATTTAGTCTTAAGATTTGAAAATCATAGTAGATACCGGAGTTTGGCTGTTTTTCAGAGCTTTTCCTTTCTGATCTGCCATCTGAATGACCTCTCGAACCTGATCTATGAAGAACTCCCGCTCGCTCTCCAAGATAAAATCACTTTTGACCTAATACAAAACAAAGAGAAGTTACACACAACTTGGGAAAACTATCCTAGTCCACTATTATATTCACTGTGCTTGTTTTCCAAGCAGATGGACATCTTTGACCGTTGTGCGGTCACAGGTCCTGGTGTCTCACGTATGAGTGCACAATTGTAAGATGCAGTGTCATGTTAAAATAAGTTTGAAAATATGCGTCTTGAGACACATGCGATAGGTTTTAGCCGTTGCGAAAAATTTTGTAAATTCTTGTATGATGCAAAATGTATGTAAACACAGGCAGTTACATATCACATGTCAAAATAAAAGTATATTGAATCAATAATACAAATTTTTTATTATTTTGAATGGAGGTCTACGCCAATTCCCAGGCCAATCCACTATACTGAAAAAGGGTGAAAGTAAGTGAGAGAAAAGTTTACCATAATTTCAGCAATTTCTACAGGATTATCTCCATCCAAATCAAACTTGAATGTGACCATCTTCCTGTTGTGGGTTTCCAGCTGACATTCAGCGACTCGGTCACCTATATTAGAAATCTACAAAAACAAACAGATCAATATTTCAATTAAATTAATTATATTATTAAATATACTTATTTTTTGTGCTCATAAATCACACATTTATTATAGTAAACACATAAATAGCAAATATATTATACCAATATTAAAAACAAATAATTTGAGCTTAACTTACATTCAGCACATTGAGCTTGCCCTTGGCTATCTTTTCGTGGCGTGAGCGGCTGCGTACAGAGCGGCGTTGGGCTCGTTTCATAGAGCGACCCTCATGCCTGCCCTCGTTGCCATCGCTCAGACCAGATGCGGCATCAGAGTGGCCACTGAAGGAACCAAAAACATAATTGGTTCAACTTCTCACTAATGGAAGGTCAATATTAATACACATGAATTATTAAAAAGATGTTTCACCTTTCCGTGGAGGCTGGAACCATAGATGTTTGAGGTTGTGTCTGCTCTACTGGCTGCGGTTGGGACACACTCAGTGGTGCCTGTGATAGAGAATCAAACTAGAATATCAGAATCCAAGTCACAATCACCCATAACACACAATCACATGGAGCAGATGATCTTCATCTAGACAAAAAGGCTTGTTGTAAATTGTTGGTTTGTGGTGACTCAAGCCTACAAGCTTTTGGGGGAGGAGCCTGTCTGCATAGACAACAATTTATTGACAGTAAATGGGACATACACTGGTGTTTCAAAAGTTTTGGGTCAGACATTTTTGTGAATACTTTTACTCAGCAAGAATTCATTAAATTGATCAAAAGTAATGAAATGTATAATGCTTCAAAAGATTTGTGTTTCAAATAGATGCTGTTCTTTTTAACTTTTTATTTAAGGAATCCTGAAAAAAAACTACAAATATTAAGCAGCGCAACTGTTTCCAACATAATAAGAAATTTTTTTGAGCACTAAATCAGCATATTAGAATGATTTCTGAAGGATCAAATGACACCGTTCTTATTTTTAATCAAATAAATGCAGCCTTGGTGAGCATAAGAGACTTAAAAACGTGAAAAATTAGCGACCCCAGACTTTTGAATGGTAGAGTTCACTAAATTACTGACATTAAAAGAACATTTATTTTTCACAATATTTCCTCAATTCACTGAAAACTGAGATTCAAGAAAATATATTTTTTCTTTGGCATTTTAAATAATTTGAGAAAATATTGTGTAAAAGTAGCATTATATCAGCCCTCAGCACTGTAGATATTGTAATCAGCACTAAAAACCCACTTCGGCAAACTGCTAATTCACACACCACAGTGTTAGGCACAGCTAGTACCTGACAGGCCTGATATAGAAAATAGAGTTGTTCAGCATTTGGAGGTGGTGAGAAAACAGGAGGGCTGAGTTGACATGCCCATATCTGACAAACATGTAAGAGCAGCCAGCATGCAAGAAAGAGATGGAGAAGTAAAGAACAGTAGTATTAATGCCACTGAGTAGGATGTTGTGCATAAAGCACAGAACATTCATCAAGCAACATGCAGGCCAATGGAAGATGTAAGATCAGCCACCAGAGGGCACTATTCATGCTATACCTGTAAGACTTGAGGGCCTTGCAGTGCCTGAGGAGCGCTGCCATCTTGAGGTGGCTGTTGGTACTGCAGGGGGACGGTAGGCTGAACAGCAGGGGGCAGAGAGGCCTGACAGAGGAGTTCATGTATACATTAAAAGGGCTTTTATAAGTCTGGTTTATGTTTAACAAACAACAGATACATAGAGCAAGATGTTTTGGTCATGTTATAGATCATGTGAAGTGTACCTGAGGTGTGGCCACAGTTCCAGCCTGGGGGATGGGGACTGGGGTCAAAGTACTGCTCAGCTGCTGCGACTGATGTGGGGAAGAAATTTAGCAAGTAAGACAAAAAAATAACAACCTTCAAAGAATACAGTGTTTTATTGAACACAACTAGCTCTGTTTGAATAGATAAGAAAAGGCTCACCATGCCCTGTGGATGGGTCATGGTGTGCTGTGGCTGCGGATCGGTCTGTATGGTGTTGAAAGATGTGCCTGGCTGGGCAGGGTGAGCCTCAGGGACAGTCACTAAACCTTGAGGGTCGACAAAACCTACAGCTGCAAAACATACATATATTTTACTATAGTATCTTTCATCACAAATGTCTGATGAATGTCCAAAACAATTTTGTGCTGTTTACTGTTTTGTATATTTCTTTTTCTTGTCATTACATACGGTGTAAAATGCTTTGGCAATGTTGCGTGTAAACACAATTATGTCAATAAAAGTTCTTTGAATTGAAAGTAGAGCAAATAACAGTTTTGCAACACTAACTGGAAGCAGAGGCTCCAGGCTGCTGCTGCTGCTGCAGTTGTTGGTGCTGGTCTGCTTCTGGCTCCTCAGACTCCATGATGACTGAGGCTGGAGCAGGAACAGGGAGCTTGGTTGTGGGGTTAGTATCTGGTCCAGGCTGTGATGGATCATTCTCTTGCTCCATCATCTTCTTTTCTTGTTTCTCTCTCACAAGTTTTCTCTGCTCTCTCTTACGGGAGATCAGGGACACTCTGTCCTTAATGGCCTTTGCGATGGTCTTGTGGTCACCCTCACAAACATACCCCGACTCGACCTGGAGGAAGAAAGCATAATTAAACTTCAAATGACAACAATTAGTCATTATTAAAAAAGGCGACCAGGGGGGATTTTATGTACTGAAAGTCTGTGGAACTACTATAAATATTGAAAATGACAACGATTAGTCATTATTAAAAAAGGCGACCACGGGGGATTTTATGTACTGAAAGTCTGTAGAATTACTATAAATATTGAAAATTACAATGAAGTCCACAAATTATCCATTTCAAGATTCAATAAAATAAGGTTTGAATCTTTAGTTGGTTAACAGAACAGAAATCCAAGTACCATTTCTTGGGCAACATCATCTGGGACGTCTTTACTTAAATCGAAGGAGAACTCGATGGCTTCATTCTCTTTGTATTTCCCTTTAAGTTTCTTGACATCCTCAATGCGCAGCAACAACTTTATGGCCACCAGCTGTCCATCATCCTCCTCAGCCAGTTCTACACGAACCCCAGTCTCCTCCTGGAAAAACGCATGACTTAGGAGGTCCTTGATGCAATACCTAAAAAAAAAGAAAATGGAGATGAATCAATTAAACACACAAAATCTCATTTAAAACTTAGAACCTGCACAAATAACATTAATAACGTATGTCCATACAGAACAAACCTATGAAATCTCAAAATAAATCATGTATCTTAGATTATATTACCTAATTAAACAGACTGGGTCACACATTCAAACGCTAGTTTAAAATACTCAAGTTTTATTAAATACATACACGTTTTACTCAATATATACATGTGTATTGAAATGTTGTTTATGTACCAATATAACAACGAGAAAGTATCAATATATTAATCAAAGAAAGAAAATGGATTATTGTGCATATCTAGTAAATCTGAATGTGTTAAATATTGTATATATGAAGTGTCTTAGTAATCCTGTGACGACACGACCCAGAGAGAAGCTACAAGAGTTTACATTGAATTAAATGCCAGATACAGCTTGTGTGACCAAAACATCAATAAATCATAAATAAAATTTCATGCATAAAGATCTAACTGAAATAATCAGTTTTGTTGGTTTACATGCAAATCAATAACAAAAACGGTGTTTACACAACTTTGTAAACAAACACTTTATTCCCCCTGTAGTGGCATCAAAACATATTTATTCTGATATAACTGATATTTCATTTGTTATGGGAGTGGCGATGCTAAATAAGAGATGTAAAAGTCCCAGAATATTCCAAAATGTCAGAGGGAAACTTGTACAAACTTTCCCCCTGTTGGCTGCATAAAATAAGAAAACAGGTTTATGCTTAATCTGTGACTTTACTCTGAAAACGAAAAAAAAGGTTAACACATTTCAAATGACCTCATGTATTGTCAGGTAATTAAGAATAATCGGGTTACGAATGTGCATGTAAACGCAAAGATACTAAAGACATTTTTAAATAATTAATCATGTGGTAATAACATAGACCTCAGTCAGAAGAGACACCATCCCCCGGTTTCACAGACCAGGGGCCTGTACCATGATGGTAGTTTAACAAACTCAGGGTTACAGGATTAGTTTTGAGTTGACAAAACCAAACTAATCTATTCAGGCTTCTGCAGAATATTACATGATTGAAAAATATTAAGAATTTAAACAAATTTACACAGCAAGAAGAAAAGAGCAGTCTATGAAAGAGGACAACTTAAAGAAAATATTCACTACGTCAGTGTAAGTAAAAGTTATGAAGTTTAGTTGATATATAGAGAATTGAACATTTAAGCATATATGTAGTAATTTTTTGAGCTTTATTTATTGATTTTAAAGCTTATTTGTATGACCTTTATATACGCTATTTATATTAATTTTAACAAAGTGTCTATTAATGATTGATTAACTAAAATTATACATGTGTAATTGATTAAGGGTATAATAATTACATAAATTATATCAAAATCATTCAAAATTATTTTTATAAATGAGCATTGTTAAAAGCCAGATGCTCTGTAGTGACCTTTAATTTGGAGTAGAAACAGGGGGCGTGACTTTATTGTCACTTTGCTCACAGCTGATTGGTCCAATTTCAGTTTGATCTCTTTTCCAGAACATAACCTGTCCTGGAGCAGGTTAGCCGTGGAACGCAAGTTACTATGGAGATGAACACAGCTAAAAGCCAAACCACTTTAATGGTACCTAAAACCCAGGTTTGGCACAAACTAAGCTTAAACATATCTGGTTAGCCAGCTAAACCAGCTTCATGGTATAGGCCCCAGGTTTAAGTTAGTCCCAGACTACAATGCATGCATGTTTGAGCTGTTTTAACTGAAAGCAACTTGCCATTGTTTTGTCTCAAGTTGCACACCAGTAATGCTTTTCTCTAAGGAATGATTAAAAAAGCTACTTAAATGCCCTAATTTAACTAAGGTCTAATCCTGGCTTAATCTTAGCCTTGTCTGTGAAACCAGGCCCATATTTCATACCACAAATGAAAATGAGGCTGCAAGAACAGCCTGTTCAATATAATACTGTAGAGCAACCAACAAAACACTGAAAATATACCTTGCCACAAATTTGCAGTTGTAAACTAGACTATAAGACAAGGCCTAAACAAACTTTTTGCAACACCTTCCAATGGACGGTGATTTAAAAAAATGTACCGGCCATAAATATTTTTATATTTAAAACTATTTTTGTAAAAAACGTTTAGATGCCAGCGAAAATTCTCTTTTCAGATACAGAACATTAATAAAGTAATCAAATGTAAAATAACACTGCATAATCTTCATTGTATAAATTTAACATAGATTTATCCTTATTATGCAATGCTTTATGATGATGCAGCACTGGCCCATTAACGGTCATGAGCGTAGTTCACGTTCATGTTGTTTTCACAACATTGCTTTATTAGAATTCATAAAAATGTTACCGGCCAACTGGCAATTGGCAGTGATTCATATACTCGCAAACAGCAATTTTAACTCGCATTTGGTGCTTGGCAAGTGTTAATGCTTTGTGAATGTCAGCCCACCTCTCATCTTTATTCTGACGTATGCAACCCTCAATGATCTCCTTCACTTCAGGAATAGCCACTTTGTCAAAACTGCCAGGCTTCACCCCCTGTAAACACGGCACAGGAAACAATCAAATTATACATATGTAGAGAGAGCTTTAAAAGGGGTCATGGTTTTCACATTTTTCAAATTTGTCATCTTTTGACATAAGAGGTCATTGTACTATAAAAATATCCTGTAAGTTTCAGCACTCAACTTCCTTGTTAGTCCAAAAACAGCTTTGAAACCAAGCTTAGAAAATGACTAGTTTTGAATTGTCACATTATTAAACAATAGTTTGACGAAAGACTCTGCAGAATAAAATAGAAGAATCTTTAGCCCCGCCCATCCACGCGTCATGTAGCAGTAAATACGAGACAGACGCAAACACGGGATTACTTTTGCAACAAAACGATATGAGATGCCTCTGAAGATTGCAAGAAGTGTCAAATTGTGGGAAAACAGTAAGAAACTGTTCATTTGTTTACTATTTTTCTGCGGATTTGTATTTAAACAAGTTAAACTCAGACTTTTCAGAGAGATAATAAAAGATGATGCAGTGACAAGTCGCCTATATCGGATCCGACCGTAATGTCACAACACACAAGTGTGACAACAGTGTTTTTACCATGCGTCTCTATTGCCTTGTCTGCTGCAGATCGTTTGATATGTACTGAGTATTTATACTGTAGCATCATAGTCAAATTGAAGAGTTGTGATTTGCTGTTTTTTCCTTTGCTTCGCCATTTATGGGGTTAATGCAATGGATTATTATTGGATACGGAAGTAATCATGTAGAGAATGCTACTTTTGTTATTGTTTTGATCTAAGCCATTCGCTGTAATCCTGAATAAAAGCTTCAGTGAGCGAGACTCACTGACTCAATCAGTAATTACATTACAACATGTTTCATTTTAATTAAAAACTGCAAACAACAATGCATATGTTTCTCACTTTATCGAAAAGAATGAGCTATGAACAGCCTATAAGAACGACAGTGTGACAAACAATGGTACATTCATTAATTTATAATTCTGTTTACAAGAAACACCATAAGTTATCACTTTTGAGGATTATAACTGTGGTAAATTGAAGTACTTTATGTGCCACAACCAAGACATATAAAGCATATGTAATGGGCATAAACGTTTCACATTTTTCAACATCTGCTGAAGTTTTTTAAACAACTCCAAACATTTAATAGAGACAGAGCGTATTTATGCCACGCCGCCACCGGGTGGGGGGTGGGGCAATCCAACGCTCTCCATTGACTTTGTATTGCATGAAGCAGCCTTCTTGTCATTTCTGACTTAAAACAAAAAACAGAACAATGTCTAAAAGCTGCTATGTGACCTGGTGTACAGCAAACAAGCTAAAAAAAACAACAACACAGAACTAGGTTATTATAAGCTGTTGACCCAAAAAAAAAGCGAGTGTTTAAGGAGACAAAAGTGGATACAGGCAATAAGACGTTTTATATATTATATTTCCATGTTGTTGATTACGTTCCCCTCCATCGGGCTCAGTTCTTAGTGTAATATAACATGCCGCGCTCTGTCTCAATTGCCTGTATCCACTTTTGGGTCTATAAAAGCTACTTTTTTGGGTCAACTACTTATAAAAAACTTCTGGGGTTTTTTAGATTGTTTGCCGTACACCTTGTCACGCATCAGCTTTTAGACATTGTTCAGTTTTTTGTTATAAATCAGAAATGGCATGGTTTTCAGATTATGACGCGTGTTGCTCTGTCTCTATAGCGAAGCCTTTGAAAATTATTTTAATTATTTATATATACATAAATATATAAAAGCAGTTCATAACGCCTTTAACTTGAGGCTGGATTTTCTCAAGGCTTCTACATTTGAGTCACTCAAACTAAAATTACTGCCTGGTACCATTTTGTTTCATATCATATTGGTTTTGTGAGAGGTCATGACTTCAGCATTTACTGGTAGAGGTAAAAAACCAACTTACCACTGTGTGAGAAAAAAGCAGAAAGGAAACACCCCCACAGAGGGCAAAAAAGGGATTTAAAAAAAAAAGACTAAAATAGTGCAGCAAACATTGGGGAGGATGAGTGTGCGGGGGCTCTCTCCTCCGCCAGTGAAGTGTGGACTTACGCTGGTGACTCTGCGATAGATCTGAGCTGCATTCTGACACTCGGAGTACGGGTACTCAGAAGTAGCCATCTCCAGCATACACATCCCAAAGGCATACACATCCACCGACTCGTCATACTTCTCCTCATACATCTCAGGCGCCATGAACTCAGGAGTACCTTAAATTAAAAGAATGGTTCAGAACTCTCTCAGTACCCTATTACACCCTCTCAGTGAAGAGGTGAGAGGAAGATGATGCTGTCGCTGAAGACCGCTCGGACACAGCCTGCGAGAAAAGAGAGAGGTAGAGGGAAGGAGAGCAAAAAGGGGATAGAAAGTAAAAATAAAAAAAAAAGAGGGGGAAACTGTCCTCAGTTAGACCGCAATGATAAGAAGCCCAAGTTTCTCCGTGTAAGACCTTCAAGGGCAGGAATGCCAAACTGGTGCACAGGACTCACTCAAAGGCCTGGACTGACCACATGACTCTAAACAAGGTAGCCTGAATTCAAGCATTCAATGTATTTGTAGTCGTTAGCCCAAACAGGATGTTAAAACAAGTCCATGGTCAGAGGGCCTTATGCTTTTAAATCACAAGACCAAACCGAAGCACTAGCTATGGAAAACGTAAACCTTTCAAAAACATCCTACCTTTGGGTTAACCTGTGAAAAGAAAAGGTTAAGCATTTCAAATGTTACACACTCCATAGCTTACTGAAAAGTGAAGTTCTGTGCACCAGGTGAACTAGTAACCAAGTTACCCATTGACAAAGTTCTCACACGGACAAACTTCCCATATTTATAATGGATTCAGTCTGATGTGTCACAATACTGGTGGACTTACCAGGCTCATTTCTGCGTACTTACTGTCTGTACTGCAGTACATTAAATAATCCTTAAAGTAGAATAAGGGGAGACCTGAAGTTAGAGCCTAAGGCTTCCAAAACAAAACAAAAACACAAAGATCTCAAAGCTAAAAGTATGAGGGAGATGAGCAGAGAGTTTAAGGCTTTGAGCTCCAGACACTGACACACTGAAAGAAAACAAGCATTTCCTTGTGGGGGGAAAAAATGAACAGATTCATTAGCATCATCATCATTAAATCATGACTGAAGAAACAGACCACAAATTTCCGAACCAGAGCAAAAGATCACTCACGGTACCTGCCAGCCCAGGGCTCAGCTCTAGCTCTAGTGTTATCCCATGATCAGATCAGGTTTCCCTGCAGACAAGTCACAAAATACTGCTCCACAACAACTTACTCTGTCTGAGGGTACCTGAAATTGTGGCAATAAAGACAGAAGACCAGGCAAAAACTATGTTTGAACTAAAGGAGGGTGTCAAGAGACAACTTCCATAAAGCAGGAGCCCTGGTTTGCTGCAGTTCGAGTGGTCGGGGAAACGGTGTGGTCTGCTTTCTCACCACTGTTATTAAAACGCGCTTTGAAAAGAAGCAGAGGAAGAAAAGAAACACGGAATGAAGGATTTGCTTTTCCCCCAACCACAAATCTGAGTCGGCCAATTCAAATGGATTTCGATTTGGAGGCGGTAACACAGTTGCAAATACTTAGCCGTACCTATGACACTCTTGGCAAAGGAGGCCCTCTTGAGGGTAGCCAAGCCCAAGTCTCCAATCTTGACTGATCCAGTAGGGCCGGTGATGAAGATGTTGTCACACTTGAGGTCCCGGTGGATGATGGGAGGCGACCTGGTATGGAGGAAGTGCAGCCCCTTCAGAATCTGCCGGCACCAGCTGCGCAGGACTTTGATCTTCATCTCCTTAAACCGTTTTAGATACCTGCAAAGGCAACAAAAACAAGTAAATCATAGAAGGTGAGCTCGGTTTAAACATGACAAACATGGTTTAAAAAAAATCTGACAGGAACAAATAAGAGCACTTACGTCTTGAGAGTCCCGGATGTCATGAGTTCAGTTACCAGTACAATACACTTCCTCCCTTTCAAGGATGACTCCCAGGAGTCATAGAAGCGTACTATGTTGGGATGCTGAAGACCCTTCAACATTCCAGCTTCCTCTTTAAAACGCTGCCGCTCTGACTTAGACAATTTGCGGTCCTGAAAAAGATTTTCATGTTTTACAATATTAATTGTCAGCAGAAAAGCGACAGCGATATTTCTGCAAAATTTCACTCAGCAAAAATTGTCCATTGTCACTGTCTAACAAATCACACTTTCACACTTTCAAACTAATCAGCATTGTGTTGGTCAATGTTGTGAATTTGCGTAAACAAATTTGATGTGAAATCTGCATAGGGAAATATTTCACTCTTACGTGAAATTCCAGATTCCAGATTGATTCATATTGAAAATATAGCTGCAAGCAGCCATTAAGGGGTCAAGCTCAAAGAAGGCATGACACTGAACAATTGACATATTGACATAAGACATATTCAGATTATTACAGGCAAAATGGCTGAAAAAAAAAAAATAAATAATTCACAAATAAAGGTCACAAGTAATATGATTTAATAGTTTATCACTTTTGATCGCACAGTGACGAAAATTATGTGGTGTGGTCAGCGTAAGGTAACATGACACATTCAAAGTTTGGTGTCAATATGCCAAAGTATTGCAGAGATACAGCCTCAGAGTCATTTTGGCATGATGCCATAGAATTTGTTGATGTGGTAAACAAAAACGGTTTCATCTATCAACACAAAATCCATAGCTTTTTACCAGCATGGTCAAAAGATGATACAATTAGATTTTGGTGAAGGAGGAGTTTGAAAAAGTAAGTTTTTAAAGAAAATCTAAATGGCAGACAGGAAGTTCAGCCGACTATGGCAAAATTGGTATCTATATTCTCGGCATGACCAAGCGACAACCTCTCGCAGTTTCTCTTGAAGCCAATACGGAAGTGCCTCAAACTGCAATTCATCGTCTGGCCGCTAGGGACCGGCTCCAGAAGGGAGCAGAATCTCATTGAGCTCCTTGTTAAAATGGCCAACTTTACAGCAGAAAAACACATGTTTACAGCCTGGTACAAATTGTGCTTTTGGTCTATACGGCTCAATTTGCCCTTCATGACAACTGTGAGGGGGGTGAATTTTTTTTATAACTCATTCGTTTACATTATATAAAGCCTTAAAGTTCTGCATAATTAAGGGCGTGGCCACTTTGAGTGACAGGTGGATAGCCATTTATCTGCTGTCTGTTAGTCATCGCGTCACTTAAGCTCCGCCCAGAAACGAGTTTCGTAACGATATATTAATGCTAACAATTAAAGTTATTCAGTCAAGAGCAGCGAGTGATTTTCTGTCTTTTCTTTGATTAACATGACAGACAGGAGCAGGTTTATTAGGCTGTGGTCACTTTAAGAGCTTATGCCCGGATCCAATATACTGTTACACAAAATTTGTTTCGCTCAACTATTTTTGCTCCAACTGACTGTATTTATCCGACTACTTGTCAAAACATTCATTTTGTATGCATTTGGCCGTTTAAGCACAATAAGCCACGAAAAAGAAGTCAATTTGGTACTCGCAAGCTTTTTGAGAGGTGGCTATATGAGTGATGCGCATGATTTTGGTGTGAGCGCGAAACCTGCGGGAATGAGTACAATTATGCGCAACACAAGCACTATTCAACCGGAGCTAATTAGATAAGTGATTGAGAGGTGGCGGGTGTGTGTCACTTCGCCACTGGAGAGAAGAAAGAGTAAGAGCACGCAGCTGATATCATAGTAAAGGAGTATTGGAACCATGTCGAAATATCAATATTTTTGATGACACTAATGTTTCTGTACGACTACAGTTAAAACAATGCACAGAATAAAAATGGCATTTCTTAGTTGACCTACATTTGGTGTGGTCAGCTGCCATCTCTGGAATGAGAAACATTTAGCCGTGAGTTTGTCATGCCTAGCAGGGAGAGCCATTCACCCTAAGCTGAGGTTAAAACTTCCATAACAGCTCACATGTATGCAAGTAACACAATTAGAGGTCTTTAGCACAACACCTTAATGGGGTGAAGCCCAGTAGAAACCAAATTCAGTGCCGATTGATGTGGGTTAGAGGAAAGGGGACTCCGCTTTTCACCCCACCCTATGACAGACCTACTTTCTCTCTCTTCCTCTTTGGCTATTCCAAACATGTGGTGCACTCTGTGGCCTGTAGGACAAGGCCAGCAAAGCGTGGGAGCGTTTCCCCAGAGGAGGGGCAGCCCGCACACTGAACTACACTATGAGGATAAATCTCCTGGCATGAATCCGGCTCACGTGTGAGGGCACATACCACTTCAAGTGGAGGTTAAGGAATTAGGATTAGTGAGAAGATCTGAAGCACAAACTTCAAGTGCTGTCAATCAATAAAATAACTAATTCAAATCACACATTTTTCTGTAATTGCGATTAACCACACCTAACATTAAAGTTTTTTATTTATTTTTATACTGCAATACTTTCACATTTAAATTCTACAAAATAATGTAATATATATATATATATATATATATATATATATATATATATATAAACATAAAAGACGTTATATTTTAAATAAGGCCAGCACTGATACTGATGTCTCTATTAGATTAGATATTTTTCTTAATTTTAGCCATCAATTATAGCCATTCAACATCACTTGAAATATCAAATTTAACATTTAATATGCTTTAAAAAAATATAACTTTTCATTTAAGTGATGTAATGTAAATGTCACTTTTAGCTGTGCCTTTAATATATCAGGGCTCAAAGCGAAGTTTTTTTCTGATTCAGTATTTTACCTAGCCTGCTAATATACACAAAAAAAGTTGTTTTTTTTACCAAGGTTACCTTGTAAACAGTGCTTTAAGATTTTCAGATAGGTCTAAAATGTAAATATACATAAATTGAATAATCAAACACCGCACATAAATTATAAATTGAATATAGATTAATCCTTATTAAAGCTACAAAAGCTTTTCAGTAAAGAGCAGTGAGTAATTATCTGTCTTTTGTTCTTTGATTAACATTAAATGACAGACTGCAGCTGGTTTATGAGTTCAACTGAAAAATAAATAGCATTCATTTTGACAAATTACCTGAAAATACATTTATAAATTAAGGAAACAAATGGGAAAAGAAATCTTTAAACCTAGTTTAAGGTTCCTGCAGAAGGCTAAATGGATTTACAGGGGTCCATTAAAACGATCAAATGCAGGGAGAACGGTAAATGGAGGAAACTGGGGTGAAACTCAAGCAGTCGCCTGAAAGCCAGTAATAAGCACTTGCAACAATGACTTTGTTACCTGGCTAAATAATTAAACTAGATTATTGTTATATTGAATTGGACTCTTAGAGGGAACTTCTGTAAAAAGAGAGGCATCTGACATCCATTTTCATTTTCTTTTTGTGTTGCAAAACACAATACAGATTGTTCAAATGTGTTCAGCATGCGAGAAAAGGAGAGAAACGTGGGAGGGGAATATCCCCGAGTTTAGCATAAGGCGCTAAAGACAGGTGGCCTTCTGGGGGAGATATACAGGCCCTTCCCTTTTCTGCAGCAGTGTGAACTTGCAGCTCGGAACACATACCGTTGTGTCGCACAAGACAGGCATGGAGATAAAAATAGGGACAGTGAGACATGAAATGCGAGAAAGTGATGTAAAGAGGCTGAAAGCTAGAGAGAGAGAGAGAGTCTTTTGTTTCAAATCAGTGTATGAGCTGGGCTACGCCTGAGGGGCATGAGCAGGAGAACAGCAGCTCACGTGGTGCTGCCTCGTCATCACACTGCAAAAGAAGAGGCAGCAGGGGGTGGAGAGCAGCAGCAGAGTCAAGTCTTGGCAGTCCAGCTCACCATACTTTACACAGCTTACAATTGCTCTGGTGGTTGAACTTGACCCACTTTTGATATCGCAACTCTATGTGGCACATCAATACATAAAAAGCTGCTCTCTTATGATAAGAATAAAACGAAGGATGTATCTAAATGTAAAAAATACTTTTTAGAAGTGGGTCACAACTTATGAGCCAATGATTTTTCGGACGGAGGTACTTTTGCTATGTAGTCTGCCAGCATCAGCACGCTCTCTGTGCAAGCACACCTCACCGCAATTACTCATGCTTTTATCACATCATAAACCAATAAAAATGGAATGAGTGCAAAGATGGCATTCATTGTGTAATTATGCCATAGCATGTTTCATGCTAGTTCATGTTTAAAAACAGTACATATACATATACATATATATATATATATATATATATATATATATATATATATATATATATATATATATATATATATATATATATATATATACATATACATATACATATACACATATATATATATATATATATATATATATAAAATTAGGATTAGACACACCTTAAAATATATACTACTATTCTACATATAATTACTAACTACACTCACCTAAAGGATTATTAGGAACACCTGTTCAATTTCTCATTAATGCAATTATCCAATCAACCAATCACATGGCAGTTGCTTCAATGCATTTAGGGGTGTGGTCTAGGGTTGGGCGATGTCTCCTAAATTGGCAGATGACGATGTTTACAGTAAAACATTGTGATGGACGATGATATCGTCTTTTTTTTTATTAATACAAATATATAATTTACTATATCTGTATTTTATTATCTCTTTACATAAATACTATTTTCTACTTAAAAACTATATCATTTCGTTATTTAACTAACCCAAATAATGACTCATCCGCGCTTGCACGTGAGGGAAAAAAGTAGCTTCCTTCCACTTAAGAAGAGTTGTGCTCTTTTTATTTTAATATATCTCTTTACATAAATACTATTTTCTACTTCAAAGCTATAATTTCATTACTAACCCAGTGTTTTGTATGTGAATGCTGTTTTACGTGAAGAACAAAGCTTTGTTTACAAAGGAAATAAATTTGCAGCCATGAATGGATTCATGCCGAATGAGAGCGGTAGGCTGAGCCCAATTTAAGATTTGTCAGCTTTTTTATGCTGTTTTGCGATTTCCGTGAATTTTAACAATAGGCCTAACGTTAGTCCATTTTATCCCACATGGACATCTCGTTTCTTTTCTCAAATCTTCACTCGCGTCGCACCCATTTTCGCAGGGAATTATAAACGTTTCTTCCTTTCGTTTTTTTATAATTAAGTCTATTATACCCATTCAAGTCCTTTACTGTGGGAAAGTAGAAAAACACTGTAGGACGAATAGGCTACCTTTTTATTTAATTTTATTTAACACTGTTTGTGCTTGTTATTAGACTTGGTAAGGCGCGTCAAGTTTATTTGAATAGCGCATTTCACACACAGGCCATTTTACTTTCGTTTTCTCTGGCAATGAATAATCAAACATA
This sequence comes from Gobio gobio, assembly GCF_949357685.1. NCBI lineage: Eukaryota > Metazoa > Chordata > Actinopteri > Cypriniformes > Gobionidae > Gobio > Gobio gobio. Next base: position 20,284,996 of record NC_137121.1, read on the forward strand.
GCTTAAATGTCTTGACCCTGTGGAAGATAACATTTGCTCTTCAGAACCTTTACAACAAGTGTTGCTTTGCAACACACATGAAGATGAAGATATTTGAGAAGGTGTCCAGCTCGTGTTTCATCTCGCGCAGAGCGGTATATGACGCAACCTTGAGGGGAAATTACTTTTTCTTTTAACTAATATTACATTTTCTTATATTCTTTAGGTTACCATTATTTACTGATAATTGTTTAAATGTTTTACAGCCTGTGGTGTGTTGTTTCACTGACGGAAGTGCTGAAATAAACACGCATGCTTATGAAATGGATGTTTGAGCCTCGTTTATTATTTCAAAATGTAGGCTATATCTGGCATAGACTACAGTATTTAAAATAGAATATATGCATTAGTTATATTCTCAATTTAATTTACAGAGCAATCCCTGCTAAGTTTTTAGTTTAACTATAGAAGAGGATTTAGTGTGCGTTGCACTCACAACAAGACTCGCAATGGGGGGCCACGATGGTGGCGCTCCATCGTGATGTCAGTCAACCATCACGATGGACGATGATATCGTCCATCGGCACAACCCTAGTGTGGTCCTGGTCAAGCCAATCTCCTGAACTCCAAACTGAATGTCAGAATGGGAAAGAAAGGTGATTTAAGCAATTTTGAGCGTGGCATGGTTGTTGGTGCCAGACGGGCCGGTCTGAGTATTTCACAATCTGCTCAGTTACTGGGATTTTCACGCACAACCATTTCTAGGGTTTACAAAGAATGGTGTGAAACGGGAAACGGGAAAAACATCCAGTATGCGGCAGTCCTGTGGGCGAAAATACCTTGTTGATCCTAGAGGTCAGAGGAGAATGGGCCGACTGATTCAAGCATCGATAGAACAAAGATAGAAGAGCAACTTTGACTGAAATAACCACTCGTTACAACTGAGGTATGCAGCAAAGCATTTGTGAAGCCACAACACGCACAACCTTGAGGCGGATGGGCTACAACAGCAGAAGACCCCACCAGGTACCACTCATCTCCACTACAAATAGGAAAAAGAGGCTACAATATGCACAAGCTCACCAAAATTGGACAGTTGAAGACTGGAAAAATGTTGCCTGGTCTGATGAGTCTCGATTTCTGTTGAGACATTCTGATGGTAGAGTCAGAATTTGGCGTAAACAGAATGAGAACATGGATCCATCATGCCTTGTTACCACTGTGCAGGCTGGTGGTGGTGGTGTTATGGTGCGGGGGATGTTTTCTTGGCACACTTTAGGCCCCTTAGTGCCAATTGGGCATCGTTTAAAATGCCACGGCCTACCTGAGCATTGTTTCTGACCATGTCCATCCCTTTATGACCACCATGTACCCATCCTCTGATGGCTACTTCCAGCAGGATAATACACCATGTCACACAGCTCGAATCATTTCAAATTGGTTTCTTGAACATGACAATGAGTTCACTGTACTAAAACGGCCCCCACAGTCACCAGATCTCAACCCAATAGAGCATCTTTGGGATGTGGTGGAACGGGAGCTTCGTGCCCTGGATGTGCATCCCACAAATCTCCATCAACTGCAAGATGCTATCCTATCAATATGGGCCAACATTTCTAAAGAATGCTTTCAGCACCTTGTTGAATCAATGCCACGTAGAATTAAGGCAGTTCTGAAGGCGAAAGGGGGTCAAACACAGTATTAGTATGGTGTTCCTAATGTGTATATAACAGTTTGGGATGTTTTTGGAAGGAAATGAATGATCTTACTCGGCATGGATGCACTATAAAATGTTCAGTAACAACATTTAGAATTTTACAAATACTTTCTATTTCAAATGAACGATGTTCTTTTGAACTTTCTATTCATCAAACTCTGAAAAATATATATCATTGTTTCCACAAAACTATGATGCAGCATATCTGCTTTCAACAGGGCTTTAGACAAACAAACAAAAAAAATCAGTTAAGGAGCTAATGGCTAAGGGGAAAAAATAGCCACCATTTTTTTTGTGCCACAAAATAATAAACGTGTTCTAAATTTGTCATGTGTTGTCATGTCTGCCCTCCTTTTACAGCATCAGCATTTTCATCCATCTTGTGGATGTCCTGGAAACTGAGATTCACTTAAAGTAGAAACTGAATTGCTTCTCTAACTTGAGAACTACATAGTCACAAAGAATTTTTCTTTACACAGACCATAATAATGTCAGCATCACTTGGCCAATGAGCATAGTTTGGCCTCCTCCTAATGCATCCCATAAACACTAGTGTATGTTTTGCACACACCCAATCAATTTTTCTTCATTAGTAATATCTGAGAGGTAGATTTGGTGTAAGGCAGTTTTTCAACTGCAATTAGATGGGTGGTATTGAATTTCATTCAGAATTGTTAATGATTAGTTCGTGTCCACACATCTGACATGTATATCTGTTCTAGTTAATCCAAGTGGTGCACAAAATAGACACTGCCTGCACTTTTACAGTTCTTGGATGTTCATTTATTGACACGTCTCCGTCTTTTTCCATCTCTCATTCTGGCACAGCTGTCAGCGTTGTTGGTCATTAGAGATAAGGGCTTTGACATTACCGAATTACCGAACATTGACATAGACGAAAAGCTGATCCCTGCTGTCCCCGTGCGAATTTTGGCGCTCAAACTCAGTGAGGTTTTATTCCACTTTTATACGTCAACACAAAAAAAGATGTGATGGGCTACTCATCACAAATCATCCATGTAAAAAGGCCCACAAATTTTAATCATAACATGTAAATCTATATTGTCGCCAGTGGTGATCTCAGCAAAAATATCACTTGCAAATGAATACTGTTTTAGTCGCAGTCTGGAGCCCTGTTTCAACATTGATAATAATAATAAATGTTCCTTTAAAAGAATCAGTGTTGGTTCTTCAAAAATTGAGAACCGATTAAAATTGAGAAATCTATATTTTAAGTAATATTACCGTTTTCTTTAAACAAATCAAATAACTGCAGCCTTTGTGAGCACAAGAGACTAATTCAAAACTGCAAGATACAAATTGCAATTTCAAGAAATAAAATCACACTAAGATGTAAAGTTGCCTTTTTTTTTACTCTGACAAGAAACAGGCTCAAAGTACACTATAAACAAACACGAACTATGAATTACTGCATGTCACACAGCTTACAATACACACCTGGTGGTCTAAAATAACTCAATTAGGAAATGAGAATTTTCTATTCAAGGATGATACTACAATGCTGGGGCTCCGGCCAAAGATGACAACAGCTATAAAAACGCTGGCCAAATGCCAGATGGGATAAGTGTCAGGGGTGTGTATTGAGACGCTTCAGAGGTGAGACGCTCCAAAGGTGTGACAAAAGGAACTAGTAAAAGTGCCTTCCTTTATGTAGAGAGATTAGAACGCAAAATTAAACATGAACAATACCAATTGAGGACACATCACTTGGAAAAATGGAGGTGGAGCATTTAAGTTAAAATCAAACTAGTCATAAGATTATCATTACAAAGTGCTGTACCGGAAAGACCTCAAAGACAGGGCTGTAGGTTTTAAGAGAGTGAGATAATATTTAATCTAGGCCTAAATGAGCAGATCAGATAGTGATTTACCACCATCAGCGGAAAGATCAAGTGTCAAGTGTTGCACTTTGTTATCCTACCTGTCAAAAGCTGTGACATCCTTTATTTTACTCGCCAGACTTTAACATGGAATGCAAGAGCAATGCAATGAAAAAAATCTATATAAATATAAAAAATATAAATATATGAACAAATAATCAGACAATAGAACAAAGCTACAAATGAACTGGTGCTTTCAGGTTTTTCAGGTAGATCTAACAGTATTTAGATACCTATCAGTAGATTAGGTATGGAAATTGAATTAAGAAATCAAATGTAAAGTAACACTGCAAAGTCTTCACTATATAAATTAAAAATAGATGCATCCTTTTTAAAAATACAAAATGTATTAAATCAAGAGCAGGGAGTGCTTTTTCTGCAGCAAGTCTTTTTTGTTTGATTAACATTAAATAAGCATCAAGAATATTAGGCTGTCACTTCCAATAAACGAATACTGTTACACATGCGTTGTTTCTTGACTGTTTACATTCACTGAAGACATAACCGACTACGTTTACTAGGAGACATGTAACAAGACGGGCATTTTGACAAATTTGAGTGAAATTGTCCATTCAAGCTTTAATTAGTCAATTTATTGGCTATTTAAAGACATTTTAATCAATAGACCTAGTGTGACATTTGATCGCATATGTGAGCGATTTACTCGCATTGTAGAGGGTTGAGATAGATATATATATATTTTGTTTGTCATTTGATAATGTCATTCACAATACTTGAAGGGATTGTGGTTCTTTCCCTCACTAAAGCCTTGTCTTTTTGTCCTAATTTAAAAAAAAAAAAAATTTGTTTTGCTTTAAATAAATATGTTTTAATGTTGTTGTGATTCACTTCGTAGCTGGTTGGATTAGTTCATGGCTTATAACGCTTTAAAGGGATAGTTCATCCTAAAATAAAAATTGTGTCATCATTTACTCTCCCTCAACTTGTTCCAAACCTGTATGAGTTTCTTTCTTATGCTGAACACAAAAGTGATCAGCTTCGTCTGTAACCAGAAAGTTGATGGTTTAAAATATATCTTATATTTTAAACAGTTCAGCGGAAGAAAGAAACCCATACAGGTTTGGAACAACTTGAGTGACTAAATAAATACAACATTTTTATTTTAGGGTGGACCATCCCTTTAAAAGAAGACTGGGTTGGGGGCTAATGGACTCTATAGGCCAATTCACACTGACAGACGCAGACCAACGGTGAGCACCTCACTTCTAAGATGTTCTCATTCAGATTCAGCATGTTCAATCAGCAAAATCAAGCTCCGACAGACAGCAACAGACTCCGACAGGGGTAACACACTGATCCAACAAGCAGTGTCTGTCTGACGGTGCGGTGTGAATTGGCCTTAAAGGTGCAGTATTTGAGGATCTATTGACAGAAATGCAATATAATATACATAACTGTTTTCAGTGGTGTATAAAGACCTTACATAATGAACTTATGTTTTTATTACCTTAGAATAAGCCATCTCTATCTACATACACCGCAGGTCCCCTTACAGTGAAATTACATTTTGCACCATCATGTTTCTACGGTAGCCCTAAACGGACAAACTGCTCTACAGAGCACTAGCTACTCCCTGCCGTCTCAGACAACGACATTTTTGTCATGCGTTGGCCACCGTAGCTTCTCTACGGGCTTCGAAAGGGAGGGGTGAGCGGTAGATAGTTGCATTTCACAACCTCACCACTAGATGCCGCTAAAGAGTACACAGTGCACCTTTAAGGAAACAACAAATGTTTACAAATACAAGAATCATACCTGTAACTCGCACCATGCCACCTCCACCGTGGTTTCAGTATCCAGACCCTTGTAGACAGTCTTGAAAGAGCCACGTCCTATCTCAATGTCGAACTTTAAGAAACGGCCATCCGGCGAAGTCCCGACTGCATTTGTCTCAACTTCCTCAATCTCATCCTGTTCCTTCTTAGCCTCCCGTAACTCTGCCTCAGCTCGTGCTTTCTCTTTACTTTCTTCATCGTCCTCCTTCTCATCCTCTCGTTTTCCGTCAGCACTAACTCCAGAGTTCAGCTCCGCACCCAAACGTGGGGCTTCTGCAGAAAGAATCGGTCCAGCATTCGCAATCGACACTGGCTTAGACTCTACGGCCATCTCGACACTGGCGGCCGGTTTCTTTTCTGGTGCAACCAACACATTAGCTTGTGTGGCCACAGGAGCGGCTTTGGTTTCCAGGGCAGGAGGTTCACAAACAAGAGCATGGGAGTCCGTTGAGATGGTTAGGATTGCGTTCTTGCTGGGCAGCTCCAGCGCCGTGGCATTGGAGTCGTTGATGACACTGCGACGGAAAAAGCGATGCTCCGCCTTCAGCAGTTCCCGCTCCATTGTGTGGTGGCGACGCCGGACCTCGACACCTAGACGCTCACCCACCAGCGTGTCTGAGCTGGAGCCATTGACATTCTTCGAAGGGGGGGAAAGGAACTTAACCATCTTGTCGCTGAGATTTTCTGACATTTCTCCACCCAGTGGAGTAAAAAGTCGAGTAAAACTTTACATGCTATCCATGCATAGAAAAAGGTAGTATAAGTAGCCTATATGATAACGAGAAGAGGTTGCTTCAAATCAAGTGGAAACTCACCAAACCTCCCTCCTCTCAAAACAGCAGTTCAGATAAAGTCAATGCTCTTGCAAACTAAAGTGTTGGAGAGGAGCACAGGAAGTGCTTGGTGATAAAAGTAACGCAGGATCCATGCACAGATCAAATAACGTTGATGATAAAAAGGAGACCTCACAGCCAGCTCATCCATCCTGTGAAAAACTGTGGGGTGTATTCAATCCTCATAGGGGGTCTCCTTGGGGGGCAGGGCAATAGCCCACAGATAAATGTGATGATCACTTTCGACCCCAAGGTCGTACCAGGGCACAAAGTTTAAACCTTGCGTCCGATTCACTGAAAGAGACAAAATACATTTTAACCAAGGTGGTTAGCCAGAGTTAACAAATTTACACTCAAGTTATAGGTATGCTTGAACACAAGGCAATGGCTTTTACACAACCAGGAAGATATTAAACAGTTCAAATTAGGTTAATAAGACTTTAGCCTCGTTTCCTAAAAGCAAGGATGTTATTAACATGAAAATAGACCAGTCATACTGAAACTTTAAGATAAAGAGAGAGTAGGAGGAAGTAACTCTTTGATTTTTCACATTTAACCGTCAAGGCAAATTCTCTTTTTATTAATACGTTTCCCAACTAGCTAATTATAACATATATCCTATTTAAATGTAAACAACAAAGTTAACTTACATCTCCGCCTTTTTAGTGTGTATATTTAAAGCATTTTAAATAAATCCCTCAACACAGTGAACAAACAGTAACTATCTTCAGTCCAGTGAACATATGTTGCGGGATTAGTCAATTAGATTCCCCCTCACCATGTGTGAACACCAAACCGTCTACAGTTTCAAATACATTATAAAATAAACAGCAGTATTTATTTTACAAAAAGTAAAATAGACTACTGAAGAATGTAACGTTACTGGCCAATGTTTTTCCTCATGCGATGACTGTGAATGAGTGGTGACTCAAGACGTCAAGCCTCAAAATCACATTTATTTTAAATCACACGTCATTATGTCAGTTAATTATATTTATCATAAGACTCAACAAGAATTGGAATATAGCCCAAGAGTCGTGTGGACTAGTTTTATAATACTTTTATGGTGACTTGCGACATTTTTTAGGTTTAAAGAACCAGTCTCCATTCACAATCATTCACGAACAGAAAATTCTCTTCATTTCTCTTTCTTTAATACTCCACAACATAAATAAAGTCATACGGGGATGGACCGACATAACGGCGAGTAACGTTAAATTAATTAGTAAACTTTATAAATTGTTAGATTAACGAACGTTAACTTACCCCTTTAAGTGAGTCTATACTTGTAACGTTATCTGGTGTTGACCAAAAAGGAGCTAAAACCAATGTTAACTACAAGTAAATAAATAAATATAAGTCACGACCACGTTTAGTTTTACTAACAGCCGTTTGTCACCACATTTAAGACAAAAACTTACCATAATGTTAAGCGTCGTCGTCGTCATCTTCAGTTATCGGTGAATAACCAACGGCCAGCTCCAGGTTTAACCGGTAATTCCCCAAACGCGCGTGCTCAGTATTTGAAATAGCGTTTAACCGGCGGAAATGAAGTGAGAAACTAAATGTCTCTCGCTCAACGGATGTTTTTGCCAGTAAAAACGCGACAAAATAGCTAAACGTCGGTTACTGTGCCTCCGTCCTCAACCGTCTCGAGAAATACTGCGAAGTTCGAATGTCAAACACTACAACAACGTGCCGCTTCCGCTAATGGTTGCTCGCGAGACTGCAGAGCAGGTTCTCTTTGTTATTCCCTTTCAACTGACCTCGATTCATCTTCCTTGTACACGCATCCACTGCATGACGTCGCGCGTGCAAACGATGCAGTTCAAGTTGACGTTGCAATATTTACATCTACAGGATGCAAAACAATAATCGAAACCCCTTGAGACTAACGTTATATCCATTTATGCCGACACAAAACTTGGCTTTGGGTGCAGCACGAGCGAGCGCTTTGTGGCTCTATTGTTGACAGTTACAGATCCCACACAGATGTAGACGATTTGCACGCGCTGGATTCAAGGCTGCGCAATCTGCATGCCATCGATTCCCTACATTTTCCCCATCGCACAAATTCATTCTACATGAACAAACCGGTTCGTGAAAACAATAACCCGGACTCTGTCCACTCCCCCTGCTTGTCTTTATCCGAATAATCGAGACATCTCTACAGTTAGAAAACAGCGCCGCCTGCTGAAGCTTCAAGCGCATGTATTATACCAGGTTTTAAAGGAACAGTTCACTCAAAATGACAATTGTGTCAACATTAACTAAGTTGTTCCAAACCTGTATGAATTTCTTTCCTCTGCTAAACACACACACAAAATATATTTTTAAAGATATTTTTTCCTTTATTACTCCTAAAAGTGCATATTAGTACCTTAGAGTACAAATACGTACCTTATACTATGAACCTTTTTGTGGTAAAAAATGGGGTACAAAGATGTCCTGTTGACAAGCAGTTGTACCCCTAAAGGTACCATTTTGACACCCCTTTTCTCTGTGTGTTGGTAACATTTTTCAAAATATCTTCTTTTGTGTTCAGCAGAAGAAGGAAATTTATACAGGTTTGGAACAACTTGAGGGTGAGTAAATGATGACAGAATTTAATTTTTTGAGTGAACTATCCCTTTAAGGGGTCATTTGAAATTTGAAAAGGGGCAAACATTTGTCACTTTACCTTAATTAATGTAATTGCTAAAAAATTGTAATTGCATCTAAAGGACAGAGCGATTCACTCAGACACATACAGTAAGCCTAAAAACATACCAAACCAAACCTTATATCAAAGGTTCCAGAGATAAATCATATTCATATAGCTTGCTATAGAAAATAAAATAAAGAATCAACAATGTTACAATAAACAAAGTTACAGAAAATAAATAATGCATTTTTTATTTAAATGGAAGCAAAAGATTTTCATCAGTAATATGGTGTCTTAAGTTTTTAAAAAGCATTTTTATCATAACCCTATGAAGCCTGTTATATTTGATACATACATTTTAGCAATCCAAATAATCAATATGATAAAACATGCACAGAAATACCTTTTATACACAATCTTCTACATGCCTTCTGCTGTCTGATTGATTATCCATACATAATTTTTGTTTCAAATTTAAAAAATAAATAAATCAAATATGAAACAACAGGCTTTTGAAGAATGTTTATGGTATCTCCCAATCATCACTTGCATTTAAATTAAGACATTATGGTGTACAGTGATAATTTATATTTTTATGATTATTTTAATTTAAGCAGCTTGTAATTGATTTACATATCAGAAAGCCATCTTGCATTTTGGTCATATAAATAACAACATCTGCAAATGACATATTTTTGCTCTGTTTGGGCCTCTGGATAAAACTGGTGTTTTTTTCCTTCTTGAGTATAAGCTCCATATTCTCAGTATTTTATATAGGCTATGAGCGAGCCTAAAAAGCCTGATGCATTAAATATGATACAAAACATAAAATACATACACACACACACACATATATATATATTTACATATATATACTTTCTTTTTTAGATTTAGGCTACTTTTAATATTTTGTCTAAAGGTTCAATGAACTCTTCCAAAAAAATGTATTTACAATAATACACTTAGCACCGAATTTCACGGAAGAAAGAAAGTCAGGTTTGGTACAATATGGGGGTGAGTAAAGGATGACAGATTTGTCAATTTTGTGGGAACTGTCCCTTTAAGAGGGATCAAACCCCACCAACTGGTGATTATCTCTGTTCTCTCTATCTATAAACTGACTGGGAGGTGATAAAGGGTAGCTTAGACATGTACATGGCTTGAGGCAGGATGACTGTTCAGAGATGCAAATAAAGATAATATTATACACATAAAGGATAATATTAGGGTATAAACATACATTTATAATAATAAATAGTTGATATATTTACAAATAGGTCTGTAAATAAATATATATTAAATATAATATGTAAATATTTTATATATATTTATATAAAAACATTTTTTATAAATATAAAATGACCTTCGTAGCATGGCGTTGGCATTTCAGAGGCGAGTGTTGTGAGCGCGCAGCGTAGGCGTTACGTCACTGAAGTCCTCCAGCTCTGGGAAGATGCTGGTGTATGTCTGCAAATAATAAAATCATAAAGCAATACAAAGAAAAATAGGCCGCTTCCTCTCTACCACACATCTCTTGGACAGACGGTCGTTACATACCGGATGAAATAGACCAGCATTACAAGGTAAATTTATTTTTTTGGGGAGGAAAAAACCTATTGTGGTTTATAATAAAATAGTGAATGCTTGTATATGGTCACGGTTATTCAATATCTACATATATTGATATTCAAATAGCGCTTCTCATTTATTGTCGCATTTGCTGGACAGCTATTACTAACAAAAGAGGAAGCAAATGTGTTAAGCCATGCAATGGTGGAGAAGAAGGACATTGAGGGAGGATGCTCAGCATTGTGGCTGAACGATTGCAAGGCAGACTTTCACGGAACATTAGGTTTAGTATATCCGTAATCTAAATTGTATAAGAATTGTAGTCTGTGATTTTGCGCATTTGCAAGTCTCATTGACGTGGTGTGTGGAAATGCCGACGCTTCTGGTTGGTTTGTCAACGCTGTGAGGAGCTTTCACCTAAATAGAACAACATTATTGAATCGACAGCGATGGACATTGAATATGTGTTTAGAGTATAAATCATTAGCTGAGCATCCCATAATAATGTTGGTATAGCTGTTGACATTAAATGTTTCATAACCTTGGAGTGTGAACCTACATTAAAACCCCACCTTTCCTTCGATTCACTCCCTCTGTGTTTAAATGGGAGATTCGTTATTACATAGGCTAGCTAGTGAATTATTTTTGTAAATGAGAGTAATTTGTCCATGGCACGGTCCAGATTTCTATTAAGATACAATGATAATATGATATGAACAATAGTAAGGTTAACATAGAAATGGTGTTTGGGGGGGAAGCTTAACATCAGTGACTAAACATATAGCTTTTTAATCTCTGTTGTTTGTTGAAACTATTGTATAAAATGTAGCTGTATTTGCTGCCTGGGATGGATTTTTTGTACATTTTAGAGGGCATTTTTAAACATGCTGTCCATTTAGAATATTTGAAGTCTCAATATGAACAGTTATAGCTATAATTATTACCCACTAAAGCAAATCAGTAGCTGTAAATAATGCACAAGATATCATAAAAACACTATATTGGATTATCCACCTTTCTGTGGTTTACCATACTGGTAGATTTCGACTAGTTTTAGTGATTTTAATCAAAAACCACTGCAAAACTAGCCTCTGAGACAGAGAATACAGATGTCTGCCAGCTACAGGTCACTTTGGGGTTGGGTTTTGTAGGCATTAAGCCCATCCCAATATAGGCCTAGAATAAAATGTATGGAAATAAATCAAACTCTAGATACAATTCAAAAATGTCCCCACATTTTAAATGTCTGGGTCATTTTTTGCCCCAATTTGATTGTTTTTTGGTAGAGATATATAATATAATGATATACTATTATTATATGTGTTTTGAGGGTTTTGCCTTTTTATTTCATTTAACAGGCCAGCATAGTTGCTCCATTTGAAAAAAGAAGACCGGACTTTGCTTGACAGATCACATTCCTTCTACATGAGATGAAGATGACCTGGCCTGCCTATTAGCACATTTCCTCACACACATTTTTTTTGGTGGGCAAATTTACCAAATTAACCAAAATGTACGGAAGTTCACGCTCGGTGAGCAAAATGGACAGTAATCACAGTGGGGGTAGAAACAACCAGGGCAACTCGGGTCGCTCGCCACGACTGCCTCGGTCACCCCGCATGGGCCACCGTCGGACCAACAGCATGGGGGGCAGCGGCGGAGGCCCGGGTGGCTCTGGAGGCAAGACATTGTCTATGGAGAATATTCAATCTCTCAATGCCGCCTATGCCACGTCAGGGCCGATGTACATGAGTGACAACGAGGTCGCAATCGGCACCTCCTCTGACCTCCCTAAGAGTGGAGTAGCTACGGGACGCTTTGGAGGCAGCATTCCCTATGGGGTCCGGGGAACGGTTACAGGCAGCACACCTGACATGGCCATGGTGCCGGCAGTGTCGACCGACTCTATGGGCTTTGGAGGGGAGATCCATGCAGCTTCAACCGTTCCTCACTCCCTACGTCAGGCGAGGGACAACACCATCATGGAGCTCCAAGCCCAGCTCAAGGAGGTGCTGAGGGAGAACGAGCTCCTTCGGAAGGATATCGAGGTGAAGGAGAGCAAGCTCAGCTCCTCCATGAGCTCCATCAAAAGCTTCTGGAGCCCAGAGCTGAAGAAGGAACGTGCGCTGCGCAAAGACGAGGCCTCCAAAATAGTAGTGTGGAAGGAGCAGTATCGCGCAGTGCAAGATGAGACACAGGTGAGTACATCTGGCAGGATATGCTTGTTTTTTAATAAGTGATCATTTATTGCTCATCGGAGAGTTGTTTCGTGGATTAAAGCATGTGCTTAAAGGAATCTAGATTTAAATTAATATCCTAGATCAGTACTAAAAGGCACTATCTATAAAAGTACTTCTATCTAGAAATAGATTTACACTGATACATTTTGGATAAGTGCCTCACATTTTGCATACTTTCATAAGAAGTGCAAGTACTGTGTTCACACTGAAAAGCAGCGAGGCGCAGTGTATAAGTACATGGATGATGTACTTCATCAACAAAAAAAGGGCAGAATTTGTAGCATTGGCTACAAATTTTTCAGGCTAGAAGAGCCCATGCTAAGCACGAGTCTCAGGTTTCTATGGGAACCGGAGCTTCTTAAGGCAGCTGCAGTGACAAAATGGATCATTACACAGCGATTGGCTCTTTTACTTAAAAGGCGGGATGTATTCTATCATATTGCGCGTTTCAGTTTCTCCCATTCATAACTAAAAGGAGTGAACCGTCTTTCTATATCTATAGTCTTTGCTACCATACTCTTCTTATGGCAGAAATGGTAATAGTAATAAGCTAGTATGCTTTTCCGAATTCAACAAAAGAGTGGAACTTTAATGTGGATGCTTTATAGCTTTAATATTTGCTGAAATAAGTTTGAGTTGAAGCACTAAAATTGCTAAAATGGAAAATAAATAAATAAATAAAGCGGGATAGAAATATAAAAAACTAAAAACTAATAAGAAGACAAAAGCACTTAAAAAATGTATGAAACTTAAACTGAGTTTATGCTAATAAATACTAATATATATACACACACACACACACACACACACACACACACACACACACACACACACACACACACACACACACACACACACACACACACACACACACACACACACACACACACACACACACACACACACACACACACAGGTAAATAATACTAAAATAGCTGTATAAACTAAAATAATTACAATATTTGGGATACAACTTATTTGCACATATATATATAGTCACTATACCCATACTATTATAGTATAGTACATATAGTATGCATGTTTTAGTATGCACAGAATACCACCTATATTTACAAAAATATGCATTTTGCAGAGCACACTGTGCTTGTTAGTGTAATATCTGTAATATCAGACAGGCTTTTTCATCTTTTTGACTCATTATTCAAGATTATTATTGTTTTTTTAACCAAAAAACATGCAAAATTTGGAGATTTTTATTTGAACAGGACATCACTAGCTTAATGTTTAAAATATTCATCTTCATAATGCGTATTGTCATGCATGCTATTTTTACAATAGAAAGCAGTATACTATGTACTGATCAGTATTCAGTAATCAGTGCAATTGTTTTCCATTCCAAACCCTGCCCTGAAATGCAGGTGTCAGGTAGAACTGACAAACTAGTTAAGACCAGCAAACCATCTTGGGTGTAACTATTTATAGACACATTTTCGATGCATCAACGCATTTTCATAGATTTATAGGAGTGAGAATTGCGTGATTAAAGATCCAGCTCGTCTTCAAACGTGAAGGAAAAGTCTACCTCCGCTGTGAAGTGACGCTAATGGCCAATCCTGAAATGGACATCCTGGTCCTGCTGTGTGCGGCTCACTGCACTGCCTGAAATCCTGCAAGCCACAATATGCTCGATGAGCAATACATCTGAGCTAATTAAGAATGAAAACTCTGTTTTCAGATATTCAGTGGTCCTTTTAAAAGTAAGATACTAAGATGGGTTTTGATAGCAGTGACAGTGGCATAGTCCTTCATCTGTGTTGCATTTGAAACACTCCCTTTATTTGAATGATTAGCTTCAAACCATGATTCACTGCAACATGGCTGTCATGACAGATTCCCAGACGATGGGGCGTACAGCACTAAGCTAATGACAGCTTGGTTATTCACTAGCATAATCAGCATTATCACGCTCCTCACACCATTCGCTCGAGATTGAAATTAACACACGAATCATCAGAGAGCTCGGACTCTTAGTATGTGTTATTCGGTGATTTTTGACAAGTAGTTTTGTGCCTGTTGGGCTTAATGAGATCGTACCATCAATTATGGCAAAGTTGTGTATGTGTGTATGATTAAGAAATTGTATAATTACTGTTGTTTGGTCGCCTTTTGGCTGCCATCAAGTTTGCTACATAGTTGCGTGGATGAATTTGGAGTAAAGATGAGTGTGTGATGACAAATTTAGCACACATTCATTTTTTTCTTGCCACCTTTAAAACTAGTGCATGGTGGATTGTAGATAGATGTAGGTAGATCACCACCAAATGAAAATGGACACACTTGTTGCAACTTGTGTAACACAAAAGTAATGTTTAAAGAATTGTATTGGTTGCTGTTTAGATGGTCAGTGAATTTTAAGCTTCAAAATATGGTAACAGTTTACAAAAAGGTTTCATTTGTTAACTTTAGTTAATGCATAACTAACATTAAGCAATACGTTTGTTACTGTATTTATTTATCTTTGTTAATATAAATTAATAATTTTAAGCTGTTTAAGCTGTTATTCACTGAAAACCCACTCTAGAGCTCATTGATAAATTAATTAATCTTTTTTTAGTCAGATCTTTTCAATTAATCTCTTGATCCAGTTCACAGTACCAGTTTTAATGATTTGTTCAGAAATAAGACTGACCCGGTTCTTGAGTTCAACGACTACAATTTTCAATTTTAGAATATTTAGAATTGTATATTTACAGTTTTCATTTTAATTTGAGTAATTTTGTTATGTGCTTTTTGATGAAAAACATTTTTTTTTGCTTTATTTTATTTATTTAGTTTTAGTGTTTCAACTTACACATATTTATTTAAGTTAGTTGGCAAGGCAAATACCTTAATATTTAATTTAATATTTGTATTTTTATTATATTTCAGCTGTATTTCAATCACCAAAAACAATGATTATATTTTAGTTAACAATAACAACACTGATACAACACTGAACATATATTTTTATGATGCCTTCAATCCTGAAAGCCTCAGTCTCTATTAATTGTAATTGCATGGAAAAGAACAGAATGTTACAGGCAGGACTAAAACCTGCATCATCCACATGAGCACCAGAGTGCAACATGTTACGTAGTTACAAATGAGATGCTTACATCACAACTGTTCTCAGTAATTACTCATGTTACTTCTTATATGAAAGATGATACTATAGATTGAACGGCATTCACTGATGAATGAAGAAATGTTTTTTGTGGGATGCTTTTATAAATAATAGGATAATAGCTGATAAACTAGGACATGCAACCGATAACCTTGATTTCTTGGCTGTTAAGTCTCTCTTATATCAGTTCCAAAATCTACCAACAGCTAATGTCTCTAAACATTCAAATATATTTGATTGATTTGTGAGTAAATGATTCTCTTGTCCATCACAGCACCTGCAGACAACTGTGCAGGCGCTGCAGGCTGAGCTGCGTATCCAGCGTGACTTGAATCAGCTTCTCCAGCCACCTGGGGAGCCGCTGGCCTGTGAGCCCAGCGAGGAGCAGGAAAGGCAGGCACGAGAGCTGTTCTTGCTCCGCCGCACCTTGGAGGAGATGGAGGTTCGCATGGAGACCCAGCGGCAGACGCTAGTTGCTCGCGATGACTCTGTCAAAAAGCTCCTGGAGATGTTGCACAGCAAGGGACCCTCGGCTAAAGCCAATGAAGAGGACCATGAGCGCACACGTCGCCTCGCAGATGCAGAGATGCATGCACACCACCTGGAGAACCTTCTAGAACAGCGTGATAAAGAGCTAGTGGCTTTGAGAGAGGTTTGTGATAACTGGAGTTAAAAATACAAATGGCAAAATATGAAATTTATTAAATATAAAATATATATATATATTATTATTATTTTATTTATAATTTCAAATTTTTTAAATTTTAATTTAATTTCCAAAAATGTACTGTTTAGCTGTTATTAAATTATTTGTCCCATTACAAACAAAAAAATCCTTAAAATTAACATATTTTCTATTTTCTATATTTATACAGAAATTTTATTTGTCTGCATTTGTCAAGTTTAACCCTATTACCCAAGTAATTGTAAGAAAAATTATCAAACATAAATTTCTTTAATTTATATATATATATAAATAAAAACTATTTGGTCCTAAACGTGATAAATTGAATTAAATATAGGCTAATTTTCCAACCCTGTTACTTGCAACCAGTACTCAGTGTAGTTATGTTTTTTTTATTTTAGAAAATAAGTTTCTTTAATTTTGATATTTGTATGTGTATATTATATATTGTATTGTTATACAATAATTTGGAACAAATTTTTGGTTATTTTTAAACTGTAATTTGGGTACCAGGTTTGCAAAAATGACAATCCTCATATAAAATGAATAGCAAATAAAACAGCTAATACAATATTTAGTATGACCTCCTGCGGTTGATGACCAACATTTTCTGAAGGTTAAGCACATCCTTTCACTGAACGTGCTTAAAAAAGAAATAAAATATTTTTGGAAAGTGCCACATACAATCAACTGCAGTGAATTAAAGCAGAAAGTCTATTCTCTCTTCATGCACCATTATACAACACTCAGTCACATAATGACGGCATCTATTCTCCTCAAAGCACAAAAAAGGAGGGTACTTAATTGAACTAGATAGCAGGAGAGCCTATTTGTACTTATAATAGAGTACAGCTCCTGCAATGTGATGGAGAATTCAGCCAAAACTAAACAGTGCTGTTCTCCCTCAAGGTATGACGACATATCTGAGAGCTCTATTTCTGGCACTGGTGTGAAGGAAGTGCCAACCATGTGTCTTTAATTGCAGGAGCTGCATCGTCGCCTCGAGGGGACGCCAGAGACTACGAAAACCAAAGCTCTTCAGACTGTAATTGAGATGAAGGTAACACTTTAGCTCCTATTTTAATTAATGTGTTAATCGGTTTACCTATGATGACAGGATGATTTAATGCACATCTGTGCATTAAAAGCACATACATATTGATGTAAAATATCAAACAATTATTTTGTTTAATGAAAATACATGATAGTTTACATTTCAATTAAAAGCAATTAGCTTTAACTTAATTAAATTAACTTTAGAGTGCTTTTTTGACACACTTAAGTACATCTTTATATGTAATTTCATAATTACAAATATAGGTTAAGTGAATGTATTGACAAATAGTAATTTCTATTGAAACGTTTATGTCATGTATTGAAATATATTTGTAATTACACATTTGTAACGATGTAGTTGCAATTAAATACATTTGAAATATACTGATTTTAAATTATATGTTGCATAACAATACAGTTAAAATTATAATCAAGTAATTTACATATCCTTTACTACACTCTAAAAAAAAAGTTCTATATGGCACCAAAATGGTTCTTGGCTCGTAATCATAGGGGAACCTTTTTTAGTGCTATATCGCACCAATTTAGGTGCTTCAGTGGTTCTTCAGCGGATCTTCAGAGGTTCTTCACTGGTTCTTTGACTAAGGTGCTATATAGCACCTCTGAAAAACTGCTGAAGAACCACTGAAGCACCTAAATTGGTGCGATATAGCACTAAAAAAGGTTCCCCTATGATTACGAGCCAAGAACCATTTTGGTGCCATATAGAACCTTTTTTTTTTTAGAGTGTATGTGAGTCAACACTTCAAAGTAAGTGTACTTCTTTAAAGCATGGCAAAAATGTATTAAAACATTATTTAAATGGTTTAAATATACTTTACATACTTAATACTTTTAATTTGACATTATTACAAAGTGCACTTTTTAACAGTGTACTTAAGTTGGTTAAGAAACACATACTCTTAAGTACACTTAAGTGGCCTTTTATTTCAATAATGTTATATTATCTGCAAATGCAGTTTTTAAAAAACATACTTTTAGGATTTGAAGTCCACTACAAGTGCACATTCAATTCAATTCTTTTTTCATAAGAGTAGTAAAGCAAAAAATGACAATTCTGTCATTATTTACTCATACCCTCAGACCGAAGAGTCCCGGGACATGAACAGTGTTCCGAATATTACATGATCTCTCTTTGTCACACACATGACTCGAAAACACACCGGTGTGATTTTCTTTCTTTTGTCTATGATGTTAGGCAGGATGTATGTTTCATATAATGGAAGTAAACTCTGACCAAAAATGGCACAGCAGAAAAGTAGCATTAAAATAAACCATGCAACTTGTGTAGTATATTCCAAGTTGCATATTGAAATTTGGCACATTGTGATTGCTTGACATTATTGACATCAAACCTATGATGTGTCTCAGGATTCTCAGATCGGTTCTCTAGAGCGGGGTCTCAGAGAGCTGGAGGACCAGGTCATGATGCTTCGATCCAGTAGCATGCTCAGCTGTGAAGAACGGCAAGAGGAGGCCAAGCAGATGGAGGTCTACCGCAACCACACCAAGTTCATGAAGAACAAGGTACTGCATGGTTTGCTTTAAAAGAACAGGATTAGTCTCACATATGAATAACAAATGTCGAATAATTATTTGATTTAGATGGACCAAGTTAAGCAAGACCTTTCCAGGAAGGACACCCAGCTCCTCGGCTTGCAGACCAAGCTGGAAACCCTGACTAACCAGTTCTCTGACAGCAAACAGCATATTGAAGTGCTCAAAGAGTCTCTGACTGCCAAAGAACAACGTGCGGCTATTCTACAGACAGAGGTGGTAGAGCACACCAGTGGTTAGTCTTCACTCATCAAACCGTCAGGTTCTCTGACCACTGCGCACAACTGTTTTGCAGGTGGATGCTCTGAGGTTGCGTCTGGAGGAGAAGGAGACCACGTTAAACAAAAAGAGTAAGCAAATCCAGGAAATGTCTGAAGAAAAGAGCACACTCAACGGAGAAATCCATGATCTGAAGGACATGCTGGATGTCAAGGAGCGTAAAGTCAACGTCCTTCAGAAAAAAGTGAGGGCTTGATTCAACAATGCAAATAGTCTTTATTTTACTTTTCATTACAGGAAACCGTTGATAACAATGAACAAAATGTTCTCTTATTACACGTGTCACCCATCCACTATGCTTATAAATACAGAAGTTACAAAATTCGGACATGCCATACATAAAAATACAAAAATACAACAACCTAAAAATACAATTAATACTGTTTTAATACTGTTAAACTGATTATTAAGTGCATATATATATATATATATATATAGTAAAAAATAAATAAACACAACAACAATAATATATAAAATAATAATAATAAAAAAAGTTGAAATAAAAGTAAATTAAAAATTAAAAGAAAAACGATAACAAAATAAACAACAATACTACTACTAAAAATAATAATAAAACACAAAGAAAAAGGTATTAATTCATAAAAAAATACAAATGATGGTTATTCTAACTTATTCTGTCTCCTAGGCTAATATTCTTGTTCCCTACATAACTTTAATAAAGAACAAAAATAAGAAAGACAACAAAAACAATCCTGAGTAAAATGACTTCCAAAATACAATGATTTAACAATAATTTCCACCAAAAAAGCAGTTATTACTACTGTAAAAGCATAGTAAATTTATACAGGCTTTATTATAACAACAATAACTGTATTCATAGTATTTTAGCATAAAAATAAATTATAGATTACCATTGTAGATTTTTATATGGGCACATCATACCTTTTTTTAAACACTAAAATACTTTTTTAACTACCGGTAAATCAAAATAAATTTTATGTCAAAAATCAATTTTGTGTCAAAATGATCCAGGTCTAAAAATATGTATCGTACATGTAGGTAAATTGCTGCAGTATACATACTTTGACCATGAATTACTTAATGAAATATTTTTCCCAAATAGCTGTGGGGTAAAGTGTGTCAGATGCTTTGGGGTAAGCTGTGCCAGTTGCTCAACTAATAGCTTTTCCTTCAAATGCAGGAAATACTATTAAAAATACTCTTGGAAAATGTTGAAAATTCACTACATTAAAAATGTGGATCCATATAAAACTCCTGTGTTTCAGATTGAAAACCTGCAGGAGCAGCTGAGGGATAAAGAGAAGCAGATGAGCAGCCTTAGAGAGAGGGTGAAGTCTCTACAGACAGACACCTCGAATACAGACACAGCCCTCACTACACTGGAGGACTCACTGGCTGAGAAGGTGAGGATCACCTCCAGAGGACGCTATAACACACCACCACACTACAGGACAAATCGTTGGTGCACTTCCAAATGGCATCGGCATGGTCGTAATCTGGAGTCGGAACATCTGTGCTTACTTATAAACATTTCATGTTCGTTGTATATGCTGTCTTTTTGGCACTACTGTGTTAATGTGTCCACTTTTAAACAGGAACGTATTATTGAGCGTCTGAAGGAGCAACGTGACCGTGAGGAGCGAGAGAAATCAGAGGAGCTGGACAGCAGTAAAAAAGAGCTGAGGGAGTTAAAGGAGAAAGTCAGCATGCTGCAGGGAGATCTGTCAGACCGAGAGGTTAGAGATCAACAAACAGTCCTGAAAGAAATGCCATTAAAAGCACATTACATGATGATTATTTTTTTTTTGCTGAAGAATAACATGCACCTCTTAATTGGGTACAGAACACTACACAAAACAACATGTTTTTATCTTTTGTCCTGTAAAAATATTTTACATTAAATTTACTTGAGGGCCAAATTGCTCAAGATATTAAAACTTGTGTTCATAGGATATATTTAATTAAGTTTATTTTTCTTACCCCACTGGCAAATAGATTTGAACATAAATCTAACAAGATACAGTTTATGTACTTACAGGTTTATGCTTAAAATTAGAAAATATTATTGGCCAATGAGGTTGAGAGAAAGACACTTAATTCAATGCAATTTTGCTCTCAAATAAAAAATAAAAGTCAGATTTCTGAAACATCTTGTCACAATTTTGCATCTCTATGTTGTAGTGTGATTTTTAGATTTATATTTTGTATTACTATTTTGAATTAGCTTTTATTTTTAGATTTTCTTTTTAATTTTAGTTTACATTTTTTTAATTGTTATGTGCTTTCGTCAATTATATTAGTTTTCTTTCAATATTACTAATTAGGTTTATTTTTATTTCAGTTTTAGTTTTTATTTCTATCCAGTAAGTAATTTTATTCTATTCTAATATTTTATTCAAATATTTGTTTAGTTTAAGTTTTTCATGTTATTTATTTCAGTGGATTTTTCTAATATGTGTAATGAAATTAATCAGAGATTTTAAAAAGAGAAATCTGCGGATAAGCAAGGTTGTGAACCTCGAAACATACTTACAAGCATATATCCTATGTGACAGGTTGGTTAAGTGCCTATCATGCCATGAGCTTCTAAAGGTACATGTATACTAAAAGTGTTGTATAGCGTGTATACCTCAATGCTAAGTTTGGTTTCAGACTTCTCTGCTGGATCTCAAAGAGCATGCATCGTCGCTGGCCTCATCTGGCCTGAAGAAAGACTCCAAACTGAAAAGCCTAGAGATCGCCCTTGAGCAGAGGAGGGAGGAATGCACTAAGCTTGAGAACCAACTGAAGAAGGTGAGCGAGAGCATCCTAATTTGCTGGATCCCAATATTGTAGAATAAAAAAATATATTGGAAACGATTTTTTTCCCCCACCAAAACAGATATAATCATTTAAAGGGATTCAAACCCAAAATTTTAATTATTTTGTTTGTCGTTCTAAACTTACTTTCTCGTGTGGAAAGAAGATATTTTGAATAATGTTGTTAACCAAACATTTTCAGTTCTCATTATTGACATGTTGCTAAAGGGTTAGTTCACCCAAAAATGAAAATTCTGTCATTAATTACTTACCCTCATGTCGTTCGACACCCGTAAGACCTCCGTTCATCTTCGGAACAGAAATGAAGATATTTTAGTTGAAATCTGATGGCTCTGAAAGGCCTCCATTGGCACAATGTACTTTACACTCTCAAGACCCTTAAAAGGTACTAAAGACGTCGTTACAAAGTCCATCTCACTACAGTGGTTCTAAAATAACTTTATGAATCGGCGAGAATAGTTTTTGTGCGCAAAAAAACCCTAAATAACGACTTACATAGTGATGACGATTTCAAAACAAGGCATCATGAAGCTTCGAAGCGTTATGAATCAGTGAGCCAAATCATGATTCGGATCGCGTGTCAAACCGCCAAACTGCTGAAATTTGGCGATTCAAACCGCTGAATCGACTCGCTGATTCATAACGCTTCGAAGCTTCATGATGCCTTGTTTTGAAATCGTCATCACTATGTAAGTCGTTATTTAGGGGTTTTTTGCGCACAAAAACTATTCTCGCCGATTCATAAAGTTATTTTAGAACCACTGTAGTGAGATGGACTTTGTAACGACGTCTTTAGTACCTTTTAAGGGTCTTGAGAGTGAACTGTGCCATTGTGCCAATGGAGGCCTTTCAGAGCCATCAGATTTCAACTAAAATATCTTCATTTATGTTCCGAAGATGAACGGAGGTCTTACAGGTGTCGAACGACATGAGGGTAAGTAATTAATGACAGAATTTTCATTTTTGGGTGAACTAACCCTTTAACAATGACTAGGGTATATAGAAGGTTATCAACAACTTCAAAATATATTTAGTTTTCTGCAAAAGAAATAAAGGTATTCAGTTTTGGAATGACATGAGGGTGACAGGATTTTCATTTTCGGGTGAACTATCCCTTTTAATCTGTTTATTCAAAAGATTATATATTTAAATGAAATATATGCTTAAATGAAATGTCATCCAGCCATCTACAATTTATAAAAAAACGGTAAAGGTCACGGAAATACTTACAACACAGTGCATAGTACACGTATGTGAATTGAAATGTAGCCATTGTAAACTACAAAGGCAAAACAAATGGGAGAGTAAGCATGGACTTATATGTTTGTGAAAGTTGTGGGTGTGTTTATATCACGGTCATCTATTAGGTCCAGAGTGCCGCAGCCAATGCACAGGCCAATGCAGAGATATCCGAGCGGATTTCTTCACTCGAGGCTGATGTGGCCAGACACAGAGAGGACTCCGCCAAAGCCCAGGCTGAAGTCGATCGTCTATTGGACATCCTGCGTCAGATGGAGAACGAGAAGAATGACAAGGACAGAAAAATCAGTGAGCTGGAGAGGTCAGTCTATTTCCCTGCTAACACCTCTTTTTTTAAATGTGATTATCTGTTGCATTGGTGTAGCAGTCAAAACATGTTACGTCTTTATTCATTTTTGCTGCCGTGTTTAAGCATCGCCGTCAAAACGTTTTCAGTGTCTGCGTTTGACGAGGCTGATGTTTTGACTGGGCTTCTTTCCCCCCCTTTGAGTTTTGTGTTAAAGCACTGATCAAGTATTTTTTTCTCACGCTAAGCGGCCTTTGAACTTCTGCTTTTTGTCTCCCTCTTTTTCACTTTTTCACCTGGAAATGTGTACCTAGTGTGGCTTCCAGGTTAGTAGATACATGTGTACTTCCACACACATAAAAGTCCTCAAGAATAAAAGTTTAAACCTGTTAAAGTCCTCATGACATAAATACTTTTGTAGCTTTTAGTAAACTGCTAGTTTAACTTTTTACATTTTTTAATTTAAAAAGAGCAGACATACAAATTTAAAATTTACAGATCGTTTTTTTTTTCTAGAGATGCACCAATCTTAAATTTTTGGCCGATCATTATTTTCATGTTAAATTCAATACTATTTTGTCTAAATAAATTAAAGATAAAACACCAAAAACTATTTTAAATGCTACAATTAAATTTAGGAATCCCAACATTATAACTTTGTGTGAAAAAGTTATTCATTTTGAAATTTACTAAATATTACATTTAACAGTGCTAATAAATTAAAGATTTAAAGTTTAACTTAATCTAAATATAAAATTAAGGAAAATGAGCATGACAAATTAAATATATGATCATTAACTCTTTCCCTGACAGCAGGTTTTAAAAAATAAAAAAGTTGCCAGCCACCATCAGCGTTTTTGACCATTTTCAGTAATAATTTCATGGCCCCCAGAATATTTTGTTGTATGAATATCTGAACATGCAATATATCAAAAGAAAATAATCTGCTTTAAAAAAATATATATATATTTTTTTTATCAACACTTGAATGTGGGTAAGTTTCATTAAAAAAGCAAAAATTTGAGCAAAAAAGGCTGAGAAAATCATGTTTTTGTCAAAGACTACATCCAGATCGGATTCAAAATGATAATCAGAACATAGATGGAGTAAATCGAGTCTATCAGCACCCCTAATGCCCGTACAGTCCCATAGCTCGTCCTGGGTCGACATTTCATACAGTAACATTAGGCAGTTTTGATTTATATGCTGTTTAATGTTGGTGATCACGTTATTTTACATATGCATATGATATTGCTTGTTTCTGCATCTTCTTCACATGTGTTTTAGGAGATTCTGTACTCTTTCAGAAGATGTGTAATAGCGCCCCCTAGCGTATAACGTTAAAAAAATGGAAAGGCAGAAAATTCCATAAATGACAGGGAAACGTGTTCCCAGAAATGACGAACATTTCCATCAATGGCGGGCAAAGACTTAAATATCAGATACATTTTTAAAAACGTCTGATAACCGATATGTTACTGATATATTGTGTATCCCTAATTTCCAATCGCATGATCTCTAAAATGAACTAGAATGTAGCAAATCATAGTTCATAGATGACATAAATAAACCCTTTTGCCCATTTTCTAATAAAGTGATGAGCCCTTCAATATGTCCCATGGAAAGTTGCCTTCATCAAGCGATTTCATAGGGTTTTAAGTTAATTGCTCCCCCATATAAGCACTGTTTTAGCTTTATGAATAGCACAAGGAAGTTATTATACATTGGTGATATTTATTGGTAAACAATAAACTAGTTAGATTAGTTAATGTTATACACCTCTCAGCCCCCTCCACCCCAAAACTCTTCATTTGACTATTAAACCCCAGAGAGTCCCTTTCACAACCACTTCATGTTTATGTTTCAGGCAAATGAAAGAGCAGAGTAAGAAGTCCTCTGGCAAACACAAGGAGCCACCAGGGAAGGGCAGAAATGTCAATGATGGCCCACAGCAGGTGAGACATACAGAGGGATAGTTATGACGGATTTGTCATAAGCTCCTCTGTTTTGACAGATCACTGTATATTTCTAACATTGTCAAACTATGCTGGTGTGCTTATGATGAGCTGAACCCTGTCTACCCCAGGAGTCCCTGCGGCAGAAGGCAGAGCGCATCGAGGAGCTGGAGGAGGCTCTCAGAGAGAGCGTTCAAATCACTGCCGAGAGGGAGATGGTTCTCGCACAGGAGGAGGCCGCACGAACCCACCAGGAGAAACAGGTCAACACTAACTAGCAAAATGTTCAGAATTGACTAGTAAATGTGTTATGGGAATAACTAGCAGACTATTTCTTTAAAAACTATTTTCAACTTGATATGCCGTCTTAAAAATGCTCTTGACACAAGATGCTCAAAATAGCAGTGAGTCGTGATGCAGTTATCAAAGACGTCTATCTGCATGACTGTGTATGTGGAGATGGTGCTTTTAAGGGATGAATATAAAGACATAACTTCTCTGAGAGTGTTTGTTTAACTATAAAAACTGTCTAAAGCTAAAGCACAACATTCTGCTTGCACAGTGTGTGTGGATATGATAACCTGAATATATGAGGAAGTCAGCTTTAATTAAAGTGTGATTTCTAGACCTAGAAACGGCATGTCAATTAATAAAATCTTTCAACTTCATGGGCATTTTATAATGTATACACATTTTTCAAGTTATGCCAAGCTCTAAAATAAGAAAACCAAAAAAAGAAGTCCAAGCAGCATTTTGTTGGTCAAAATGGCAAATTCGCATGATCTCAGATCTCTAAATTGTAATGTAGAAACCAAGCGGCAAGCTCCCGCAGTTTCTCTTGAAGCCAATACGGAAGTGCCTTAAACTGCAATTCATCGTCTGGCCGCTAGGGACAGGCTCCAGAAGGGAGCAGAATCTCATTGAGCCCCATGTTAAAATGGCCAACTTTACAGCAGAATAAAACATGTTTACAGCCTGGTACAAATTGTGGTTTTGGTCTGTATGGCTAATTTTGCCCTTCATGACAACTGTGAGGGGGGTGAATTTTTTTATAACTCATTCATTTACATTATATAAAGCATTAAAGTTCTGCATAATTAAGGGCATGGCCACTTTGATTGACAGGTGGATAGCCATTTATCTGCTGTTAGGCTGCGTTCACACTGCAGGCTGAAACGACCCAATTCCGATTTTTTTGCCCTTATGCGACCTGTATCTGATCTTTTCATGACAGTCTGAACGACACAGATCCGATCTTTTCAAATGCGACCCAGGCCACTTGGGTATGTGGTCCAAATCCGATACATATCCGATCTTTTGAAATGCGTCTTCAGTCTGAACTGCCAGGTCACATGTATCCGACCCGCACGTCGTTGATACGCGACAAACGTCATCATTGTAACTCCCGTTCCTTACTCCAGTCCAGTGGTGGCGGTAATACACAAGAAATAGTTGCTAACCGCCAATAAAAGAAGAAGTACGCACCTGTTGCTAGCCAATACACTCCAACTCCAACGCGTTTCTGCACTGTTATGGGCCGCCGCAGACGTGTCTCTTCCCGTGACAAAGTTAGTTGAAGGCGCTCGCAAACATAATTGAAGGTGGATCTGGTCATTCTGAAGTTACTGACGAATTCGGTATCAGTAAAGCCACTCACATCAGTATCCCACCACTCCTGGCTGCGACTCCGCACACACACGTTTCTCTGTACCGACGTTGCTACCACTGCTCCACAAAACGCCATGGCCAAAAACCTTGCTCTCCTCCTCTTTTTTAATTTTCTTCTTAACATGAGAAGGTTGTAATGGTGCTGGCTCCGTTGCGAAAATAACTTTAATAAAGCTAAACGAACTCCAATGCTGACACCCATATTTGGCTACTTCCGTAAACAACAAGTGACGTTGTTGACCGTTGAGTACTCTTCTGCGCATGCGGGTCACTTCTGGGTCATTTCACGTTCACACAGGAGATCACAAAAGGTCGCATTTAATTGGAAATGTGAACGGCCTTGCAAAAAAATCGCATTTTTTCAAAAAATCGGAATTGAGCATTAAGCCCTGCAGTGTGAACACAGCCTTAGTCATCGCGTCACTTAAGCTCCGCCCGCGTCCCGCCTTTTTGGCCATTTTCTATTATCCGGGAGTGATGCGCTGCCAAGATGGCAATGGCCACAGCTCGACCGTACTTTACGCTTCAGAACAGCTCATCAGAATCCTATGGGTGACGTCACAGACACTACGTCCATATTTTTTTACAGTCTATGGTAGAAACATGCATTTTCTGTAAATCTGCTTTGAAATGAGATGTATTGTGAAAGCACTATTGAAATACGAATCTCTTGCATGTAGAAATCTTTCGCACCATTTCCAATTGCATGGATTCCTATAGAAATTACTGGATTTTGCGCGCAAAAATTTCCCAAACAATGCTTACAGCAGGACTGCATCTTTAGTCAGTCTGTGAAGTACAAAATAAACAATAATGAAAGCGAGTTACCTTTTGTCTATTTCCTAAAAAGATGGAAGAGTTGCTTGGAGCGATGGAGAAGGTTAAGCTGGAGCTTGAGTCCATGAAGGCCAAGATGTCGTCCACCCAACAGTCTCTGGCTGAGAAAGAAGCTCATCTGACCACACTGAGGGCAGAGAGGAGGCGACATCTGGAGGAAGTGCTGGAGATGAAGTACGCAACCAACTTTCTTTTTACATCTTACCATAACGGTGCTTGCAAAGAGTTTGAAAACTTCTGTAAAGACTGAAAGAACGAAGAGGGTTTGCGAATATTTCGTGAAATTGGAGCACTCATTTTTCACAGGGAACCTGCAGGTCATATTCTATTACGTAGGTTACACATCCAAAACAAAGTGTTCCTTAATATCTTTATCTTGTTTTATACACCAGTACATCAAGACAGTGACTAAACGACCAACTTTGCTTTGGCCTTCATAGCAGCATGAAAAACAAAAGTGCTATTCAGATTTTTTTATAAATGATATACAGAAAGCGGGCAACACGACAATATTAGAACACTTTCATCCTATTATAATGAATGAAGCTGTCACTGCTAGTTTACATAGTTTAATGTATCTGAGCGGAGTGTGAGCTCTCAGAGTTCTTCCATTATTATCATCAATAAAGCGGACTACAATGCAGTATAAATCTCTTATTTACACTGTATCTAGTTTTGATGCACTCCTAGAAGTAAAGGTTCCAAAAAGGGGATTTTCACAGTTCCTCAAAGAAAGGACATAATATCTAATGAATTATTTAATTAATTAATCTCTTTTAAACTATAAAGAACCATTTATGCAATGGAAAGGTTCCATGGATGTTAAAGGTTCTTCATGGGACCATCAATGACAATAAAGAACCTTTATTTTTAAGAGTGTATTGGATGTTAGGCCATCTACAATAAAAAATAGTGGTCTATTGATTTGATACAGTGGGATTTGACCTATCGGTTATCAAAATGATTATTAAGCAATCATAATCTTCATTATTCACTAATTGTCATGCATCAAAATGTACAATATAACATGCAGGAACAGCAACAAACAGCTTATTTTAAATATTTAAAGAATATTGCATCTTCATCTGCTATTCATGCAGGAGACACATTTGCTATGTGTTATGCACATGGACTTAAGATGATCTAAATTGTTTTTCCAGATTAGATGTTTAAGTCATTAAATAACCGTCACTTTGGCAAGCTGTAGTGTAAATCAATTAATACAGAGTAAACCGAGATAAACATCATGACAGAAAAATAGGCTGTAAAACTTTAAGTGAGTATATGTTTTTCGTACCATGTATTTGTGCAGATCATAAAATGCAGAGGATGATTCATTCTGCACGTGGCTTGTTCTGTGTGCTATTTCTGTCTCCATACTTCAGCCGTGCTCCTGGGAATAAACAAGCTATTTCTGTCATTGAGACAATTACGCGCAGTCATTTCGACAAAATCCATATTCCACAGAGATGTTGTGTACTTGTGAAAGCACACCTCCTTTAGCCTGCTCTTGAGTTTTGTAAGACGCCTGGTCATTGTCAATGAGGTCAGCTGCTTTGAAGAGGATTTCCACAGTACTTCCGTAAAGTGCTTTTTGACATTAGGCTTTGACTTCTAATCATTTCAAGCCAGGGTTATAATAAAAAAGGCTCCTAATTTTGTTTTGAATGTCTCCTACAACAGGTTTACATGCATCAAAGGTCAAAAAACGGTTTCATTTTCTCATAACATACATTGAACATCGCCACAATGTTCAATGATTCTCAAACGACTCTAAATCCCTCCTTTCCGCGAGCCTACCCTGCACTGATTGGCCCGATCACCCAGTCAGTTGTGATTGGTGTACCGCTTACAGAGCTTGTTGAAAGCTAAACTCCCATTACCATAACTGTATTTCAACTCCGGAGGCTTCCTCCGTCCCCAGCAATTGTACACACTGTAAAGACAGTTATGATGACGTCAATTTTACCAATCAATCTGAGAGTGAAGTCCATCGCAAGGACGACTTGAGCAGGATGTTTCTCATGGTGCGTTCACACCGGACGTGATTTGCGCGAGTGATTTACATGTTAAGTCAATGCAGAGACGCGAAATGGCATTCTGCGGGAAACGTTGAAAAAGTTGAAAAATCTGAACTTTGGGGGATATTCGCGCCGCGTTAACCAATTGGACCTTTGGACGCATTCTCTCCTCGCTCAGTTGATAAACTACGCTGAGATGAGGATGTATGTTGGCTCACGGAGTAATTTCACGATTTAAGTCATCATACAGTAACCAGCAACAACCCCCTATCATAAAGCGCGCGTGCCTCTCACTCTAGGCTGGTCGCGACCATAGACAGTAAAAGAAATGGACACAGCGACCGGGGGCTGGATTACCCCCTTGGTACACTGTACCATACACGCTATGTACACGCTATGGTACATTTCTGTACACTGTTGCCTCTGGCTTGGCGTGCTCAGTCGGGGACACTACATTTTTCAACTAGATATCGAAATAAATCTAATTATTAAACTAAATTAACCATATAAACTAAATTACTGCTCTAATTACTAATCTAAAGCCCACCCTGTCACTGTATGATAATTGAAATGAACTGATGACATTTTTTCTCCAGAATGGCTAGACAGCTGAATAAAATTATGCTGCATTATTTTCCTGTTTAACACTGTAAAGCTGCTTTGAAGCAATCTGTATTGTTAAAAGCGCTATATAAATAAAGTTGACTTGACTTGACTATGGTGGATATGACGGGAGTCACACGCGTGATGCAGGGAGACAGGACTTATTATTCGCCTTGGCCAATCACATTGACAGGACAAAAATAAACATAATGTAGCGACTGCAGGTTTAGGGAAAATAGCGCAGTAAAAGTACAGATACAGCACTTAAAATGTACTCAAGTAAAAGTAAAAGTACACTGTTTTTAAACCACTTAATAAAGTACAATTCCTGAGAAAAACTACTCAATTACAGTAACGAGAGTATTTGTAATTCGTTACTTTACACCACTGGCGGGCGGACAACATACAACATAGCGCGGGCATTAGGCAAATCGTTGCGGTTCGATGAAAAAAAAAGTATATGTCCATTTTGCCGATTTTGAGATTTTTCGACGGATTGAATGTCCAGGTTCATTTCCGTATACAGTATGCTTCACATATCTAAATGGCCAATGAAAAGTCGTGAAATCATGTCATCTGATTTTCACGTGTATCCATTTGGTGTCAAAGCTGTCAATCACGCCGCGTATCTCCCGCCCTGTGGAAGCATCTCGCCGGTCTCGTGAAGTTGCATCTTCATTTTCACTTTTCTTTTCTGCAATACATTGCCAAATAAACATAGCCTGGTGAGACAATGACTTTCCTTCAGCGAGGTAAACGTTTTCCCCGACGCCAGACGTACGTCTAGAAGTG
Source organism: Gobio gobio (assembly GCF_949357685.1). Classification (NCBI taxonomy): domain Eukaryota; kingdom Metazoa; phylum Chordata; class Actinopteri; order Cypriniformes; family Gobionidae; genus Gobio; species Gobio gobio. The sequence goes on from NC_137121.1 coordinate 20,316,621, forward strand.
ACAAAATTACGGTAGGACTGTACAAAGTATCTGTCTAGCATTACCATGTCAGTGTATTGATTCATTGTCCCTTCATAGTTTGCAAGAGACATTTAATAAATTTATAATTAATATTTAATAAACTGAGCGTATTCCTCTGTCAATATGAAACGCGACTTGGCCATTCTAATTCATGACCGGAAGAACGCGTATCGACCAACGTTAATGTAAAATATGCACGTATGTCCATTTAAACTCAATTTTGGTCAAACGTGGATTATATCATTACACTGGCAAGAATATGGTTACATGTAAAGATGCCGTACCAAGTATGACAACGCTACATTCAACTGCTTTTGAAATACGGTGGTTTTTTCACTTCCTGAAAAGTAACCGTTTTGGACATACGTGAGTTTCATTTTCGCGACGAAATGTATTTTCTAGTGACGTAGAATCGTAACGCAGTGGGATTCGAATTACAGACAACTTGTATAGGCGGTTCAGAGTCGATTCTTTCTTTTGGGAGACAATAACTTTATTTATTGTGCACTTTCGACTTTACCGAATGTTTACATTCACAAACAGCTACATTACACACTGCATGAAAGGGAATATTCGGAATACCCTAATAGGGGCACTTTAAGTTGAATATGTTTTAATAGCGTGCAATTCATAATAATAACTTTAAACAATTGTAATTCACAGACAGGAGGCTCTGCTGGCAGCCATAAGTGAGAAAGATGCTAATATAGCCTTGCTGGAGCTGTCTTCATCCAAAAAAAAGAAGACGCAAGAGGAAGTGGCTCAGCTGCGGAGGGAGAAGGATCGTTTGGTGCAGCAACTCAAACAGCAGGTACGGACTGCGTCACAATGCTCCGAGCGTATCCGTTTGTCCTCAAGGTCAAGTTGTTTGTTTGCTTTAAATCAATGATCATAGAGTCGCTGGAGAAGTTGAAAGGCCTAGACAAAATACATCTTTGTTTTGACTGGTGAATGCAAACAACGTCTACTGATGTGCTTGTTTTAATTGATCTCTTCTTGACCCCCTAACCTTTCGCTTTCATCCGTTTCTACCCCCCTTTCTTTCCTTACATCTGTGCCTCCTCTTTTCTCCTAGACACAGAACCGCATGAAGCTCATGGCGAATAATTACGACGATGGCTACTTGAAAACGCCACCCGACCAAACCAACCACAAACCTCCAAAATCACCCGATCAGGTCACAATCCGGTCCTCTGCAAACATCAGAAAAGTGTTAAAGGGACAGGTCACCCCAAAATGAAAATCCTGTCATCATTTACTCACCTTCATGATATTCATTTTTGGGTGAACTGTTCTTTTAAAATGGTTTACTACTGTCATCAGCTTTTTTTTTCTTTTTCTCTTCAGTGGGAATTCAATATGGCTGAATATGAAATAATTGTACCATTGCTGTATTTTGCTTATCTCATATTCATAGGAGCTTAATCTTAACAGCAAGCCAAAGAAAGACAAATTGGAGGTGTGGTCAGTTTCATACTTGTTAGTAAAATATTAATATTAGAAACTGAGTTGGAAACGGATGCCCCATTGTCCATTTCCATTGCAGTCCCGTTATCGTGATTGAAATGGAGCTGCCCTCATCTCCAACGCAGACGCTATCATTTCCTTTTTACTGCCTTCATATTGATCATAACTTCTCAACCCTATGGATTTGTATTCTTATTCATGACTGTAGAAATCGCCCCTAAGCGCAGATCCAGGATCAGTTTCCCTTAACCCTCGCAATATAATATTTACCATCAAAGACATTGAAAGCTGATCCTGCGTCTGCGCTTACGGGTCGCTTCTACTTGGATATATTCGCATACTAACCTGATCTTTTTTCCCATGCTGCACTTGGCTAAAACCCTGCCATCTCTTAACCAATAGGATGATGAGGAGGGCATTTGGGCATAGCCTCACTGGCAGCCATTTTGTTTTAGAAGGGTGAGCATTTCTTTGATGGACATGTAAAAGCCAATCTCAGCTGCCCTGTTCCTCCCCATGTGACATCAAACCCTGCCTGTCTCGCTGTGCCTGTTTGAGATTGTTGACCATGTCATAGCTGTGCAAACGGGCTTCTGAAATGTTTTATTAGCAAATATTTTGAGCACTTTTTAAATATTTGTTTTGATATAAAACTTGCATATATATATAACTTATTTATAATTGCACTGCTATGAAATGGTCTACAAATCTCATTTCCTCTGGTTTTGTTTTTTCCCCTCTCTTTTTCAAGCCTGTTATCTCTATGTATGGTTTTGTGGTTAAACATAATCCCAGATGGCGCATTCTAGACTATAAAGTTTCCACACTCTCTCTGCTCTCACCAGATTCAATTCCTCCTCCTCCAAAAAAACCACAAGAACTTTTATAAGTTAATCATGCTGATAAGCACTTTTTAATAATCACGGTTACAAAATCAATTAAATGAAACTAATACAAAAAATAAAATGTGTAAGAAAAATGTCCAGTACAAAATATAACTAAATCATTTTTTGAGGCCACATTGAGAATCTGTGATTCAAAATCTAATTTTTAATCTGGAATCAAACAAAGTTTATGTATTTGGTGTACTAAATATTCAGAAATTCTGAAATGTTTACACTGCCATTTCAAAAGTGACAGTAAAGACTTTTATAATGTCTTTTAGAATTTCTATTTCTGAAAGATCATGTGACACTGAAGACTGGAGTAATGATGCTGAAAATTCAGCTTTGCATCACAGGAATAAATAGAAAAATGATTTTAAATTGTAATAATATTTCACAATATTAATGTTTTATTGTATTTTTGATTAAATAAATGCATTTTTTTATAATTCATTGCAATTTTTTCTGTAAAAAATTAAAAATTATAGTATATTTTTAAAATGTACACTGTAACACTGTCTCCAATTGAAAAATTTCTAGTGACCGATCAAATTTAATTTCTGTGAATTGATGCAATTTAATTCACTTTAATTTAATAATTGATCAGTCACTAGAACATTTTCAATTGGAGACCTGAATTTTTTTTTTTACAGTGTATAATATATTTAGGGCCCAAGCCCTGAAAGGGCGCAGAGCCCTATTGTTCTTCCTCAGATTATTCTTTGTTTTTTTTTTTTTTTTTTTTATTTTTTTTTTCGACTTCTCGGGTACTTTTGGGGCACTTAACATGCTCGAAAACTCTTGAAACTTCGCACAGGCGTCGGAATGCGCGGCCATCAGAGCCGGGCTGAAGCTGGTACCCGGGCGTGGCAGGGGGGCTCGACAGCGCCCCCTTAAGTGGGGTCTGAAAACTTGGTCCATATATCAAACACACTTGCACGTACATGTATGAAACTTGGTACACATTTAGACCTCATCGGGCCGAACAACTTTCGTGCTCATAGTTATGTGTCAGCCCAACAGGAAGTGAGCTATTATGGGTTGTTCGGAAAACGCATGCTCTGGAATTTAATATACTCCTCCGAGGCCATTGTTTCGATCATTGCCAAACTCGGTCAGCATTAAGTGAACATATCCAGGATGCTAAATTGCGAGCGGATTTTTGATATCTCGAAAAGTCTGGCCGTGGCGATGCAACGAATTTATGGCGAGAAAAGGGAAACAGGAAGTGTGTTTTAACTTGTGCAAACATTGACTGGTTTGGATGAAACTTCAGCTGTGTGTTCGCTGTAAGAGGCCGATCACATGGATATGACTTTTGTGAGTCAAAGTTATAGCGCCACCAACTGGCAGCAGGAAGTGTGTCACTTTCAAAAATGCTTTGAATCACCATCTTATTTTCACCAGATTTATTTCAAACTTCATCAGTATAATGTGAAAACATGACAGATAGAGACGTATGAAATGGATTCCTGAAATTTCAAATACTGTTGCCATGGCAACGTGTCAAAGTTTAATAATCTTTTGGCTGTTCTGAGGCTCTTAGCATGCTTGAAATTGCTTGAAACTGCTTGAAACTCAACACACACATCAGAGATGTCAGTCAGTACACATGGGCAAAGCCTCAGAAACGGGCGGGGATGAGGGGCTCTCTAGCGCCACCTTTTGACAAAAGTGAAGGGCTTCGTTTCATCTACAATCACCAAACTCAGTATATATATTGACCTCATCGAGCCGGACAACTTTCGAATTTACAGTCATTAGCTCCGACCAACAGGAAGTCAGATATTTTTGTTTGAAGGTGAATGTTTGGTTAAATCGGGGTCTGAGTTTTTACGTTCTCCTCGTAGGCGATTTATTCAATCTCCACCAAACTCGGTCAACATGAAACAAAGATACTGAAGATGCTAAAATGTGAACGGATATTGGATATCTCAAATGGTGTTTCCATGGCAAGGGATTAAATAAGGACAAAAAAGGGGAACAGAAATTCTCTGTGTCTGCTGCTCTCCCCTCAATGAACACAAGATGGCAGCATTGTATTAGTTTTGAAGCAGGATAAAAAAAAACTTGTTTCTCTCTCTCTCTCTCTCTCTCTCTCTTGTTTGTGATTTATGAGGAAACAAATTTGTATAATGACATGGGTATTAAACTGGTATTACGTGTATGTGTGTGTGTTTAAAAACATACTAAAACAATGTTTTATTAAAATGTAACCAAATAGCTTTAAAATAATCATACTATTTTTCAGATCAATATATTTATTTTATTTAATATATTTCTTCTGAATATTTATTCTCTGTCTGCCCTCCCCTCACTAAAAGGTAGCAGTGTTGTTATTTTTGAAACTCTCTCTCTCCGTGTGTGTGTGTGTGTGTGTGTGTGTGTGTGTGTGTGTGTGTGTGTGTGTGTGTGTGTGTGTGTGTGTGTGTGTGTGTGTGTGTGTGTGTGTGTGTGTGTGTGTGTGTGTGTGCTTGTTTATGTGATTTATTAGGGACGAAAATTTGTATAATGACATGGGTATTACACTGTTATTACAACGTAGTGGTTAATGAGGACATTTCATGTGTCCACATAATAAAAATATCTTTAAAAACATACTAAATAATGTATTATTAAAATGTAACCAAGTAGCTTTAAAAATATACTACAAATTACAATGAAAACATGGTTTATGAGAATATTTCCTGTGTCCCATAAATGAAATAGCTTTAAGGGGTGTGTGTGTGTGTGTGTGTGTGTGTGTGTGTGTGTGTGTGTGTGTGTGTGTGTGTGTGTGTGTGGGCATGTTTTTGTGAAATATCAGGACACAAATGTGTATAATGACATGGGTATGACATAGGTATTACAAAAAGAGGGTGAAATATGAGGACGTTCCCCATGTCCTCACTTTTCAAAATGCTTATAAATCACACAGAACAAGTTTTTTTCACAGAAAGTGAACTGCACAGTCTCCTGTGAGGGCTAGGTTTAGGGGCAGGGGCAGTGTGTGTGTGTGTGTGTGTGTGTGTGTGTGTGTGTGTGTGTGTGTGTGTGTGTGTGTGTGTGTGTGTGTGTGATGGGTAGGTTTAGGGGCAGGGGCAGTGTAAGGGGATAGAAAATACGGTTTGTACGGTATAAAAACCATTACGCCTATGGAATGTCCTCACATTTCACAAAAACAAACGTGTGTGTGTGTGTGTGTGTGTGTGTGTGTGTGTGTGTGTGTGTGTGTGTGTGTGGGGGCATGTTTTTGTTAAATATCAGGACACAAATGTGTATAATGACATGGGTATGACATGGGTATTACAAAAAGAGGGTGAAATATGAGGACGTTCCCCATGTCCTCACTTTTCAAAATGCTTATAAATCACAGAATGAGGTTTTTTTTCACAGAAAGTGAACTGCACAGTCTCCTGTGATGGGTAGGTTTAGGGGCAGTGTAAGGGGATAGAAAATACGGTTTGTACGGTATAAAAACCATTACGCCTATGGAATGTCCTCACATTTCACAAAAACAAACGTGTGTGTGTGTGTGTGTGTGTGTGTCCACCAACTGGCAGCAGGAAGTGTGTCACTTTCAAAAATGCTAAATCACTGTCTTGTTTTCACCCGATTTACTTCAAACTTCATCAGTATAATGACAAAACATGGCAGATGTAGACATACGAATGGATTCCTGATATTTTACATACTGTTGCCATGGCAGTGTGTCAAAGTTTAATCATCTTTTGGCTGTTTTTGAGGCTCTTAGCATGCTTGAAATTGCTTGAAACTCAACACACACATCAGAGATGTCAGTCAGTGGAAATGGGCAAAGCCTCAGAAATGGGTGTGTTGGAGGGGTGTTTATTACAACATAATCATGGTTTATGAAGACATTTCATGTGTCCCCGTAAATCAAAATAGCTTTAAAAGCATACTAAACAATGTTTTAATAAAAATGTAAAAATGCAGAATGTTTTCTGTGATGGTAGGTTTAGGGGTAGTGTGTGTGTGTGTGTGTGTGCGATATGTAGGCTTAGGGGTAGTGTAGGGGGATAGAATTTACAGTTTGTACAGTATAAAAACCATTAAGTCTATGGAATGCCCTCCGCCTGTCTTTCCCCTTCCCCCTCTCTATCACTCTCTCTGTGTGTGTGTGTGTGTGTGTGTGTGGAGGGGGGGGGGGGGGCTCTCTCTCACCCTGTATGTGTGTGTGCCTTTCTCTCAGTCCTTCCCCTCCCCCTCACTCTCACTCTATCATTGTGTGTGTGTGTGTGTGTGTGTGTGTGTGTGTGTGTGTGTGTGTGTGTGTGTGTGTGTGTGTGTGTGTGTGTGTGTGTGTGTGTGTGTGTGTGTGTGTGTGTGTGTGTGTGTGTGTGTGTGTGTGTGTGACTTTCTCTATTTATTTTTTATATTGGACCACACATATTGATTTCAAATATATTCAACATATTTTTTTCAGAGAGTGAAATAAAAAAAACTTTCTCCCACCATTTAGATTTTATTTCTTTTTGTTGTTAAAATCTTGTGAACCTGGTTCAATGTGCAGATTGCCTCTCTCTCAGTCCTTCCCCTCCCCCCTCACTCTCAGGCTCACCCTGGGTGTGTGTGTGTTTGATTGTGTGCGCGCACGTGTGTGTGTGTGTGGTGTGTGTGTGTGTGTGTGTGTGGGGGGGGGTGTCTCTCTCACCCTGTGAGTTTGTGTGTGTGCCTTTCTCTCTCGGAATGATAATTTACCCCTTTCGTATCATAGACTATCACAAAAAACTATCACTTTAGTGTGAATAAGTTAAAAAGAACTACAAACACCTTGAATTAAATACTGGCCTTCTGGACTTACAAAATTTTGAGCAGGAAAATATAACTTTTATTTATTTTATCCTATGACATTAAAATTAATCTAGATTTAAATTACATCATGGGTGTGGCTTGTGGTGATAGTGGCACCAGCTGCTGCAGTAAATGTGGCATATTCGAGCGATTTAAAAAAATTATCCTGTTTAAATGCATATTGCCTGCCGTGCACAGTTAAGCTGATGCCACCGGCGTGGCGGTGCCACCGGCTTGGGCCCGTCATCGCTGCTCGCAGCTTTAATTTATATTGTAATGCATCATTTAATAGTGAATCTCCAAATTAATGTAGAAACAACATAACGATAGTACATTTAAATATTTAGTATTAAAAATACTTTTTATGAAGTACTATGAATGAAGGCCAGTTTCACCGATACTAATACTGCAATCGATGTCTTTATTACATTTAGTTTTTCTAAATTTCTGGAGGTGAAATTAATAAAAGATATTGTTTTTGCTGTTTTTGACCCGTTATCCATAATAAATAAGGTTATGACACCAGTGAAATTTCACAATTCTCGATTCAAATTTTTATACCACACCAAAAACTAGCCTACCTAGTTTACAATTTATTCTAAGACAACTAAACAGTCAGTAATAAGAACAAATTAACAAATTACAAGCAATAGTACTGTTGGGGTAACAGCTTAGGACCCAGGACCAGTAGTGAAAAATGAAGACCAGGAGTCAGGAGTCAGATTAATTAAAGAAAATTTTACTGAAGAATAGTTTGCAGTTTCATCAGCAGAAGCCAGCTCAAGAGGAGTTTGTAGGCCGCGCTCCCTCTAACAGTCTCCCCGCCTCCGTCTAACGTACATACAATTTTCTGAACAGTTATACTGTTTTCAAGGTCTAGACACGTCATTACTGCCATGTGGAATGATTCTGATTGGTTCTAACAACATGCAACGTAAGCAACTTTCCACACGTAGACAGATAGCAGCATATATCTCTAAAAATGCGTAGACTTGATGTCGCCCAGGCCCAGATTAGTCTCCAGTGACCTCGGAGGTCACAGAAAAGCGTCTATAGGTCTGGCATCGCCTGCAGGAAGGCCCATATCCAATACTGGATCTGCACAAATCATACAACGCACACACACAATACTCCAGAGAATACCAGTTTCCATCAAGGTCGGAACATCTTAACTAACTATCAACAAAGCACTTCTCCAAAACATGCTGATACTACATTTAGTACAGAAGTGACTTTATTCTATTCTATAAAGAAAGAAAAGTATATCAGAGAGGTACATTTCTGTTACATTTTGAGTCCCCAAAAGAGTCACATAGCTGTAACATAGATGACCCCGGGGGTCGCTTTAGGAAGACATACAGTTAACACATGCTGAGCTCTTCTCACTTCAAACACCAAGGACATTTGCCTGTCAGCACGTCTTGACACAGACATCAGAGCTGGATTCAAAAGCACAGAGCAACTAAAACACTACAATATCCAAAATCACTCCTTGAATATAGAGAACTGATTTATCAAATGTAGGAAATGGTTATAACTTGATTATCATTCATTCTTATTTTAATATTGATTAAATATTTAATATTTAATATCATTCTTGAAGGATATGTGTCTGATGAAGAGACAAGTGATGTTTGGCTTGACCCTTGACCCTTCATTCCCCCCTTTTAGACCATATGTGGGGGTCCCATACCGCCACGTCTGGTCTACAAGTGAGGTCACTACGGAAGGTCAAGTGGTGACGCATGTTTCCCTTTAGGGTCACAATTGTCTCTTCACCTCATCACGGACATGCTGGCCACTAAAAAGACCAGTCCCCGTTTTGAGGCTCTTTTACCCCTTCCACTCACAAACAAGGCCCCAATGTTCTTCTTTTCTCAAAACTCCTGATCAACATACTGATAACGTGCTTTCTCTCATTGAGAGGGGAACAGACAATATAGTACAATAGTATTCATACAATTCTTTAGGGTTTCAGTAAAAGGAAATATGAAATAAAATAAAATAAAATAAAATGAAAGACAAATCCATATTTAATCTCTGGAAACCGGGCTAAATGAGCAATCTCTTTTGCTGCATTCCCATCAAGTTAGAGGTGTGTGATGCCTCTAAAATCTGAACACATGACTGAAATTTGCAAGGTTAAAGTGACCAGAATGATCTCAACTGACCCTTGAATGCCAATGTTTCCTGGCTCTAAATGTATGCGGCATTTGGTGAGCGGTATAGAGGGGCCAATATTAGGGCAGGGGTTGCTGTGTCCAGTCTTGACCTTGGCCCCCACGGAACACAGCTTCCCCTCCCTACAGTGATGCTGCTGGCCTCACAGACATCTGCCTCACCGCTCATACACACCTCACATAAAAACACCCCCCTTTTTGGAGGTGCCCCAATGGCGGTGACCCCCATTGGCTTAGGTTGTCCTCCGCTGGCCAAAAGAAGAGCTTACCTGTCATTGGGGAATCACCTCATGCTCATTGGTCATCGCTTAAGATCTTTGACCCTCAACAGGATCCGATATTCTCTGGAGCCTTTTGGAAAGTGCATTCAAGAGTCAGCAGAGCCCCGGGTCTGCTTTCAAATGAGTAAAAACATGGAGACAGGTTAATAATAGTTCCTGATCACACAGTTTTCCTGATACCAATGTTCTCGTGAGACATCACACACGCCTAAGACGGACCCTCAGTCACCACTCAGAGAGCAAATACAAACTTTAGAAAATATTAAGGAAGAAACAAAATCATACCTAGGGAGGATCATTCAATTCATGATAAAGATAAATATTGACTAAGTCTTTGATTATTAATTTAATTAAGATATATATACAATTATATTGGAGAGGCAGTGGATTCTAGAACCCACCCTTTAAGTTTCTCCTGAGGCCAATGTTGGGGTATTAATGGTGTACCAATTTAGGCTGCTTCCTAATTTCCAATGCCCCTCTTGTCAAATTATAATTTTGAAAAACAGAAAAGCTCTTTTTCCTTCAAGAATTTAATTGGGAAAATGTGCCTTTATCATTGGCCTGATTGATTACCAACAAGCACATCCTCATCCTTACAGAGACATACTAAATTAACACCCCATGTCATCATTATCACCAGGATATATCACTCAGAAATAGGGATAGTAGTGACTTTTTTTTTACCCATCATAGCCCACATAAATTTTAACCATAAATGAACATAACCATAAAAAATAAAAATAGTTAATGTTAAAACCTTTTCATCAAAATGACTTAATTATCAATTCGTATTCCATTCAATAAGCTTGTTGACTCATCTTTATCTTGTTGACATTATGCTTAATCATACTAAATACCAAATTATTAATCACCATGTTATTAGTACAACATTCAAAATCATTCATCAGGGTTTTCTTTAAAGTACCATTTTCTAATTTTCTTTTATTCTCAATGTCTTGTTCATTAAAACTCTTCAGGTGTAAGCTCCAAATGACCAAAATATTAAACCTCTTAATTCATGTCACTTGGTAGTGATACTTCATCAAATCCTCACTAGCCTTATCTTGCCACTTACACCCAAACGTGTCATAACTTTACAAAGAACTTACAGATTTCATAATTTCCCATATTACTTTAAATTTGGACTATAAGTCATCATCAATTTCTTTAAAGCTGTTTTTCCATTTAACTTTACGGGTGTTCCTAAATTCTATTTCAACATTAATCTTTGGGCTATTTCTCATTATTCTTCTATCAATCTGCAGATGCCACACAATATGATCATTATTGTTTCTTATCTCTACTGCTCTGCAGAAACCAAAATATTATATTCCTCTTATCTCAATCCCAGTCACACAGAAAGACTTAAAGTCACTTGCTTCTTTAACATTAATTGTGGTTCTCTATATAAATCAAAGTATCATAAAAAATTAAAATAAAGTAAAAATAAAACTTTTCATTTTTAGAAGTTATCTCTTTGGTCGCCCTCCGGCCTTTCAGAATTTTGAGGGAGTCTCTGGATAATTTAGATAGTGACTTCAGCCAATTTGTCACTTTGTCTCTGCCGTCAAGTCTATAACATTTACGCCTACCATTTTTAATCAATTGACATTATTAAATGTAAGCCCTCAGTTGAATTTAGACAATGGTTTTAACCCATGATGGACGGCAATCTTTAACTTTACAATTCCACTTGAGCTAATCCAGAGAGTAATTCAAATCAACATCATAAATGACAAAAGTCGTCATAACAGACAGAGCTGGATAACAATCCATTTAAAGCTCGTCCCGTGTTCTGGATCGTCTTTTCACCAGATTCCTTCAAAATTATCAGTTTCTCTAAAGGTTGTCGTTTACCTTAACCCATCTGTAATGGTCAAAAACTCATTCCAAAGGTTAATGACACCCCATCAGGACAGAACAGTTCTAGGAACACATACAACACTTACAAAACATAAAGAGCAGTCACACCCACACACACATAAAACATTAATTGCTCATTCTCAAATTTTACTTTTAGTGTTTACTTAAATTATTATTTAAACTCAGCTTTTGCATCTGCTCATTATTAATTTGTCTCTACAAAAGTCAGCTGGATTGTTTTGGTTCTGATATAATTTCTTTTGTTTTGTTTCAGCTTTAGCAGGGCGATAACAAATTGCACCATCCCTGCTACCACAAGCAGTCTCTCTCTCTCTCTCTCTCTCTCTCTCTCTCTCTCTCTCTCTCTCTCTCTCTCTCTCTCTCTCTCTCTCTATAACCTTTTTAACAGTCTTCTAAGACTTTAGCTTCAATGTTAAATTCATTCTCATACCCTTTTAAACACTGTTTTCCCTAAAACATGTCTTATTATTTTCAAGTGATGCCATGTGCTTTTACTCATCAATATCTTCTATCATCTGTGGCACAGGCTCAGGTATCAGCCTTGAGTTTGAAATAGAGAGAGACTTCTATGCATTCAGTACTGGTACTGCATTTTCATAAACTTTTAACTTGTCACTCTAACACAGCATAAGACTTGGCTAGAGATTGCATTTATCTTCCAATAAACATCAGACATTATCCTTTTAACTCTATCTTTTGCCAGAAATTACGTTTTCAAATGATCATAATTTTATATTTGTCTTTTGCCCATACAATAAATTTAAACTTCAAACATCTAAATTGAGTCTGAGTTACTCTTCCAATTTTAGCCCCAGCACCAGAAATGACATGGTGGGGCAGATTCAGAGAAGCGAATTGTTTTATTACAGCTCTGCATGAGCTTATCTCTTGAAACCAAAACATCAGCTTCTAGGGTTTTTAGCTTTTAACACCCATTCTCCTACGGTGTTTTTACCAACATCCAGTCAAATAAACTTTATCAGAATTTTACACGAATCATTTTAACATTTTTATCATTTAAACCCTCTATGTCTCTAATTATATAGTTACGTCGTTATTCTTTTAACCATAATTTATTTTAAAATGATCATAGATCTTTCCTTTTAAAAGGAATTTCTTAAGACTTCAATTTATTGAACTTATTACTTATTTCCTTATTTTCAATCTGTGCACCTCTGTTTAAAATCCCTCCGTGTCCGTGACTATATCTGCTTTTTCCTTTTTCTTTTCAAAAACAACTTCAAGTCCTTTTACTCAGACTACACAGACCAAATCCTACATAATTTTCAGTGATTTCTGCCTATTTATCTCATAAACAGTTAGGAATTAAAAATTTTCCAGTCTTTTAGCTTTTAGCCAGTCAAGTTTCTGATTAACTTTTCAAATTAGAATTAAAACCTTTGCTGCCCATTTACTTGATAATTCTTTCAAATTTCTTTGACGTCAGGGCTTCAGAGCAGCGCTGCTTACAGCGTTTGCTGTCTTTCGTCTCAAAATCTTTATCTGGACTGATCATGTCACTCAAATTTTTAGCCATCATTTTAGTCAAAGTTCATACTCACCTGAAATTATACCAGCAGAGATGGAGGCGGCGATCTTTAACCAACACAGCTGTGGCTTCTGCGTGATGAAACTGCAAAGTACACTTATACGAAAAAGTCACTTACTGGTCCATGCCAATTTGGGTCATACCTTACATTTTACTCGGGATCGTTCCTGATGCATCCCTGGCAAACAACCCTGAATCTATTTTTATTTTGTTTAACTAATAACTTAATCCCTAACTGTCTATTGTCCTAAATCCACAAATCATACAACGCACACACACAATACTCCAGAGAATACCAGTTTCCATCAAGGTCACATCCCATTTTCTCCAAACTCTTTACATTCCTTTGAGACGTTTTAACTGACGAGGATACCTGCCAAAAACAGCATTTGGACATCATTTTGTGTGTTTTTGTCCGTTCAAGCACAATAAGACATAAAAGAGAACTCAAATCTGTCTGTGAAGCGGATTTCTGTGTGCGTTTCGGGTGTTGTGCATGTCCAGTTTTTAGCTGACGCACGTTAACCAACTGTTAACTGATAAGATTAGAATGCTGAATTATTAAATGTAATTCAATTAGAATGGAAGAGTGCTTTTGAACAGCACTGTGTTTGCGTGTTTTAATTCTTTATTTTGCATTAATAATAATACAATTTATTTCCAAACCTTGCAGGCATTATTAAATACATCAATTTGAGATGGTCTGCAGAAGATTACTGCACATGCCAGTTTGCTGTCAGTTTACAGAAACAACTAAATTAATGAGGACAGCTTATCAGTATTTAACTAAAGCAATGTTCACTGGAAGTCAGGTATGACCCAGAATGAGGGACGATATCAACAAAAGCTAAAATCACATTAAGAGACAGCATAATTACATGCCTTTGGGCAAGAGCCCACCCAAGCAAGAACAAAAAACCGGTCACAATAATATAATGAAATCAAACTCAATGAAATCTTAGGGTTTTGGGGTAATGTCTTGTCTCGTCATGTCTAAAAAGCATGTGTTTGCATGCCAAAATATGTCTTTTCAAAGCACCGTGCTGATAGAAATGATGTGCTTGCATTGAACAATATCAGCCCCAGCAAGCTCAAGTTTGCAGATGCATGAGAACAGACTGTCTGTTTCCCGTAATCCTTTGTTCTGTGGTAGTGACAGTCTCTCTGCTCTGTAGACAAGATCTGGGCGGAGAGCTACAGTGCACAGGAGCTCTACACTGGCCACCTGATTATCCTGTACAACCACCCCAAAACCCTTTACTTACAGAATCAACTCAGCCCACATCTCATCACACCAGTTACCCAGGACCCACCGTCAGTGACGACACACACATTTTCACAGGTAACACTCAGTGAAATAATGTATTTTTTTATGCATCTTGTAATTGATCATTTATGTTGTCGAAAATTTGCAACGTAAATCTGAAAGTAATATAATTTCATTGTTATATCAGACCTTCTTAAGCCGCTTTTACACTGTCGGGCCGAACGGTTCCAGTTATATTTCCACTGGTATGGCACGGCAAGATTACAAACCGTTCTCGGGCCGGAATTCTCAGCACGGTTGGCTAATGGTCGAATGAGTGTAGTGATGTCACCACTCAGGATTGTTGACTTGCCTGTTGCCTGGCTGACAGTTTCTCTGTAGCTGGCCAAGCGTGATTTGAGAACAGTAAACAAGTTAATAATAAAATTAAAAGAAATGTGGTTGCATTACCAAATCAACGACTGACGCACTGGTATTACATTCCAAAGAGTGGGCGTTATCAGCCAAACAGAGTAAAATAAAACCATATCCGTACCGACTGGGCCGGATCAGCACGGAATGGAACAGTTAAGCAATGAGAACGGTTTGGCCAAACGTTGGAAAGGCGGCTCTAGTACTTTTGAAATTTTCTAGGTGTCAACAAGTCAATCAAAAAATGTTATGGCTTGTAACTATGGACAGCCTATTTCCAACAAATAAAAACATGCTTTCATAGATCTTATTTATGGCATAAAAAGTTGATATACCAAGTCAAAATTATGACAAAAACTATTGACAAAAGGACTAAAAATGTGAAATTGGCAAAAAAAAACATGAAGTTGAAATTGAGATAAAGATATAATTATGACAAAAATGTCCATTCATAATGATTTTAAAAAAAAAATAATTTACAAAAACTATTATTTTTATATGGTGGAAAGAAATTGGCTTCTGGTGTGATGGAGAACTTTTTAAAAAGTGTTAATTTAATACAGATTAATTATAAAAAACAAAACAAAAATGGACACTTAATCAAGCCCCTGACCTGCGCACAAAATCCATTATAAGAATTTATTATAAATATTAAAATCTTATTTTAATATGTTTATTTTGTACGTCTTTGTATTTTGATATTACAAATACCAGGCAGATTATTTGCAATTAACAAATGCTAAAATTCAAATGTTTCAAATGAAAAAACTTTACAGGTATCAAAACATGTTTTGCACATGATCTGATTCACGTAATTCTTTCTGGGTTTTAGTGGGAGCCTGGGATGGTGAGTCAGTGTGGAGCTTCAGTTAGGATCCTTGGACCCTGCTCTGGCCCTCCAGAACCTAACTGGCCATGATCGAACCCTCCAGCTTCCTCCACTGTCTCTCTGCCCTCACCTCTCACCTGAACTAAACCGGAGCCCTCAAAGAGTCTGTAACAGTCTGTAGTCTTAATACTGGTGCAGCATTGAAAATATGCAGTGTTAGTCGAGTCGTGAATGCAATTTTAATTTCGTTCTCTTGATATGTCATCATGGTTGAGTAAAAAACTGATTTAGAATGTTAACCTGATCAATGGGTGGTGCTATATAAACATAACTGAATGCCAAACTGTTGTTAAAACAATTAAAAAAGTGTTATGCTAATTTAACTGCACTCAGTATTAAGACTACTGGACCTATTCTGCGTTTAGGTAGCGTCTTGCACTGGTTATACTTCAATGGATGACCCTTCCTCTTTACCGAAAACCTATAGGACACCTTCAAGAGCATGATGTAAACATTTATAGATAGTGATGTCTATTTGTCAAACCTGACGGCAAGTCAGTGGAAAAAAATCAGGTTCTAGATGTCCTTTAATTCCAATTAACAGCTGCTACATGGAATAGACAAAGTATATGAAAACAGTTTGCAGTGCTCATGAAGGAGTCATCGAGGGGTGTGCGCAAGAAATTACGGTTCTCACTTACTGAGACTATAGTTGTTTTCTAGCAGCTCTTAGAGAGGACATTGTAGGCTCCCAAGTATCTCCATATCATATCCTGATAACCAGTTTCTGAGAGCTCATTGCTGGTTCTATGTACTCTCATAAACATGGATATCATTGTGTGTCTCTCTCTCTCTCTCAAAGTGGATTTTTTATGTTGCATTTGTGGCCTATTGTCTTCGTGAATTAAAATTACAATAAAAAAAATGGATAGTCCACAAAAAAAGACGAAACAATTAAAATGAAAACAAGAGATGATCAAATAAGACACGGGTATGGGTGTTCTGAATTTGTATAAATGTGTATGTATATAAATATGTATTATCAGTGTTTTCACTCTCTGAAGTTTTCTTTTACTGCTTGTGTTGGGATTTTTCTGTGCATTCTGGACCAATGAAATTTCACAGTGAGCGTCGTGGCTACAGCAACTTTTAGTTTTCTAACGTTTGAAAAAATCTGGGTCTGGTTTACAAACGCTTTAAATGCTTTATTTTGAGATTTTATGCTATTTTTTGCAGCTGTTACGCAGCAGTGGCCAATTTTATCCTTTCTATCTGAAATAGATAGAGAAATTAAAATTATGTGTATGTTCTACTCTGTACGTGTGACACAATCTATACTCGTTGTCCCACGGCGAAAAAATCATCGATTGGCAGAGTAACTTAACATCTGTTTTGAATCGCAGCCGATTTAACATGGACTACATGTCACGTTTTATTCATTTGCAGCTTAAAAAACTTGACTACACTAAATTATTTCCACCCACCCTGTCATCTTAATGCTACAGAAGTAGTTCACCCCAAAATTAAGATTCTGTACACTTTAAAAAGTGATCAGTTGACTTGTGTAATTGAAAAAATTAAGTTGAAGCGGAATTGTCAAGTTCACATAACTTAAATTACGCATGAATTTTACTACTAAATCATTTTAAGGCAATGGGTTTCCTCACTTTTTTTTTTAAGTTAAAGGATTTGTTCACTTAAAAATGAAAATTTCCTGATAATGTTTTTCATTTGCAACCAACGGGTTGAAGGTCCAAATCAATGCAGTTTCAAAGGGTTTCGAAGGGCTTCAGAGGCTCTGCACGATCCCACCCGAGGAATAGGGTCTTATCTAGCCGAACCATCGGTCATTTTCTAAAAAAAATAAACATTTATATACTTTTTATTCTCAAATGCGTGACTTTGGTGTTCTGCTTTTGCGTGATGCCATCACGTCGGAAAGGTCACGCACAGGACGTACGTACGTAGAAGTACCAACCAGGTGTTAAAAGGAATGGGCCAAGACTAAATCAAACGCCCTTTACAAAAATAAAGGTTAAACAAAGATGTCGGACAATTTTAAGTTGGAGGAGAACAGGAGATGGTTTTTCGCCACTGGGTCGGTACTTACACCTACCTTTCCGACGTGATGACGTCATACGCCGTGAAGAACAACAACACCGAAGTCGCGGTGTAATTTGAGGTTAAAAAGTATATAAATGTTCTTTTTTTTTGTTGAAAATGACCAATGGTTTCGCTAGATAAGACCCTATTCCTTGGGTGGGATCGTGCAGAGCCTCTGAAGCCCTTTGAAACTGCATTGATTTGGACCTTCAACCCGTTGGTTGCAATTGAAAACCATTATGTGGAGAAAAATCCTGGAATGTTTTCCTCAAAAAACCTAATTTCTTTTTGACTGAACAAAGAAAGACATGAACATCTTGGATGGGATGGGGGTGAGTAAATTATTAGGAAATTTTCATTTTGAAGTGAACTAATCCTTTAACCCTCTGGTGCTCTTCGGTCATTACTGACCGGAAAACGTTCTGTTTTGAAATTTTAAAAATCACTGCTTCATCGGAATGATATGAAACTTGGTGACTTTTCTAGCTTTAGGTATGTAAACACACACAACAAATTGGGGTCATGATTCGAGCATGCTAATTGGTCGTAAAAAAAAAAGTAGCGTTCATTGTCTTCGGTCATAAATGACCGACCATAGGAAATGAATGGGGAATCGGCAAAAACACAAAAATTCTCTGAATATTCATCAGAATGATATGAAACTTGGTGTCTTTTCTAGCATTAGGTATGTAAACACACAAAAAAAATTGAGGGCATGATTCGAGCATGCTAAGTGGTCATAAAAAAAATACTCCCACTTGTGCTCTTCGATCAAAAATGACAACCATAGAAAATGAATGGGAAATCTGCAAAAACACAAATTCACAGAAAAAAAATCTATATTTCTAACAACAACAAAAAAATCTAAAACTTTAT
Organism: Gobio gobio; assembly: GCF_949357685.1. Classification (NCBI taxonomy): domain Eukaryota; kingdom Metazoa; phylum Chordata; class Actinopteri; order Cypriniformes; family Gobionidae; genus Gobio; species Gobio gobio. Next base: position 20,335,170 of record NC_137121.1, read on the forward strand.
AATAAATAGTCTTTGAGATTTTTTTAAATATATATTCAAATCCATCAACAAAAAAAAAATTCATTAAATGTGTTCAAAAGAGAACTAGGGAATTCTCAAGCCTCTCCATAGAGACCTCTATTGATTACACCCATGGTTGCATGATTTCTTAAATAATTCCAAAAGAGGGCGCTAATCTGCCTTCAAAATTTTTTTTTTTGAAGGCCTAGTTTCTATTTTAACCTGAAATACTGCAATAATTAAAAATAAAATTAAAAAAAAAAAATGTGTATAATTTTCAATGGCAAAAATAGACCATAATTATTGCATAAATATTAAAAAATACCATAAAATCATCTCAAAATACAAAATTAAAAAAGAAAAAATATTATTGAAGAAAAATAATTTGCATCGGTTTTACTGGGGTGGAGGAAGTTTAATTTTTAGGTGTCCGGTCACTTATGACCGGGAAGACAACCAATGCAACCACTAAACGAAGAGCACCAGAGGGTTAAGTCAACAGATCACTTTTTAAAGTGTAATTATTTAAACTTTTTGTGAGAATAAGTTTAATCCTTTGTGATCTCTCATACTGCAAGCCTGACACCATCCCAAACTTTGATTTGTCATATTTATTATATTACAATTATTGTAATTTCAGACTTTTGTGCAGATTGAAAGGTTGAAACCCTGCACTAATTTACAATAAAACGCTTTAATTTGATTCCAAGATATTCATCACTGAGAAACAAAAGCCTGAAGTCAAGACGTCGCATTGCATGCAACAATGAGAGGAATCCTTACAAACATTAGCCAACGGTTTAATGAAGTCAAGGCTTTTGTAGTGCAAACAATCGGTCTTGACGTTATCTGTTGTTGATGCACTGTAACCATCAACTCCAGATGTCCCTTCTCCAGTTTGAAAATCTGGATAAAAGCGGCCAAATCAGCATTGGGTTTCCCACGGAATTTGCTCATTAGTGTTATATAACTGTTAGAAAAAGAGTCTGAGTGCACTTGTCTGTTGTTTTTTTTAATATTACAATTACATAACCGCTACTACATCATGCAAATGTGTCAGAGTAGCAGTCACTAATGTGGCACTCGGACCCAACCGGCAGGTCAAATGTTTGTGTGAGATGGTTTATGGAAAAATCTCAATGTTTACACAGACGCCGATGGGCTGAACCATCCCAGAAGGACTTCAAACTGTGACATCATAAAGGGCACCAAACAATAACAGTCCTGCCTATAAATGGTAAGGCTTTTCTGATTAGTGGTAATAAAACTGGGATTTGGCTCGTAATACATCCACCGCTCAGCGCTATAAAAAAAATACTTTAAAGACGATCAATTCTGTTTGGACACAGGTTGACAGTGTAAACATTGGTGAGGGAATTTGTCTTTTTTTATGAAAGTAGACTTGGGCTCAACGTTTTCCACTCTTGCCTAAGTTCTGGACTACTATGGCTCCATTGTTTATATTGTTACAACATTTCTCGTAATTATATTTTTAGTTTGATGTGGTTTCACCACATCTCTTTAACATCAACATTTGAGTCGCAATTACTAAGGACGCGTGTCAATACATGTGCTCTTTCGGATGGGTTTCTGTAATTTAACTAACTGGAAATGTCCATTGTCTGGATGTGGGCATTACCAAACTGCTTTGAAGGCAACTTAGTCTGATCGGTGGCCATCTTGGTAACACCCCTGGGCAGCTGTTTATTGTCATGCAATCCACCTGAATGGGGAAAGACCAATATCTAAGAACATGTGTGTAAAAATTACATTTAAATAACATATTTTAAATAAGGAATAATGTCTGACAAAGATAACATGCATTATTACATACAAACCATAAGACTTCTCAGAGGATGTCTGAAAAACAGTACTTTTTTGTTTCATAATTGTTAGAGGTTTTGTGAGAAAAATACAGGCTTGTTCAATTCAGACTGGTTTAAACGAAAGAATGAAAGAAACAAACATACCTAGGAAAATAGTCCCATCTGAGTACCTTTAGGCACTCTTTAGAACTACAATGCAGCTCTGAAGCTTCTGTGGCTTGGGAACACATGTCTATGTGTGTGGGGCGTGCTTTATTAGCAGGATGTTGAGACGCTGCTGCCATCATATTTCTCACACATATGCATATCTGCACATGTGAGAAAGGAAATGACATATGCAGAGAATGCATTATGTTCTAGATTAAAGACTGATCGTAACTGTGATGGTTTAAATTAAATGTCAGGGTCAGCCAACACAAATGACTTTGACAAATCACATTCTGCTGCTCAGTTCTGATGCGTTTAAAAAGCTTAAATAATTTTATTTTAACCCAGTTCCTTATTATAATTTTAAGAGATGGAGAAAAAAAGTGCAACCCAAACCTAAACCCCTAACCCAACAATGACTGTAATAACACTAAATTAATATAAATATATAATCTAAAGCTCTATTTGCATGATCTAAGTTGTATGAATTGATCTGAATTGTATGCATGATCTAATACTTGTATGAATTATTACCACTTGTCAAGAAAAGTAGTGCAAGAAATATTATAGATACCAGTTGAAAACAAAATATGCATGAAACAGAGATCGTTTGCTGTTTAAATACAATGGCAATTAAAACATCACAAAAAAGTAAATCAAGTACTTTTATCTGGTTTTGCCATTAAAATCTGAAAATAATTAAACCAAGATACATTTTTTGCGAAGCAACATTGCTAGATATTATTTATGCTGTATCTTTAATACAAGTGCATTTTGTCTTATGACATTAGCATATATTATTGTTTTTAAACTTGTTTATACTTATAAAAAACACAATACACTTTATTCAAGATACATTCTGTGAGTAAGCAAGTATAATGCAGTGTTAAATATATCCGATTAATTTTTTAGACATTTCAACACTTTTTGCATTAAAATACATTTCTTCATAGACACCATTATATATATTGGCTTCTTATCACTCATTATGTTATCATGGGTGAATAATTCATCTAAAAAAATCTCAAGTTTTTATTTGTATGTAAACAGTAATTTCAATAATCATTAACTTTTTAATGAGCAACAATGACAGTATTGAGATAAATATTATTGATAAATTGAGTATATTCTGTGCTGACCGTTCTGCAAAGAGGGTGTTACTTTGTGACTCTCTTTGTTGAGTCTACACAGAGCATCGCCCCTCTCTAAACTTTCAGACTTCTATAAAGGGAGGTGGTCCTCCGGTCCCTGCTGTTTCTTCTCTCTCACTCTCTTCGACACATTGATCAGACCTGCTCACCATACAGGACACAATGTGGCTCGCTGTGTTTTACATATGGGGAAGCCTGTTAGCATTTTCTGTGTGTGACATCTGCCCAGATACCTCAGAGGACGCTGCTTCATGGGTAAAGCTGAAGCCCCTGGAGCACTGCGGGGACGAGGAGAACTTGTGCTCTTATCGGCTCACCCTCCCTCCTCTCTCCATCCAGCTTCCCAGGTCTTTTAGGGAGCTGGAAACAATGGCCAAAGAGCTGCAGAACCTAAAGGAAATGGTGAACCAGCTGAGGAGGGACTGCCAAGAATGCAAGGACAGGCATAGTATTGAAAGGGGTGAATGGAAGGACCACAGCGAAGAAGAGGAAAAAAGAAAAAGTCTAAGGCATAACATCAGCATCAAGGAGACACAAAGTCATGGTGGAGAACAAGTTGTCCGGATCTTCACTTCAACCCTACCGCAAAGAGACACATCAGAAGGTGAAGGAACTGTCAAGAGTACCGTGAAGAGGCTCAATCATCCCATTCTGGAAAGTCAGAGATCAAACATTGATCAGAGGATTGATCTAAACCCAAGCACCACAGATCAGAGGTCTGAGATGAGCAGGGATGTAAAAATATTTAACCCCTCACTTGATGAGACACCAGAGGACATATCTGAGGTCAAACTGGTGGTCTCGCCTACACCTGAGGAAAGGGAACTCAAGTCTAAGCGAAGCGAATTAGTAGAACCTAGAAAAAAGGACAATGTACAATTCGCAACCCATGGGAAACTGCAGCCAAACAATCTAAGGGATGGACGTGTAAAGAACATCACTAGCATCCTGGCGATGAGAAGAAGAGTGCAGAATGTGCCTGATGCGAACAGGTTAGGCAGCATTTCAAGGGATGCTAACACCAAGGCAATGGATTTAAGCACATCAGCTGGGAACAGAAGGGTTGTAAAGTTTCCTGGAGCAGGTGGACCATTGAGGCCAAAGGGATCCTACATAAACAGTAGAGTTGCCAAGGTTAACAATGAAGACAGACTGAAGAACCCTGCTTTGGTGAGGAAGACTAATCCACAAACTAGGGACATGACGGTCAAGACTGAGCCAGATGAGGCTGGATTTTCCCCAGCGAGAAGTGGTGGTATGAGGGAAAAGGAAACAAGTTCTCACATAGCAAACACAAAACCTGGGGCAATCAGTGGACCGATCCCGTCAACAGATGACCAAAACAAACAAGACATCAGTAGGGTTTCTGGTCCCACAACAGATGATGGACATGGGCTGAAAAATGCAAGCCAAGTCACTATACTTAGGGAGGACAATTTGAGAAAGTTAACCAATACTGAGATTACAAAACTTCCAACAAAGCAGAGTAAAGAAAACCAAGGAGATGTGAGTCACAAAGCAACAAATAAGTCATTCTCCAGCATTATGAATCAAGCTGAACAGCCAAACATATTTAAAGAGGAAAAGAAGCATGCGGGACCGATTGAAAGTCTGGTTGTTATTAGTAGCGAGGCAGAGACTAGCTCCAAAGTGGATAGAGAGGACTTGCCTTTCCGAGGCAGACAGGTGGAAAATGAAAAATATCTAAACCCATATGGAGAAACTAATAATGGACAAATTGATTCCACAGTTTTGGATAAAGCTGACAGCACTTTTAATGAAAGGACAGTTAATCCACTGTCACCAGATCTTAAAGATAAGATACAGCCAGGAACTTTCACTGAAGGGCCAAAGGAGGAAATTGGTATTAACTCACTGGGTGAAGGCACTGTGAAAAAGGACATCCCGAGGCACAGCAAAACCATTTTGTTGGAAAAAGATCAAGTGAAGCCTAACCTTGTCCCAACTGTAAAGAGTAAATTGATAGACAGTACAGCGAGTTTGACCAGTACGGTTCAATCACCTGTGGTAGGCCAGGGGACGAGTAGAATTTTAATAACTCCACTCAAAGCTAAAGTTGAAGAGGAACATTCAAAGTATAACAAGGACATCAGCAAGATACCGGAAGTAAGTCAAGACAACATAAGACAACATAAGACAAACCTCCTAAGAAACTCAGAGATACATCCAACAACTGTGATTCCTCCTAGAGGCCCCAAACTAAGACGACCTAATATTATAACCAAAATGTCAGCAAACAGGACTGTTGGAGTACCTTTGAGGTTGTCCATCCCAGTTAGAAGCAGCAATATGGGCAGGAATAATGGCACTGGAATTATAAAACAAAGTTATATAAGGAAGAAGCCAATCTCTGAGACAAACATAAACAGAGGTCTCAAGACAAAGGTAAGCACAGTGACTCAATTCTTCAGGCCCACTGGTGCAACATCTACTGTAGAAAAAGAACAAAAAGAAGAAATCAAACACATCCCACAGGTGACGAGGTCAAACGTATTGGATAAACATCGGTTAAATAACAACAGTACAGTGTCTCAAAATGCAGGTGATGTACAAGATTTGGAAAAGGTTCAAGAAGATAAGTACCAAATTGGAGACAACAGTGAGACTGTGTTGATATCAAACATTGGGAACGCAGAGGATTCTAAAACACAAAGTGGAGCAACAAATTCACATATTGGTGGGAAAGAAAGCAAGACATTTAACTTGGGAACTGCGGATACTAGCAGTCAACCCCCATTTGAAGTGGACAAGACCAGCAGTGGGAAGAAAAGGCCAACTGCATCCACCTTAAAGAAAGAGTTATCTAAGAAACAAGGAACAACTCAATTCACAACCTCGCCAATCTCTTTTACGGACACAGACCATGGCGATGGTACAAAAAACATTCGTACAATTACAAACACGCATGTCGAAATGGCTAAAAATGTCAGTCGGGAAACACCCATAAGCTTTGAAAATATCGGAACAACAAGAGAACTGGAACTTATTCAACTCAATAAAGACCGAGTGGAAGGAAACCCTGGGGAGATAGTATCCAACCCAAACAGTGCAGACACGGCCCAAGGTTATAGTGAAGGGAGTTACACAATTCCAGTTGTTTTGGAAACGCTTACAAATGTTGAAGAAATTAAGGGCTCAAAGCTTTTCTCACTCAGCCCAGAGGACACAGCCGAGGGATTTAAATCACATGCAGTCAGTGGTGAGGTAACAGAGAGAGAGAAAGTTGAGAACAAGATCAACAGCACCTGTCTAAGTGATTGTAAGACTACGTCAACCCAACAGTCTACAACCCAGACCAGGCCTCCATTGGACTATGGAAGAGGTAAGGAATTATTATACCCAACCCATTCGCACTACGAAAACACTCCAGAGTGTTTAGAGTATGGCAGAAGTGCATGTTTATCTGACACAAAACTTACAGTATAGTGGAATAAGTCACTATGACACTTTGTACAGGACTACACTCAAGGTTTCAGGAGAGCGCAAACACATCTCTAAAAATAACTACAGGTAAAAGCAACCCAGATAATCATTTTCTGGAAATAATATAATATGAAAGTATCCTCTAACACAGGCACTTTATCTTGATAGTGTGATAGGATTCCAAAATTCTCCACAGCAAAGATAAGAGGTTTATAGATCATCATCTGAGTAGCAGATGTTGTGGTTTTTGTGAAGAGGACCAGCTGTAGGCGTCTTCTTTTGTCTGATGTATCAGGATGTGGTGTCTTTGTTGAGCTTGAGGAAGGGCTCAAAGTCAAAGACTTTTCAGCAATGCATAATTAATGGATGTAGACTAAGTTCCGTACCATCCTGTGCATAAATTAGCAAAATTTGGCCTCGTTGCCCTTCTTGAAACTATGAATAAATATATCCAGGTGGCCCACATTTTTATGTATTATATTTAACAGTTGCGCATCTCTTAAATTAAACATTAAGTGTTTGCCAAGCGCAGCTTTGTTGTTGGGGTCTAACAAGAAAGACGGAGAGAAAACAATTTCAGTGTATCTTGCTCTGTTTCCGTTTAAAAATTCATATGATCCAGATTTTCAGCTTGAATGTTTATTTTTTTTCAATTTCTATCCAATTGAATCTATTTGCATTGCGCTTTACACAATAAATATGCCTTCAAAGCAGCTTTACAAATAAAAATGCCTTACAGGCTCCTCTAGTTCTCTAGATGACAATGGCAAGGAAGATGTTTAAGTAAATGTAAGCAAGCGGATTTAGGTTGTTTACACATTGTAATAGCATTTTTATCAACAGAGGGTGGGTGAGGTAACCTAAATCTTTTTTATTGCCTACAGAAAAAGGACCTGCACAAGACTGCGCTGATTATACTACAAAATCACGAAGGAATGGTGTATACAGAGTAACGCCGCGGCCGAAAAACAGCATGTTCCCTGTTTTCTGTGACATGGAGTCCTCTGGTGGAGGCTGGACATTGATTCAGCATCGCTTCGACGGCAGCACAAGTTTCAATCGCACCTGGGACGAGTACAAGAACGGATTTGGCAAACTAATAGGGGAGTTTTGGCTTGGCAATGACAAGATTCACTTGCTGACAAAGGCAAAAAACATGTCATTGCGAATAGAAATCGAAGACTTTGAGGGTGTCAGAGAATATGCCCATTATGAACACTTCTATGTGGCCAATGAAAGCCAACAATACCGCCTGTCCATCGGTGGCTACTCCGGTACAGCCGGTAATGCCATGCAGTTTAGTAAGGAATACAATCACGACCAGAAGCTTTTCACCACACCGGACAGAGACAATGACCATTATCCCTCCGGAAACTGCGGGGCCTATTACAGCTCAGGCTGGTGGTTCGATGCATGCATGTCTGCAAACTTAAATGGGATATATTATCAATCAAAGTACAAAGGGGTACGTAATGGGATATTTTGGGGTATGTGGCACAATATTACAATGGAGTATTACCCAACCAATGAGAGACACGCTTTTAAGACTGTTAGAATGATGATAAGACCTAAAAACTATGCAAACTAATATTTACCCCCTAAAAAAACCTACCAATTAAATTAAATTAAGCTATCTTTTGAATTTGTACGACAGAAGTGCTTGAAGTAAATTGCTACTCGTGTTACTGATGTATTAACAGTAAATTGTAACGTCGGAACTGAATAAACAATGACAATGTTTCTGTATCTATGTTGTTTTTTGAACTGTACACATATGCATTAGTATACACAACTGAGCTCTTGTGTTGCTTTAAAAATACTGTATTGCATAAAACCATAATATTTACAGATTCAGCTATTTTGTATATTTTGTTTTTTTTTTGGGCCAATCCATGATTGTTTACATGGATATATTATGCACAATTTATTGTCAGTTTTTTTTAAAAAGAAAATCTTTTAATTTTACCAGCTAAATAAAAGCATTTGTACATTTTCATAGTACCAAGTGTTATTTTTAGGGCTGTCAAAAGATTAATCGCGATTAATCGCATCCAAAATAAAAGTTTGTGTTTACATAATATATGTGTGTGTACTCTGTTAATTATTATTTATATATAAATACACACACACAAGCATGTATATATTTAATAAAAAAATATAATTTTTATATATAAAACATTTATATATATATATTATATAAATGTATATACAGTATATACATGCAAATATTTCTTAAATATATACATGAATGTGTGTGTATTTATTTATAAATAATAATTAACAGAGTACACACACATATATTATGTAAACACAAACTTTTATTTTGGATGCGATTAATCGCGATTAATCTTTTGACAGCCCTAGTTATTTTCAAACATAGGAATTGTTTTTATGTAAATTGTAAAACCCCCGTACATACAATTCTTTCAAATAAGAGAAACTTTCAATTTCAGTTAAAAATTAGGATCTTAATTACTTAAAATTAGCTAATTAATAAATTACAAAAATATCAATAATAAAGCAAGTAATAACACAAATTTCCAATCTCAAGAATAATTGGGTTTCAGCTGAATTTTAACACCTCTGCATGATCCTGTAAACCTCTGTAAATATAACCATGCACTTATGGACTGAACATAGTTGTCATAAAGAAAATAAATGTATAATTTTTTAAAGGATGTTGTTATCACTTTTTATTATTTCCACACTCTGTACAAGAGAAAATTTAATTTCTTAAACATGTATTATGCAAGTTCTGCAATGCAAACATAAGTGTATGATAAAGAAAGACAAATTTATAAATTATACACCATTAGAACATATGTCTTTTCCATTAACAAACCATATTATGATACAGTACTGGTTGAAAAAACAGTGTGTATGCAGCACTTCAACTGTAATTTTTTTTTCCTTTCAAATGTCCATTATGGTATGCCGCTAATGATCTCAGTGTTTCACTAAAATGCAATAAATATTCTGAGCAACATTCACAATCAGTCATTTCTGTCACCTGAGTGGAAACTCACCGAGCCAAAATTCGTAAACCTCCCTGCATCATTGTGAACACGAAACACAGGCTATTCAGCTTCACCCTTGAGCCTGAAAGAAACAAGCAATTCCTGATAAAGAGCTTTAAATAGCTGTACATTCTTATTGTCCGTTATATATTCTCTTCCTTATGAATAACATCTACTTTCAAGATGATTTTATTCCTGAAGAATACAGTAAAGACTTCTCTGCTGGCTTTCAAAGAGTACCGTTCATATGTTCAGTCTCTTCTGAAGTGAAAAACATTGTAGCCCAGCTCCACCATGGCCCCGATGAGCAGCGCCCAGAGAGGGATGCAAACCGAGCTCACCAAGATGTCCATTAGTCGCTCTAATTTGGCACAGAGAGTCAGACAAAATGCCAGTTTAAGCAGCATGGCCACCAGGTACCACACACGCTTCTTCAAGTTCTCCGTCCCGTTGCGAGGGTCGAACCCTGGCTTGCAGCGGCCAGCCATTTTGACAATGATCATGAGGAGGAGAATAAGATCAAAGGTCCAGACAGGAAGGAAGATGAGGAACCAGCTCCAGTTGATCTTCTCGTCTAACTTGAGGACCAGCATGATGAGAAAGATAAGTGTGAAGATCCATGTCAGGAGGACTCTTTGAGCAAGGGACATGTTCATTTGAAACGCTGGCCTAAAGGCACAGCAATAGGCTGATCTGGAAGAGAAAAAAAAAAACGAGTTCAATTTAACGTTACATGCCAAACATTCAGTTAGTTCATCTTGTGGAGTTGCATCTTTCGAGATCAAGTTGGGACATTTAAAATGGATAACAATGTAAAGCTATATTAAAAATAATGATAATTAATATAATTATTCATTAATATATGATTAAATATTAAAACTAATATGCACTTGTTTTTTTTTTCAATCGTCAATAGATGTTACGCTGATAATTTAAGATAGATGTATTAACGTAAATTGCATTTTATGTATTTATTAAGCATTTTCAGCCATATTTGAAAAAAAGGCTATGAGTAGGTTTAATATTAGTGTAACCAAACATCATTCATGATCATAAATACTGCAATGGCCAGTGGTCAACGATTTATTCAAATGTTAAACTGTTTTAGTTACAGTTAGTGTCCCCAAGTTGATTTAACTGCCCACCAGGCTGTAACTTACTTGACATGTAAGACACACAGATGTGCTGTCTCTCTAATAAACGAAAATTTGTTTTATATCATTTATATTTTATCTTAACTGTCCCATACTGACACATTCTCAAAATAAAGGAGCTGTTCATTACTAGCACAAAACTAGCATAGACAGACCGGACTGCTTTTTTTTCTTCCATTGTATGAGGGTTAACCCACGAAAAGAAAAAAACGCATTGGAAAAAAACTTACCAGTAATGAAGACAACCCGGCTGGCCTTTTGGTCAGAAAGATTATTAAAGCCAATATCCTTTTCCCCACTGCTACAGATCATCCGTTTTCAAAACAACTTCTCTTGAAGGACTAAGTTGAAGTGTGGGCAGCGCCACCTACCGGACTGGAGGAAGCGCATCACACAGCCCACATAGTTCACCCGAAAATGAAAACCGTGTCATCATTTATTCAACCTCAAGTTGTTCCAAACCTTTATGGATTTATTTCTTCTGCTGAACACAAAAGAGAATATTTTGAAGAATATTGGTAACCAAACAGTTTACAGGCTCCATTGACTAAAAATACATCTGGTTACCGACATTCTTCAAAATATCCTCTTTTGTGTTCAGCAGAAGAAAGAAATTCATACAGGTTTGTAAATGATTACAGATTTTTCATGTAATTGTATAGCGTTTTTCACAAGACATACTGTGCGACATACAAACTCTTTTTTGAGCTTCAAACTCAGTGGACCCCGTCACTGCCATTACAAAGCTTGGAAGAGCAATGATATTTATTAATATAACTCTGATTGTGTTCATCAGAAAGAAGAATGTCATATACACCTAGGATGGCTTGAGGGTGAGTAAATCATGGGGTCAATTTAATTTTAAAGTGAATACTCCTTTAAATTGATGTATTTTTTGTAATAATTGTTCCAAAATCTTGACCACCCATGCTGGTATATGTCCAGCTGGAAGCTTCTTGTTGGTCAAAGATTGTCTACCAGCTTTCTCCTTTTTTTAAACTTATTTACCTTTTGAAAAAGAAAACACAGCACTGAACTGGAAAATGATTAAAAAAACACTTGAATGGTCGAATTGTAAGAATGTTACTAAAAACACCCTTGATGTCTTTATTCAGCCTCAAGATGGCACTGCTTCACTATTTTGAGTTGTTAAACAGATTCTGCTGGTAGCAAACTGCTCCTAAATCTACCCTTGAAAGAATATACATGAATCATTATCTCAATAAAATATAGGAACTGCACTTTGCTTTGAAGTCACCATGAAATAAAAAAAATGGACAATTCTTGTTTTTTTTATATTAAATATTGCAGTATTTATTATAAATGATTTAGCTGTGCACATAATTTTTTTAATAATGTGCCCTCATAATCTTTAATCAAAATAACTTCCCCCTTCCTCTTCTCTTCTCTGATGTGTTTACTGGCGTGAGGGCGGGACAACCTGTCACTCACATGAGATCGACCAATAGCAAACCACAACCATCCAATCAATTCCCTATGGACAAATCAATTCCCGCCCCACATTTTTTTCTTGTTCGAGAAGCGTTTCACTCAGAAATACGTCACAATAATAGGGGATAAAAGACTATAATAGGGGATAAAAGACTATAACAACAACTGTTTCATGCCAACTATAAATTCAAACCCCTGTAAATGAACCATTTCTCCTTGCTCTTTAATTGCTGTGCTATGAAAGAACAGAAGGTTCTCGTCCCCAGGGTGAAAGAAAACTTTTCAGATTTCTCTCAGGTTGATGTCACACCTGAGATAACCATCAAAAACGACTAATTTCCAATATATTATTACAATCACCTATTTTTAAAAATACCCTTTAGGGTCCAGACAAGAAGGTGCAAGGTGCGCACTGATAGCATACAAAAAGCCACATGCATGCTGAATCAGTTAATGAGCTTATTACCCTTTGCAAATGTCCTGTTGTGGCTGCCATTACTGGGGCCTTAAGGGGATGTCAGCACAAAAGCCAAGTAATAATACAGCGGCTTCTTTGCTCTGTGTTGCTTATCGGTGAAACCACACAACTGCAAGCTGCCTTGAGGCCCTGAGCTGAGGACAGTGTTTTAATTGGGTCAGTCTGAATCTACAGCCTGTTGCCATCACATAAGTGTATAGAGAGATGGAAAAAGCAACCCTCTGCCTTTTTAGGGGGATGCAAAAGGTGTTTCAGCTACACACACACGTCTGGAACACGTCCGCTACTTCATTATGAAGATTTACCGTATTAAACCAATTGTCAATGCCTCATTACCATGATTAGTCAATGTAACGACTATAGTTCCTAAGTGTCAAAGTAATTTTTTGCTATGAAAATTAGAAAATGAAGTAATATTGGAATTAATCTACATGACTTATGATGTTGTACTCGAAATCCTGTTCACTGCTATGGATTACTACGCTGACAGGCGTAATTCTGATTTTATAAGTATTCATTTTTTTCAGCAATATTGTGAAATATTATTACCATTTAAAATAAGATGTTTCTCCAGTATTCGGTGTCACAGATATCATTTTATTATGCTGAATTGGTGCTCAGTTATTATAGGCCCTCAATTATTAATCATGTTTTTTTTGCTACTTAATATTTTTGTAAAAACTGTGATATACTACAGTTCAAAAGTCTTTGAATTTTCTATTCATCATAAAATCTTGTAAAATATGTATCATGATTTCCACCAAAAGATAAAGCAGCAAAAACATTTTTTTTAACACTGATGATAATAACCATGTTGGATAAAGTAGTAATGCATTACAAAATTGTGTTACTCCCTAAAAAGTAACTAATTGCACTACTTAGTTACTTTTTTATGGAAAGTAATGCATTACATTACTTTTGCATTTTTTTTTCTTTTTTTTTTTTCATTCATATGGTTAAATTGATTCATTGAAGGCATTCAGATATTTTATTGTAAATTTAAAAAGTAATGTGTTACTTTACTAAAAAAGTAATCTGATTACATAACTTGCGTTATTTGTAATGCGTTTCTCCAACACTAATAACTGATAATAACTAAGCACCAAATCAGCATATTAGAATGATTTCTGAAGGATCATGTGACACTGAAGAGTAATGGAGTAATGATGCTGAAAATGTAGCTTTGACATAACAGAAATAAATTAGATTTTAAAATATATTAAAATAGAAAACAGTTATATAAATGTGCAGCCTTGGTGAGCATGAGACTTTTCCAAAAACAAAAAATCTTAAAAATGTCAAACTTTTGACTGATAGTTTATATAGTCTTTTCTGGTATTTCTAATAAGAAATGTTATCGTTTTAAAATGACACATCATCATATCTTGGCTCTGAGGGTCGAGAAAAGCGCATTCCTTATCTTGCCTTTGCATAATTTGTCTGTGGAATCTGGTACAACTTTATGCATTGACTTTGGATATAAATATATTTAACTAAAGTAAAGATAGAGTCCTTTATATTCCAGTGCCAAGCACAGCTGCATAGTAAATATTAAAAAAAATCCCTATAGTATTGCCTCACGCATATAACTGAGCTTTGAGAACTTTTAATCTATTTTTGAGTGTATTTTAGTAACAAAGTAAACATTTAATGAATCCAGTTTGGCATTCTAACCTGAACATATGGCATGAACAAAATTCATGGGTCTATGAAAAGGAAATTTAAAGGGACAGTTCACCCAAAAATAACAATTCTTAATTTACTCACCCTCATGTTTTATTTCTTCCATGGAACACAAAAAAATAGATTTTTTTCCCCAAAATGCCCTGTTCTCAGGGTTGCCAACTTTCACGCATTTGGCGTGACACTCACGCTTTCAGGCTCAGTCTCACGCTCTCACGCTGCCCAACTTAATCTCACGCCAAACTGCCAAACCTGCTTTTGATATTAAACAAAGTCTAAGCTTTTAGATTTGTTTAAGATTTAATGCGAAATTCAAACAATAAATAGCGTTTTGGCGCTAATATGGCATAACAGTTAAAGCCAGAGTGTTGAAAAACGGAGATGCGACATGCTCTCTCATCTCACGGGTGCGCGCGCGGTCACGTGCTCCACGGAGCTCTCAATACTTCTAGCGCTGTGTCAATGCATTTGAATGGCTTGATACACAACATCTCCACTTCAGGTGTTTGCAGCAAGTTTTGGTAAACAGTACAGCATAGTGTGCATTGATTATTACGTCAACCATACAGGATCGTTTTATTATAGAGAGTGATGAGATGCAACATTGTTAACATTAATGTTAATGTTTTTCCTGTATTTAGCCCTCATACACTCATACACATTGATGGTCAAATGTGACCATACACCTTAACTATTTTTCAATTGAATAAATGTTCTATATTTTAGTTAAAAAATATTAATTGAATATTTTGAGATATTTTGGTACTAAATACTATCTGTGCAATAATTATGGTCCTGACCACTTAAAATATTTTTCTTCTAATATTTTTCTTATTTATATAACAATTAGTATTAAGGTTGAATTATAGAATTCTTATTCAAAGAGGCAAATTAGAGTCATTTTGTGGCTTGAAAAATAATAATTTCCATTTGTAATGCCATTACCCACTGGTGCCTTTATGGCTCTTTAATCAATATACATGTATCTAATCTAGTTGCTCAAAAAAGTATTGCAGTTTTGCATTTTAATAAATATTTTGATATGATCAAACACTAGATTTCTTTAAATGGGAAATTTTAAAATGTTAATAACGTACATATCCTTATTTCCTTATATGTACAGCAGGCTATGAATTGATACCGAAATCGATATACGATACAATCTTATATGTACAGCAGGCTATGAATTGATACTGAAATCGATATACGATATAATCTTATATGTACAGCAGGCTATGAATTGATACTGAAATCGATATAATCGTACGGTAATTGGTTAAGTAACCCCCCCCCCCCCCCCCCCCACCCAAAAGAAAAGAAAATCTCACTCCAACCTGATCTCAAAAGTTGGCAACCCTGTGTTCTTTTCCACAAAATAAAAGTGAATAGGAACTAAGGCTGTCCCAGTACTCATCCACTTTTATTGTAATAAAATGTCAATCTTAATTTTTCGCAGTGCACCTGAAATTTCCCACTTCTGACCTCAAAGAGTCTCAAAGAGACTCTAAATTCTCCCGCCTCCTCTTGAAAACATCTAATGGAAAGTTGCTGTGGTCGGCATAATCTTGGAATTGACGTTGGATGATCTCTCTGGGTTGTCATTTTCAAGCAGGATGTGGAAGAATTCCAAATTCCGAGTTATCTGGAATGCAGCATAAGCGCATTTAAAACAAAAAAAAACCCCAAATGATGTGTACTAAATGTGAGTATCCACAGTCCGAAACAGCTTCATGCGAAAGGTACACAATTCAGCTTGCATTTACATCAACACGTGAGAGCGCACATCTCTTTGACTTTGTAAGGTAAATTCAATCTGGGGCTTCAATTTCCTCTTGTGGGTATGTAATGCGGTTGTCATGTTCAATGAGAAATTGCTTCCCCTCTGAAGAGCTTTGTGGGCACTGAACAAATGGGTTGCTATGACATGCTCGTTCGCCGTGTCCTTCTAGAGAAGATTAAAAGCTTGATATTGAAATCATGGTTCGTCACCAATGCTAGACATCTTATTTACTCCAAATGGGCAAGGAATGCGGCATGTCAGACGTGAAAAACACGTTTCTGCCGTGTGTGCGCACACACCGTTTCAAATCAAGGATCCTCAAGCCCCGCTTGGCTGCGGCTCCATTATCTACGGTTCCGGCAGTATCCTAAGATTTGTGCCTATTCCCCAGCGTACTTTAGCCCTAGGGCTGTCTGTGTTGATTTATGTTTGACAGCCATTGAACTCATCACAGCCTTGTGCGAATATCCGTATTGACCTGTGGCCACTCACATTAAATCCTATCGAGTTTAGTCTTGCATGATGTTCGACCTCCTCGAGGAAGGCTGTCTTAGAGCAATAGGAAAATTCATAGCTATAGCATTTAAGTGCAAATCTATCTTAGGCAGCACAAGATCAATACAAAAATGCAGCCATTTGTGCTTTTACATTAGATCTGTGCATATGAAAATACTTCATCCACAGCACAGAACAGGTGGATATAGCAGATATGACACAAGTAGAGGCTTAATTTGACTTAGTAAATGTATTGCCATAAAATGGATTTTGCAAATAGCTGCCATAAAGACTATAACCAAACCAAGATTTTATGAGTTTACGTTTAAAAGCATTTTTTAAACTTGTTTAACATTTTATATATATGTGTGCTGAACAAACAAGTGCAATCCATGGAGGCCCCACCTTGCAACTATCAGGACTTAAAGGATCTGCTGATAACATATTTGTGTCAGATACCACAGCACACCTTCAGGCGTTTAGTGGAGTCCATGCCTTGACGGGTCAGGGCTGTTTTGGCAGCAAAAGGGGGACCAACACAATATATATATATATATATATATACCATATATATATATACCATATATACCATACATATACACACACATACATATATATATATATATATATATATATATATATATATATATATATATATATATATATATATATATATATATATATATATATATATATATATATATATATATATATATATATATATATATATATATATATATATATATATATATATATACTGTATAATGTATTATATATGTATTATATATTTATACTAAATGCTACTTTTCTCGAATAATTTTTCTTATGGGGTTTTAAAATAGTAATTTTCAGTTAATCAGTAAAATTAGGTCTGTTTTGTGCATCTAAATATCCATACATATACATACACTACCGTTCAAATCTGAAGATTTGTTTTGAAAGAAATTAATACTTTTATTCAGCAAGAATGTATTTAACTGATCAAAAGTGACAGTAAAGATAGTTTACACACAAAAAAATGAAGTAGCAGTTTTCAGCATTGATAATAAGAAATGTGATTTCTGAAGGATCATGTTATACTGACGACTGGAGTAATGATCTTTTTATTTTTTAAGAATTAATTTGACAATTCTTCAAAAATAAATAAGTTGCTGATAGTACTGGAGTTCTGTCTGTGATACTGATTAATCATCTGTGTTAACAAGTATATATATTTGTATAACGTTGACATTTCGAAATAAATCATTTGGCAAATGATTGTATGACAATGTTTTTATTACTAAAAACTAAGTGTATAATAGAATTTGCATTTATCTGTGTGTCATTTGATCATCACCCTGGCACAGACCTGATAAAACGGTCAAGAATATGTACAACTGACAATATCTGCATAAACTGGGGCTAAACACTAGATAGTCTTTCTTGGGCTCTGATTTGACCCACATGGTCTCAACAAGAACATTTCTATAGTCCACAGCACATGACTTTACATTTACTGTACATGAGGGTTGACATGGTTGTCCTTCGTTTCAGTCATCACTACTGTCCTCTGCTGCTCCGTCCCAGTTTAACAGTGGTCTTCGCTCTGAGGGGACAGACGGCTCAATCCGCTGCCACCGATTGGGCGGCCAGATGATGTGAGACGCCCGGCCGTGGACAAGGCCGAGAGAAACCTGTGGAGATCAGAATCATCAAGCTAAACTATCACCAAAAGCTCTATAAAAATCACACAAAATGGTTGATTTCTTGAGGAGAAAGTAGCTTTTGATAGGCTACCGTTTTACAAACACCAACTGGAACAAGAATTAGATGCTCTTCTCATCTAGTGAATACAAAGCAATATATCTCTAGCTAGAAGAGAACAGGACCTCATTGCTTTTTATAGCCAGAAGGACATGGGAGACATTCCAACAAGCTCCCAAAAACTTTGATTTGGAGGGTATTGTAAATACCTGCGAGGTGTGGAGGGACTTGAAGGGGTGATAATGTACTCACCTGCAGGGGATGATACAGACCTCACAAATCTTTGGGTTTAACAGCATGACGAGACCACAATATAAGTTTAAAATACAGAGAAACTCTGAGAAGAATCTGAGTTATTTTAGTATTATTGATTTACTATTATAGTGTTTGTTAATATTTAGAATTAGATTTTAATTCTAGGTAAAGTTTTAGTCATTTGTTGAATGGGTTTTTTGGTCATTTCTTTACTTAATTTTTTTAACCAGTTAATTGTCACCGCCGTTTTGAACATAGGCCGTTTACATCTGGTATTACCCCTTAAATGCATGAATGTTTCGCCAATCATTATTACATATTCGGGTCTTTAGCGACCCAGATCTATATTTAACACAGATGGATCTCTACTTGTCGCGATAATATAAATCTCTCCTGACATTACAGTAACAATTTCAGAAGAATAAAATAAAGCATATTTTGTTACCTTTTGGAGCTTGGAAGGGTTCAGTTTGAGCAGATGTTTTTTATACCATCATTACTGTTCTCGTCAGAGCTCATTTCCCAGTACATTCAGCATCTGGCTTATATTCACAATCTCAAACATATTCTCAAAACTATCATTTTCAACATCTTCAGACTCAATATTTTGATCGCTGACAGCTTCTTCACCAGATCCATCAAGTGACAGTGACACTAATATTTGTTTGCGTTCAGCATTTGATCGCTGAGCCATTTCAAGTGTTGCTGATGATACTTCCTATTCTTTTGTTTTTTGCCTGCGGTAAATATGAGTGTAACGTCACTTCATCATTGTGTAGCAGACATTGCCACCTTGTGGAATAAAGGTGAATTGCACTTATTCATTCATCAAAGATTCAATTATTGTTATGTGGAAAAAAATTATTTACATTGTTGCACACCTCGGGTCATCAGCAACCCTATATATATGTATATATATATATATACACACATACAGGTGCTGGTCATAGAACTAGAATATCATCAAAAAGTTGATTTATTTCACTAATTCCATTCAAAAAGTGAAACTTGTATATCATATTCATTCATTACACACAGAGTGATATATTTCAAATGTTTATTTCTTTTCATTTTGATGATTATAACTGACAACTAAGGAAAATCCCAAATTCATTATCTCAGAAAATTTGAATATTGTGAAAAGGTTCAATATTGAAGACACCTAGAGCTACACTCTAATCAGCTAATTAACTCAAAACACCTGCAAAGGCCATTAAATGGTCTCTCAGTCTAGTTCGGTAGGCTACACAATCATGGGGAAGACTGTCATTGCAAAAGAGGCTGGCTGTTCACAGAGCTCTGTGTCCAAGCACATTCATAGAGAGGCAAAGATGTGGTAGGAAGGAAAAGATGTGGTAGAAAAAAGTGTACAAGCAATAGGGATAACCGCACCCTGGAGAGGATTGTGGAACAAAAGTGGACTGCAGCTGGAGTCAGTGCTTCAAGAACCCCTACGCACAGACGTATGCAAGACATGGGTTTCAGCTGTCGCATTCCTTGTGTCAAGCCACTCTTGAACAATAGACAGCGTCAGAAACGTCTCGCCTGTGCTAAAGACAAAAAGGATGGGACTGCTGCTGAGTGGTCCAAAGTTATGTTCTCTGATGAAAGTAAATTTTGCATTTCCTTTGGAAATCAGGGTCCCAGAGTCTGAAGGAAGAGAGGAGAGGTACACAATCCACGTTGCTTGAGGTCCAGTGTAAAGTTTCCACAGTCAGTGATGGTTTGGGGTGCCATGTCATCTGCTGGTGTTGGTCCACTGTGTTTTCTGAGGTCCAAGGTCAATGCAGCCGTATACCAGGAAGTTTTAGAGCACTTCATGCTTCCTGCTGCTGACCACCTTTATGGAGATGCAGATTTCATTTTCCAACAGGACTTGGCACCTGTACACAGTGCCAAAGCAACTAGTACCTGGTTTAAGGACCATGGTATCCCTGTTCTTAATTGGCCAGCAAACTCGCCTGACCTTAACCCCATAGAAAATCTATGGGGTATTGTGAAGAGGAAGATGCGATACGCCAGACCCAACAATGCAGAAGAGCTGAAGGCCACTATCAGAGCAACCTGGGCTCTCATAACACCTGAGCAGTGCCACAGACTGATCGAATCCATGCCACGCCGCATTGCTGCAGTAATTCAGGCAAAAGGAGCCCCAACAAGTATTGAGTGTTGCACATGCTCATACTTTTCAGTTGGCCAAGATTTCTAAAAATCCTTTCTTTGTATTTGTCTTAAGTAATATTCAAATTTTATGAGGTACTGAATTTGGGATTTTCCTTAGTTGTCAGTTATAATCATCAAAATAAAAAAAACAAAAAAACCTTTGAAATATATCAGTCTGTGTGTAATGAATGAATATAATATACAAGTTTCACTTTCTGAATGGAATTAGTGGAATAAATCAACTTTTTGATGATATTCTAATTATATGACCAGCACCTATATATATATATATATATATTTTTTTTTTTTTTTTTTTTTAAACAGGCATTCTTATATAATTTTTTTCCTGTTATATTGTTTATAATGAAAAGATTGAGGAATACTAAGAAGGTTGATGTCTTACTTGTGAATGAATAAGGAGGAGGGTGAATGATGTCCCGAGTCACTAAAGACGTTTAAGGGTTAAGATACGTTTTGGTCGATTGGATCACAAGTGGACGACGCTAAACACAGGTGTAAACGGTGTCTAAAACCTTTTGAACTTGTCCACTTTCAACCACTTCCAGAGGTAGTCGAAAACACATTAGAATGGATTGCTTTCAGTGTAGATGCTTATATGGTTGAATGCGTTCAAATACCTACAAAATACCACCTACTCTTATTTTAGCACTTCCACTTAAAATGCATAAAAAAGAGGAATGTTTTAAGAAATATATATATATTTTTTAAATGGTGTTAGTTAACAATAATAACCCTGATCCAGTCTTAAAGTGAAATTTCACCCCAAAATGTTCTACTTTCTTTCTTCTGTGGAACACAAAAGAAACAATGAAGGTCAATGGGGTCCATAACAATACTGTAGAGTCCTACAGTGCTATAAGGGTGAGTAAATGATGAAAGAATTTTAATTTATGGCTGAACTTACGCTTTAATTCCAGAAATTGGATATCTGAGTCCAATCCGTGTGACATTTTGCAGTGTTTTGTGGACAAAATAAACACAGTCTCGGACAGTCAGGATTTTGTGACCTGACTTTCAATCAGTGCTTTGTGAAACGCTGAAGTCTTGTCAGTATTACAGAATAAAAATATTTCAAGCTACAACATTAGAAGCCTACGCAGCAATAAAGATCAATCTAAATTCTCAGAAAGATTTAAATGTTGCCTTGAAAAAGGCATTAAGTGAAAAAAGACACGGTTTTTCCTTCACACACACATAAACACACACATCTTGCTGCATAATACATCAAGTCAAGGTAACGGTGCAGTCTGTACTGACAAAAGTGAAAGCAATTGCCTGAAACATCCAACAGGAATATTTGCTTAGTGATATACGACTTGATGGTTTTTCTCCAAATATATCTCCCACCCCTCCCTTTCATGTTCCGGCCTGGTCTTTGGGGAGAACCAAAAGCGTTTTGGGTAATGGATGTGAAATAATAATAAAAGAGACCTAGGAAGTATGTGGTTCAGTGAGAAACATATTTGCTTTCTGACAAGAAGCATCATTAAAAATCCGCCTGAGGACAAACACTCGAGAAACCTCAACGAGTACAAAACCATCAAATCTGAAGGTACGCAACAAAATCATGCTGAGTCAGGGACTTAACAGACAGGACAGTTTGTTTTTCTTTCTCAGTCCAAGTAACATTTGAAACATTTCAAGGACGAATCTGAGCAGCAGATCTTGACGTACTGTGAATGACTGTTGTGAGATGTCATAATCTGAGTTGAGATGGGAGAAGGAATCACTGCTCTGTTTAATAATGTATCTGAGGAGCCGTGCAGCAAAGAAGCATCTACAAAGAACCAATAATACCTCAATCTCTATACATTACAGGCGGGGGTATTCGAGCACATCAAGGCTGTTAACAAAGTGCCCAGAAAGTGGCAATCTTTGTCTTTTTTGTTGAATTTTTTATAACCACATCTATTTGTGGCTAAATCTGCCTGCGGTGGTGGCTTCCAGAAAAAAATCCTTTGAAACTGCAGCCTGAAAGACAGTTTTCATCGGTCACACAAATGTAAAACATCTAAGGAGGTGCAGGAGAAAATGACTACCTGAATACTTGTTTCGAATGTTTTATTTTAAAATTGAAAGTTCATATTCATATCAAATTGATTTCTATTTAGCGTCTTTGCCTGCCAACAATTAAATAGCTTTTTATGTACGTTATTTAGTCAAAAATGTGGAGCTTTTTAAAGTTTTATTATGACCACCAAGGCTGCATTTATTTGATCAAAAATAGTGAAAATGTGATATTATTAATATGAAATATTACTATTAAAATAACTGTTTTCTTTCTAAATATGTTTTCAAATGTAATTCAGTAAATACGCCAGTCTTCAGTGTCACATGATCCTTCAGAAATCATTCTAATATGATGATTTGCTGCACAAGAAACTTTTCTTATTATTATTATCAATGTTGAAAATAGATGTGCTGCTTAATATTTTTGTGGAAGCTGTGATACATTTCTTTTTTTAGGATTCTTTGATTAATAAAAAGTTCAAAAGAACAAGATTTATTTGACACAAAACTATTGCAACATTATAAATATCTTTATTGTCACTTTTGATCAAATTAAAGCATCCTTGCTTAAAAAAAGTATTAATTTATTTAAGAACATTTATGCAAAATTTCTGAATGGCATGTATATATAGAGAAATATAAATAAATAAAATAAAAAAAATATTATATATATATATATATATATATATAAATAATTAATAATATTATTTATCCACAAGGTTGTTTACACCGCGCTCTCTCGTCTCGTTTTGGTGTGTACATATTTTTAATCACATTAAGAATCCAGTTATGATTCACGCTCGAAATGTAATATATTTTGTTATTTTGTAGGAGAAGAGAACCCAAATGTTTCGGTTCTCAGGCCTTCTTCAGCGTGTGACGTCACCTGATATCTCCACCCACTATTTATACAATTCATTCTTTGTTAACATTACAATAAATTAACAGGTTTAATTAATAATTTACTCACCCTCAAGCCATCCTATATGTGTATATGCCTTTTTTCTTTTAGCCAAACACAATCAGAATTATATTAAATAATATCCTGGCTCTTCCAAGCTTTATAATGGGAGTGAATGGTACATTGTGCATCATTCATTCGTAAGATATACTGTAACTTGTTTCCCTCCTTCAATGTTGACAATGAGATTTTGTTCTAAGCAAGCACCAATTAATTGATTACCGGTCCAAATGTGTTGCTGTCGAAACTGTGGCCGTGATGATCCCCCTCGATCCACAGATGTCCATCTGGAACTCTTACATAACGGTTTTTATATCCCAGCGTTCTGTTGAAGGAAAAAATGATGCGTTAACACACTAATGGATTCTGATTGCTCTTAATGCAGGAAAACACCAGGCTATTTTTCAGTTTTCGTTGTTAATGTTACAGTTGACCAGCTACATGTAGCCACCAATCCTGCATTTGGCTCTTGGCTCGCTCTTTAAATCTAAGATCAATAATTAATGTTCGCACAGCTGCTGCAGTCTTTGTTTTATATTTAAGATGACTTTCTAACATAGCAATAGCTCATATCCATTGCAGGCAGTGTTGTGGAGGAGATTTTAGGATTTTTAATGGTAGTTTTTCTACCTTACCCATCATAAAACTAAATTAAATTTGTCTTCATATGAATCATCTTAAAATCAAACTCTCGGAGTCACCAGGCCCGTGGATTTCCTCGAACGAATCCCAAGATCACCTTGAGATGTAATGTTGTTGGCCATAAATGGTTTGATGAGACATTAATGTTTAATGATACTTACGGCTAAATGGCGCATTTGTGCGATACAAGCATTTAAAGAGGACCAAGCCTCAATTGGCGTGTTTAATAAGCTCAAACGGATCCTTCTAGCAGTTTGTCTGCTGCTACAAAGGCCTGTTAGTCTGTGTAAACACTTTTCAGGCAACATTTTAGTGGCAATATTCTGCCATTTCAACCCAAGAATCAATCATGATGCCATCTAGGCCACATCAACAACTTTTCAAACAAACTTACTTGATGAAGTCACCCTCGATCCCAATGACCCGCTTGATGATCTTCTGCTGAGGGTTCTTCGGGCTCCTACAGAAGGAGTGAACAGATATGAGATGGTATGTCTGGCTACAGCATTTGCATACTGATGACAGAACTGCTTTTGGTTTATTTGAGGATGCTGCTGAGCTCAGTGGATTATGGGGCATTAAGGACAGTTTTCGGAGACCAGATGGGTCTTATCTGCTGGAGTAAGTCAAGAAAAGACTCTATGAAATGTCAAAACTCTCGATTTTTCGGGGCACAATATTATAAGCTCTATTTCACTTGATTCAGTTAGTATAATCAATTGAGACAATGTCTAAAGAGTTAAATGTAGGCAAAGAAGAGGACAAAAAGAAAAATACGTATTGGTTCTTTTAAAATTCTTGAATGTTATGCATTTACTCTTGGGGGTTACTATGAAGTTTGGCTGTGTTTTTTGTAACAGAAGCCCATTTTCAGCCTAGCAACTTTGTTTCTCATAATTGTGACTTTACATAACATAATGTGACTTTATATGTAGCAAATTTAGCTTTCATAATTGCAATTTTAAATCTCATAGCGTGAATTTATAACTCGCATAGTTTCTACTAGCAAATTTCCATAAAATTGTACTTATATCTCCAATTATGTGGGATTATTGAATAAGGATTTCACAAAAACAAGATTGCTAAAACTATTAAAAATAGTTTTTATTAATTGAACTAAATCTGAAATATAGATTTTAGATGGAAATGAGAAAATAAAGCTAAATAATAAAAAGAAAAATGTCAAAAGTTAACAAAATTTACTACAATAGTACATAAATAATACTAAAATAACATGTTCTAAACCATATTATATTGTAAATCTATGATATTAGACATTATATATAATCATAAAACATTGCAGTCAAATAAAATTCCTTTTCCATGACTCTCTGAAGTTATAATTATTTCAATTATTTCAAGTTCCCTAACTTCCTGGTTTTCTGATCCCACACAGCTTCACATATGTTGAGGTCAGGTCTCTTGTAGTGTTTGAAATATTTGTCCCATCAAATTTTGACCTGATCCCTCACATCATTACCCACGGTGACCCTGACTGTGACCGAGCCGAAACCTGCAAACTTCTCATCTCGCCCACTTCTGAAACCTTCTGCCACTGCTTGTCACTCCACGCTTCATGGAATTTCGTGTACGATAATCTTTTCTGCTTGTTGCCTTTCCGCAAGAACGCTTTCTCAGCTGCAACACACCCAGTAAGACTTCTTATAAGATGACTTCTCACGGTTGAAGAGTGTACTTTGGTGCCAAACGTCTCTCAAATGCTGAGCAAGCACTTCAGTGAGAAATTGCCTACTTTCTTTGTGACAGTTCGAACACCATGTCTTAAAAATCTAGGCAACTAAAAACCAAACCTGTTACTAGATATCAGGAAGACATTTTGGGTTATCTTTTATTGAATAAAGTTTATTTGTGTTTACTCTAATGCTAGTCACTAAGAAATCACAAGGGACAATTCTTGTTTTTATATGGAATATTGCAGTATTTATTCTAAATGTTTAATCCGTGCACATCATTATGTTTCGTTAAATTCATGTTCACTCATAATCTTTCATCAAAATAGCTTCCCTTCCTTCTTGCAGCATAATCTCTTCTCTGACGTGTTTACTGGCGTGAGGGCGGGACAACCTGTCACTCACATGAGATCGACCAATAGCACACCACACCCATCCAATCAATTCCCTATGGACAAAATCAAGTCCCTCCCTACATTTTTTTCTTGTACAATAGGGAAAAAAAAGGCTATCGCAGCTTCTGCTTAATGCCGACTTTATCTACATAGGTAAAGTTTTTTTGTTGACCTACAGTAGTGGGGTCTCAAAAAAAGACTACTCTTTATGCCGTAACTTTTCTCTTCTAAAATGTATGTATTTATTTAAATTTAAAGGGGACCCATTTTGCCCCTTTTTAAAGGATGTAATATAAGTATCAGGTGTCCCCAGAATGTGCCTGAAGTTTCAGCTCAAAATTAGCCTGGATGCCAGTCGAATTTAGCCCCGCCCACAACATTTGAGTTCGGGAAATTCGGTCTGGACTTGATCTGTTGTGGAGCAACCATGCTCGCACAGGAGCTGTTCGGACCAATCAAATTGTCAGGGCGGGCTTTAGACGATGATGGACAGATGATAAACAGTAACGTAATCATCCACGTCACCAAAGAGCGCTTGGGTTGAATTCATTTTAATCCTAAACTGAGAACTTGTTCGTATATGCATTCTCCGTTACTATTTCTCTCAAAAATGATGATTGTGTTGGAAAGTACTCCGTGTATCCTTAAATTCTTTTACAACACTGGTAAATATTGTTTACTCATCTTCTTCTTCTACTTCTTCCAGCATGCGTGCAGTTGAGTTCTGTTGACACTTATGTGTCGCTCCGTTGCTCTGATTGGTTGTAGGTCTATCCAATTGAGGTCTTTCCTGGTTCGGTTAAAACACGCCCCATAATCACAGCCCAATGGAGCAGTTTCAGACTCATATTCTGACTAGAATTGAGTATGACGACGTCAGGCTAACTCAAAATACTGAGTCCTGCACGGGTGCGGGTACCCGCGAATATTGCTGAAACGGGTGAAAAACATCCTACTGTGTCGGATACGGGTGCGGGTCGGGTCGGACAAGGGAGAACACGGGTCTAAACACGGATTTTAAACAGTCACGTGCAAATGTATAAACAATATATGCATGTATATTGTAGATGTGTTCCTAAAAATATGCATATACAAAAATATGCCTTGCCTGTATTTCAAGTTGATAAAATTTCAAATCCATATCAGTTTATTTGTACAAGCAGTTAAATCGAACAGTATTTTTGTTATGTTTCCTGAGTTTGGTCTCTTATACTGTCTTAGTAGCCTACATTAAGCCATGTTAAGCGTTTTCTTATAATGGTTTTCTATGGGAGGAAAACGCTTAATGTGTAATTAAACGCGTTGCGTTCAAATTTTGGGCTCATCTGATTTTTTGTACATAGTATACGTTATTAGTATTATGTTTACTGAGTTTGGTCTCTTAATAACAGTGTCTTACCTACATTAAGCCACGTTAAGCGTTTTAGAATGTCCCGAAGTTGTCCTTGTGTTAATGGTCGTGTAATAACTTCTGTATGCTGGCAATAAACATTTTTGTAAGTGTTTCTATAATGTAATATGCTAAACTGATTTTTATTGCGGGTGCGGGTCGGGTGTAGGTTCTATTTTAAGCGGGTCGGGTCGGGTGCGGATTTTATTTAGTGCTGTTGTCGGAAAATGGGTCGGATGCGGTTTTAAGCACTGCGGGTACGGGCGGGTGCGGGTTTACAAAATCGGACCCGTGCAGGACTCTGCCAGACGCGTTGTCCTGTAAGTATTAAACTATGTTCTCTTTCACGTCTTACTGTGCTTAAACTGTCAAATACACACAAAGTTCACATAAACAGTTGGTTATGTCTATGAACGTAAACAGCAAGTAAAGAAATCGCATGTGTATATTAGATCTGTGTATTAAAGTGAAAGCAGCGTAATATACAGTACTGCTAAATATGCTGTTAATATGAATCAAACAACAAAAGAAAAATTGAAAATCACTCACTGCTCTTGACTGAATAACTTTAGAAGTTTTAATAAGAGTACATTTCTTACTTGAATGCTGCTGTTAAATGCTCTGGCGAGAAGATAAACATGCCGGACCATGTACAGCTCACTCAGGACGAGGTCTATGCTTTGTGACGCAGAGCCTGTCCGCAGTCGTGGGCGGGGCCTAAGCATATGTGGCGTCACAAAGTCTTATTCTGAGACACTGCTTATGATTTATGGGGATTAAAACAAGGAATGGGTGGATTTTACCATTATAGGGTGGTTGTGTACACACACTGCCGACACACATTTATGTTTAAACACCATGTAAAGGGGAATTTGGCATAATAGGCCCCCTTTAAAATGTATTTTCAGATTTAAATAAAAAAAAAATAGAGAATTCAATGAATGTCACTGTACATCACTTCAAGCTTCCTGTCAGAACCTATGCGACGTTAAAGCTTCAGACAGCTCTAGCGCAGCCTCTATCCATCATACACACACACACACACACACACACACACACACACACACACACACACACACACACACACACACACACACACACACACACACACACACACACACACATACACCTCCTCTGCAACAGCCCTGACGCTCAGCCTGATTTGTGCTTTTCATTACTTCTGCAGGCCTGAATGTTGTTGGCGTTTATCTCAAGTGTTACATACTGCATGCTGGGAGAATATATTCTGATTTGTCAAGTAAGATTTTGCAGTAACTGCAAGAGCCCAGTTGAGAGTGGGTTAAGAATGGCTTATCTAAAGCTCCCAAAAAATATATCTCACCAAAGATTTTTGGTTCAGACTGGAAAAATGTGGAAAAAATGAGAAAGCTCTCATTATGCAGAGCTTTCAAAGTATAGCACTGGGTAAAAAAGCCTCAGTAAATGTTTTAAACACATTCAGAATTAGTCCAGTGGTTGTTAAATATTAGTTTGACAGCAGTAAAACAATATTAAATGCACAATAGAATAGAGATTAAGTTGACATGTCAAATATGGAGATAAAGTGGGAAAATGAAAATACTATTAAAATGGAGCGATGTAGTAGCCCCGCCCCCTTCTAGCTCACTTATGCATGAGGGAGCCCTCACCTGACTGACAGCACGGCTCGACCAATCAGCTTGCACCAAACGCGCGAATTTGCCTGTCCCCGGGGAGACTGGGTGGAGGGAGCGCGCACGAGCATGTGTGTATCATTAGGAGCGCGGCACAGACAGCTGGATGGATACGCGCTTCTCCGGTCCTTAGTCCGCGGTGCGCTCAGCATCTTTTCCAGTAGAGCCATATGGAGAGAGACTCCACATCTCTCACACACTCAAATAAAGCTAAAATTCACTTGGATCTAAATAACCCCACAAGTCTGGAGCTCGGTCCCTCGATTGAGAGGAAAGGAATACATTATGCGTTTGAAACAAGGAATCTCATTCTCTCCGGTAAGCGCGGCTCTCATGACTCATGTGCATCCTGTGATGGGGGGGTTTAATAGCGTGCCATTGCAGAGGTCTTTAAGCCTGTACTGTATGCGCTCTATGAATGTTTAAATAAACACCAATGAGTATTAGAATCACTTATTCATCCATTTCAATCATCATCTCGAAAGCTCTGCGTTTCCGCGTTAGAAATGCCGTAATCTCACGCATAGACTCTACAGGTATCAAGACGAGGAATGACTGAGATTCCGATATTGTGATGTTGGTGATCAAGAGAAAATTGATACTGCAAGGGATTTGAGAGACACATGTTGCCAGTGGGAGAAATGTAAGTGACCACAATGTATTCTGTAACCAATTTGAGAATATATTAATATATAATTCTGAGAAAATCTTAAAAGTTATCAGTATAGGCCTACTTGCACAATAAACGCTTCATTATCAAAATTGAGGATTCAGGCAGCAACTTTTAGTCGATTTCTATTTTTCTTGTACATTCTCACCTGGATGTTACCTAAACGTTACAGCAAATCTTTAGAATTATGAGCTTCGTTCATGCACACCCTCCTAAAATGGTCTCATACATATTGCTGTATCACTGTGTACACATTTTGATGATCACAGATGCTTTCAAGATTTACAGTGAAAAGTAACAAAAATATGTAACGCTACATCTTGTATAGCACAGAGTGGAAAGACATAATTCAGATCTGCTGTAAAGAAGACAAAAGAACTAAATAAAACATCTCATCTACAAACTGAAAAAGGATTTCAGACGCAGTAAAATACAAACCCGCAATGAACTTGAGGACTTTTGCATAGTTCATGATTAACTCTATGCAGTTCTCGAATAGGATATAAAGGGATCTTTATAGTAGTGGTATGCGTTTATAAAGGTGTTTTTGGTTTTGAATCAAAATGCAATAATATGGAAGGAACCAAAAAGGGACATATAGTCTAAGCACCTCTGATTTATGGCATGTGCCCCTGCCTCATGTGTATGAACAAGGCGTAGATGGGAGCAAAGAAATGAGAGAGAGAAATCAATAGGGACAATAGAAGAAAAAAAATGCTTGTCTTGAGACAGGGCTGAAGAATATGCGACAGAAATAGCTGATATATCTATAGGGATTCTGTCAGCAGTGCTGAAGCATAATTAATTGCTGTCGTGCGGTGTGTTCGCCGGCAGTGTGGAGCAGGTGAGAGCTGTAGGACTATATAACACACACTCTGTCGGTGCCTGTGTCAGCGTAGTATTTTAGCTAATTATACTTCACACCAGGCGTTTGAAGTGACACCATGTAGTGTGATAGGAAACAATGCTGATATATTACAGCACGCTGGGGAAAACACACTCACGTAGCCATGCCAAGCATAAAACTCATGAAATAAACTCGGTTACCTTGTTGTATTGTATGTGAACAGAATAGAATCAAAGAGAAGAATATAATAGAGCAAACAATGGAATAGAATGAAACAAACAGGGTGGAACAGAATAGTGCAGAACACAACCGAATAGAACTGAATTCAACATAACGGAAAAAAAACAAAGAAATACAACAGATAAGAACAGAACACATTAGTGTATAACAAATAAATAGAACAATAGAGTAGAATATATTAAAAACAGAATATAACAGTACAGAACAAAAGAGAAAAAGCAAAATAGAGTACTGAGCACAGCAGAACAGAATAGAATAGAAAACACAATATATTTGAATAATCAGAATAAAATGGAATTGAACATAGCAGAACAGAACATATTAGAATAAATAACAAGAAAACAGCACAAAATAATAAAGAATTGAGTAGAGTAGACCTATTTTCAGAATCTCAACCAGGTATACTCACAAAGTAAATATAGAATATAGAACAGTACCGAATAGAAAACACAATGTATTTGAATTATCAGAATAAAATGGAATTGGAAATAGCAGAACAGAATAGAATAAATTAGAAAATCGCAGTTGAGTAGAATAGACAGAATAGAATAGATAAAACAGAATAGAACAAAACAACTGAAGGGAATACCACAGAGCAGAAAAAACAACGAGAACACAATAGAATAGAGCAGAAATAAACTGACTAGAATAATGCAAAGAGAATACAATAAATTAGAAGAATCAGAACCAAATTGAGTAGAACAAAATATATTAAAAAAGAATGAGCTAGAATGGGATGAAAGAAAAAAAAACAGAATAGAATTAAACACAGCAGAACAAAATATAATCGAGCTGAAAATAGAACAGTATAAAATATAAAACACTTTGGAATTTATAACAACACAAAAAAACATAAAATACAACTCAACTGAACAGAATTGAACATAGCAACAAATTAAATAGATAAAATTAGAAAAGAGCACAAAAGAATAATGGAATTGAGTAGAGTGGAATAGAATATATATAAAAGAAGAGAATGGAATAGAAAAACAAAATAACAGAATTGAATAACAGAACAGAACAGAAAAAAACAAAATGGAGTAGAACAGAATATATTAGAATGAACTAGATCAGAATGGGATGAAATAGAAAAAACG
Organism: Gobio gobio; assembly: GCF_949357685.1. NCBI lineage: Eukaryota > Metazoa > Chordata > Actinopteri > Cypriniformes > Gobionidae > Gobio > Gobio gobio. The sequence goes on from NC_137121.1 coordinate 20,367,595, forward strand.
CAATAGAGCAGAACATAGTAGAATTGACAGAGCAGAAAAATATTATAGAGCAGAAAACAGAACACTATATAACTGATAAATGAACACAATAAAACAGAATAATATGCAACTTAACAGAACAGAATTGAACATAGCAGAACAAAACAAATTAGAAAGAAAAGAGCACAAAAAAAGAATAGAATTGAGCGAGTAGAATAGTACAGATTACAGAATAGAAAAAAAAACAAGTATATTCACAGTGTGATTACTAGTTGTACAAGTGAGTAGTGTAAAAGACTGGACAAGTTAACTTAAAGAGATTGTTAACTAAAAGCAAAAGAAAGTTTTGATAGATCAGCTACAGAATTTCTAAATGAATTAAACCCAAAGTGGAAGGTGAGATGAACATTTTAGTTTCAACAGCTAATATTTCTGTTATTGAAGCCCAACTAGAAGTGGACCTGTAACCACGCAGGTGGACTCCATTGGTCAAGGGCTAAATGTATAATCCATTAACTTCACAGTCACTAGAGTCTGCCTGTGCTGTGTTTTTAAGTACTCTGCCCTGCCGCACATGTTTTTCGCTCTCTTGCTTTCACTCACTGTGCGGTATGAAACAAAACCTGAGCAGCCCCTCAGATCCACTCCACTCCTTAAACACAAACCAGAGGGGAAGGCGTTTCACAGTCTGCGTTACGCCATCGTAATGTGACAAGGTGTCACCTCCAATTCGTGATGTCCCCCCGCACACGCTTCGCTAGGAGCGCGCTAGCCCACTCCCGAAGTACGGCGAGATTTCTATTCATTCCAGCCTTGTGAATAAAACATATGCGGTAGGGCCACTTTATGTGGTGTATGTTGCATTAGATGAGAGGATGGAAAGAAGAGAGTATGTGTGTCTATGTGTGTTAGTTTCATGAGCATTTTCTCTAAAGGAGGCAAACCATAAATATTTCAGGTAAAGTGGTTGGACTCTTGACTCTCGGAAAGGACCGGTTGTCAACAAAAATGTGTGATTCATGCAGATAGACAGAGGAACGGCTGTTAGACTTGTTCAGACAAAACACACAACAAACTTTCCCCAAAAAAACTCACTTAGAAAAAAAACTCTCAGTGCTAAATACAAACTTCTTTAGCCGTTGTCGCTCAGCATACTTCATATTTAAAATATGGCAGGATTTTGACAGATTTCACTGTGGGAAGGGCAACCCAGTATGTATCACTCCGCTTGTTTGTGTTTGTTTGTGCGTTTTTCGCAAACAGACGACTACATTGATAAAACGATTAAAAGCGTTGTATTACGCCGCCAGGCCAGTAGGTGCCGATGTCACTTTGTTAAGAAAAGCTACGCACCTATAGACTGAACATGTAATATGCATGCGCATGACGTCACCTTTTTCTTTTTTTTTACAAATTCACGTAGACAATAACAGTATTGTTGTAAAAAACTAAATTGAATTTAATACATTATGGCTAAATAGAAATATATAAATAAAAAAATGCTGTAAGCAAAACTAAAAATAAAGGTGACCGATATAAAAAATTAGCAGTAAAATATCCCAAAACCACTAGTCCAGTGTTATATATTTTGTTCAGTTGAGTACTTACAATATCCCAAATGTTTCCAACTATTTGTAAATCGTGAGAAATTGCTATTTTAACCAAGGAACCGGGAAGTGTGAGGGAGTCGCCTGTCAATTGCGTCATATCTGCGTTACCCTCGGTTTCCGGTTTTATTTTTGCAGAAACGCTTTACTCTCATTGCAGTGTGCAACAAGTGTCATAGCAGCCGCCCAGCGAACGAACGCACAGAGTACCGTCTTAACATAATTTTTTAAAACACTCAATCTGTAATTTGATAAACAGAGCTGCGGTACCTCATACTCATGACCGGAAAAGCAGAAATGGCGCCGGCGACTGTGGCATAATAAAAGTCCACCGGCGACTGTGCCATAATAAAAGTCCCGCTGCTCGCGAGGCGTGTGTTGCCTTCATCTTATTAACAATCGCTCCAGCGGCCTTGCTCAGCTCCACAACACTCTGTCCTGCTCTGCTTCATACTACAGTAACGTTAATAATCACATCCATGAACATGATTTCTGCCCGAGTCCTATCCCGATTCTTTTCCACCGGCTGTGAGGTGAAGACCACATGTCCCAAGATTCTACGCTCAAACTTGGCGTCATCAAGCTATGCCTTCGTTTTGAACAGGCGACCTCTAGCGGACGGAAAAGCTACATAGTGCACCTTTAAAGGGGCTATATGCAACTTTTTCCGGCAAAATAAACGTAACAATAGCCTTTTTATTTGACCATTTATGACTCAAACATCTCCTGATGAGCATACTGACACCTTGTCCGCTCACAGTGGGTGCACCTATAAGCCTGTATCCTATTTTTTCCTATTTTCTGGCGGGTCGTTTTTTTCCCGCGCTGTCTGCGGATGTGACGTCACCACCGCTGCGAGAGCGAGCAGAAAATAAGAGCAGTTCTGTTTTTTGGCCACAGGTGTCAGTCGCGAGTTTAAATTTCAGAAAAACGCATATAGCCCCTTTAAACTAAAATGAAAAAGAAAACTGAAATTCAAAATATTAATAAATACTATAATAGTATATAAATAATAGTAATATAACACTGTAGAACTGTTGAATCACACGAGCAAGAGTGTTCAGTACTGATTTGAATATGTTAAACTTTTAAATAATAGTACAATAAACAAGTAATGCAGACACAGGGTGCAGGATAAAGTAAATAAAAATACAAAAATAAGTTTAAAATTAATTAAAAAAAGAATATATATATATATATATATATATATACACATTTTTTGAAAAAATACATTTATTTTTATAATTTGTTCAAATTTAACATTATTACAAATTAATTCTGCTTTCTAAAGTCATCTTTTTTAATCAGTTATTTTATTCTACTGAAAATAGTTCATTATGTTTACTTTCAGGATTACATGATCTTACATGTAGTTCTCAAATGGTGGGTAGAAAAAGAACACGGTGTCAACTTAATTAAACTGAAATATTTCCCAGATAATAAATATTTTATACACATTTATTTTTGATTAAGATTAGATATCACCACATGTCCAATCAGATTCGAGGACCAGCAATAACTCTGAATCAACTATTGTGTTAACCACAATTAATCACTTATAAAATCATGTCATATTAGCATTTAATTTACATCTTGCATACTTGATGCATGATGCAAGTAAAGTGAGCAGAAATAGTCCGCCCTTTTGACCCTTTCCAGTAATCAGCTATAGAAACACTCTCTACTATTTCAAATCCCTAATGAAGTGAGCACAACACTCCTGAACCGCAGCTGAGGGCTCTCTTAGTTAGGAAGGACACATACATAAACAAATCAAATTAGCATGTGAGGGCATCTTCAGAGCAAAGCTCTTAACGGTAAATAAATGGAAATGAGAGAGATGGAGAGAGCAAGCGAGATGTATGTCCTTGTGTGTGTATCACTACTTGTTCACACTTATGTTCAGCTCATGCATCCGTGCTGCGCTTGTCATAGCAACAAACAGTCATGTTCTCTACAGATAATAGCAGTTTACAAGCAGTTTTACGAGACATACATTTGGCAAAAGTCATATATTTATGATACTTATATGAGAGTCATTTCTTTTTGATCTGTTCTTTAACGAACCGATCCATTGAAATAAATCAGACTTTGCTCTGAATATAAGAGAAAGGAAGAGCACATGTGATTATTTGACTGGAAACTGCGCAATACAATTATGCAATGTTTTTGTTAAACTTATTGCGTTATTCTCTCCTCAACACGGCAACTCACCACCTAATTCTCATACATCAGACAGTAAGCAGCTTCTGAAACAAGTTTACAACCTCATAATTTGTACGGTCGTTGGGATGAATGGTGATCTTTGCACAGTCCTGGCAAAAAAGCGGAATACAGGACCAAACAGATGGCTATGCAAGGAGAAAGGAGAAAAAAATGCTCCCACCTGCTTGTGTTGACTCGCTGCCATAGTCAGACTAACATAAGCACACTGTCCTACAGGGGTTCTTTTGCAAACCTGCTCCTATAGTGATACTGACAGCTTCATCTAGCACAGCCAGGCGGCTTTGCGCTTTCTGTCCTTAAAGGTTGCAAACCAATCATCATTTCAACATATGGAGTAAAACCTAGAAAATATACACAGAGGTTTTCTGTGTTAGCACTCAAATCTGTACATTTATATTAGCTGTCGATCAATTTCATTGAACACAAACCTTATCACAAAACACACAGCCCACCGCAATCTATTTTTGTAAGTGAGTTTTCAGTCTGTCCAAGAGTGCTGCATTTTTAAGACGGCCAATCAATTTGGTAAAACATCATTTAAATTAAATGCGGTTGAAAAACACAGACCACCACTGCTCATGCACAAGTAAATTTCAAACATAGTTTCACTCAACCATACAATAGGTACAACGCAGTTCACAGGCACATTTTAAAACATCTTAATTAACTTGCTCTGCCCACTGGCAGCTGCCACTGAGAGACAAAATACAGCGGTTATCACGGAGCCCTCTGGGATAGCACTTCATTGTGGAATAATTGCCCCTCTGTGCATTCAGCTGGCTTTAAAGTCTATTTATAAGACAATAAAAACCAATGTTAGCAATGCCCTTAGTATGCTTGGATAACAAGTTTGAAAGAAATGTACAACACAAATTAAATGTTATGCATGACAGGAATCACAGTTGTTAAATTGGCTTCCATAAATGCAGTTATTATATTCATAACACATCATAGCGTAGGAATGAAAGATTTAAGTGTCTGGCCAGTCAGTCGCCGAATAAACCACATTTTTTTTCACACATTATCTTACAAAAGGATCTATGACAGAAATAAGACGCCATTTTTGAAGCTGAGCAAAACACTTCTGTCATAAGCTAAACAGACAGAACTGTGGTGATCTATGCTGATTTTCTTAACACCTGCCCCCACGTACATAAAAGCCCCCTGGCATTTTAATACACTGCGAGAAAAGTCCCAGTGGTCACATGATATATGTAAGAAGGGTAGGTCAAACCAGCTATAATGTATTATTTGATGGGACAAAAAAGCAATAATACATTCACTCACACGGCCTAAATATATCGTCATGCTCCTAAATGTCAATATGGCTCTTCTTGACATTAATGCAACACCGTATTCATGACCTCTCTCCTGTCTCTTATTTTCCTCAGATGGGAAGTGACGAGTGTGACTGATTGAACATAATAATGATGGCAGACAAGTGGTCCATTCCCCACAGGAACCTGAGCTCACCCTGCAAATTTCCACTTTCCCTGCTTCCATTGCCCTAAGGATACGCTGACCTTCACATATGCAGTCTGCGTGACAACCCAAAGCAGGGTAAATTGAAAGGTTGCAACTTTCCACCAAGGACGACAACAGGCAAAGTTGCTGCTTTGAGGGACTTGCCATCGGCAGAAATACACCCTGTTGTCATAACAAATGATTCCGTATTTGTGAATTTAACGCCTCTAACACCAGACCCCATAAGGACCAATTACAAGCTGAAGAGAGTAGGACCAAGATGAAAGATTTGCTGTTTGCAGTTTGTTTGCTGGCAGGACTTGCGCTGACTAACTCAGTTCAGGCTTCTGAGTGGAGGGCTGTGTGCCTCAAGCTGTGCAAATGTGAAGTCCGACCCTGGTTCTCCCCCTTGTCCGTGTATAACGAGGCCCCGACTGTGGACTGTAATGATCTAGGACTTCTGTCTCTGCCGGAGAGGTTGCCCTTAGACACGCAAGTTCTTCTATCACAGGCCAACAACATCGCAAAGATCGACAGTCCCTTGGACTATCTGGTAAACCTAACCGAGGTAGACCTATCTCGAAACAACATATCCTCTTTGAGTGATGTTTATCTAGGTCACCTTCCACAACTTCTGTCTTTGCACTTAGAGGAGAACTGGCTAAGCAGCCTTCATGATAATTGCCTTGCACACTTCCCAAACGTACAGGAGCTCTATGTTAACCATAACCTACTCTCCCTGATCAGTGCAGAGGCTTTCCAAGGGCTTAACAAGCTCTTGAGGCTCCATCTTAATTCAAACCAGCTGAGGGCCATAAGAACAGAGTGGTTCCGGGATCTTTCCCAGCTAGAAATCTTGATGATAGGAGAGAATCCAATTGCCAGAATACAAGACATGAATTTCAAGCCCCTTATCAATCTCCGCAGTCTTGTGCTAACCAGAATGAACCTGACTGAAATCCCTGACAGTGCCCTGGTTGGACTCGATAAGCTGGAAAGCGTGTCATTCTATGATAATATGTTTCCAAAAGTACCTCATGCTGCTCTCAGACAAGCGCAGAACCTCAAGTTTCTGGACCTTAATAAGAATCCCATAGAGAGGATCAAAAGTGGTGACTTTGTGGATATGATCCATCTTAAAGAACTTGGTATTAACAGCATGCCAGAGTTAGTTTCGATTGACAGCTTTGCCATGCATAATCTACCAGAGCTGACCAAAATCGAAGCCACGAACAACCCCCGACTTTCCTACGTCCATCCAAATGCTTTCTCCAAACTCCCGAGGCTCGAGTCCTTGATGCTAAATAGCAATGCGCTCCGGGCCCTTCATCACGTCACAGTGGAATCCTTGCCTAACCTTCAGGAGGTGAGCATGCACACCAACCCTATTTACTGTGACTGTGTCATCCGCTGGATCAATATGAACAAGACCAATGTCCGCTTCATGGAACCGGATGCCCTCTTATGCGCAGGGCCCTCCGAGTTTGAAGGTCGTCTTGTCAGGCATGTGCACTTCCGTGAAATGGCAGATATCTGCCTGCCACTGATATCCCCGGAAAGCCTTCCCGATCAGGTTAACGTGGGTAGCGGGTATTCTGTGTCTTTGCACTGTAGGGCGTTTGCCGATCCTGAACCTGAGATCTACTGGGTCACACCTTCAGGCGAGAAGATTTTGCCTCAGATGGTTTCCAAGAAGTATCACCTGCATCCCGAGGGAACGTTTGACATCTATGGCATCACAGAAAATGAAGCTGGGCAGTACACCTGCGTGGCCCACAATCTCATAGGTGCTGACATGAGATCCGTCTCGGTGGTAGTAAACGGGTACTATCCTCTGCCGGCAAATGAATCCCTGCACATCCAAGTGAAAGGGACCGAGCCACATTCGGTGAGGATTTCTTGGGTGCCTCCCAAGGGCAGTCTTGTGTCAAATATCAAGTGGTCAACCACATCACAGCGCCGCTTCTTGCAGTCCACCGCACACGTGTTGTCTGATGTAAAAACATTCAACCTCACACACTTGCACCCACTGACGCAGTACGAGGTGTGTGTGGAAATTACGGACCTGCAAAATAGACATTTGAAAAACTGTGTGAATGTCAGCACCACTGAGGTTTTAATAGGAAAACCTGATGATGGTATCGATGACGGACTGATAATCAGCATCACTGCGCTGCTCCTGATCGTGTCTGCAATGGCCTGTTCGTTCATTTGCATGTTGCAGAGGAGCGATCACTTTTACAGGAAATTACGAAATCAGCAGTCTGAGATATTACCTTCACACATTAAACCAATCTGGGGGTCGAGGGCTAAAGCCAATGATTCAGAAACAGACCTGACAAACTCAATTTGAGAGACGAACAATGGATTGGGATGCACTGGGCAGTGCGTCTAATATCTCTCAATCTGATACAGACTCACACCACTGGATCATTATTAAATGGATTCCGTGTGGTTTGCGGTCCAAGACATGTCTTGCTAAATCTGACATTGATTACCAAAAAGCCACTAATTGTTTAAATGTCACACTACACTGGGGAGCATGAAGAGAAACCCTTTCATGCAGGATCAAAGAACAGCTCATGAAAGGTTGGGCAGGACTGTTAACACAGAGTGCAAAGCCTCAGTTGCCAATTCTTTTTATTGTGGGCTTGTAGCAACGCTACTTGTGCTGTATAAATGGTAAAATAAACAATGTCAAGTTTATGATGGACTACGCTTTGTAGAATAGATCATAAGAGTACACATGTACAACACTTTGTGATAAAATACATTTATACAGAAAATGACAACTTGTTTTCATTGCAAGTGTTTTACTATTTACAATGTCTTCATTTGGCTAATTACACTGTCAATTGAGAAGACATAAACAGAAGAAAATCCAGTCATTTCAATAGGAGTCCACGAAAAAAGATTTTCTGTGCTGACCAACTGAAAGCTGGTTGGTTTGAAAGTGACTTCTGTGTGAGCTGTGCTTCAAACATCGCTACACTATTGACAATAGACTTTTGTTGCATTCATTTGTTCATTGGGGAAAAACAGATCACAAATAAATATTCAGAGTGTACAGATTTTTTCATATCAGTGGTTGCGTTAGACTCTCATTGGCCATCATTTTGACACAGGGTCGTAAAAATTCCTAATTTTTAATCTATTATTAACTGTCATTTTAATGATAATGAGACATTTAATAGCTTTTGTTTTCATTGAAATTTTAATTTTTAATCATGAACTTACAGGATTATGCATTTATTTATTTATGAAGAGAACAGATGAACAGAGACTGCGTCACTTTTCATTTTTCAACACCACACGAAGCAGATGAATGTTGCCTGAACAGGCAAATATGAACAACGCAATATTACAAAATACAATTCAAATATGAGGGAAACACTAAACTAAACTCAATCGACTGTATATGCCTGAACTTAAACCTTCCTCCTGGTCCACACGGACTTAAAGTTAATGCTCGCCTGTGCATAATCATAGCCTAGAAATCTAGACGCACCCTAGCGACAGAAAATCTATTTTGCCACGAGTGTAGTCTAGCAACTCTCGGTAGACCTGAGAGCTGAAAAAAACAAACTCTGGTCAGGCCAATCACAGCGTGTGTAGAGTCGGTGGGCGGGCTTAACATAATAACGGCACGTCACGGCAGAGTTGCGGAGGTTCTGCGTGCTACTCGTAAACAAAGAAGCTGACGAACAGCGGCCTTTTAAATTGGCTTTGGCCGCGACTCTGGAAGACCTGGAGTTAAGCTTTTATTTGAGAAAATAACAAAGAACGGCACTGAAGTCATTCTTAAGAATTCGAAGTTTTGCCTACCGGATACGGCGAAAGCCTATCAACTAACGTTAGCTCGGCTTCACCTTCTTCTTTGCTCTGGTTGGTTGTGGCGCTCATGGCGCTATCCAATTGCGTGCAGAGGGAAATGGAAAGACAACCGTTTATCCTGCCCCTCAGATTGAGCCCTGCCAATGGTGAGTTTCCAGACCCAACATCTTGATGTGGCTCTGGCACATTAAGGGAGACTGATGCAGAGGCAATTGTCTTTAGATTTTGCGTCTTTTCCTCAAGACGACTTGAGGACAACTGATTTTTTTTTGTTTTGATTTTGCTCTGGATGCTGAACCCGGACACTCTGCTGCCACACTGGAGCGCACCAACTGGACAGGAATAGGAATTACAGTTACAAGTTATAATAGATCACCCTCAGTGTAATCTGTCAAAATGATGGATGGCCTTCATATTTTTTCGCCACTGCAAGAAAAAAAAAATGCAGGGTTTGAAATTAACACCCGCAAAATGCGGACGAAAATGATATGTAACACATATCAACACACTAGCTAATTTGGCGGGTTATGATTCATAAATTATGTTCTATCACTCTGCATGGCATCACTATTAGACCCCTTCCCCTAAAAGGAGCCTCAAACATTAGCAAAACAATGCGTAAAGAGGGCCGCACACTGAGAAACTCTCAGACGTGCAACGTTTTTACAATTCGAACACATTGTTTTCTATGACCGTGCACAAGACTATACACCCAACTATGACTACGGCTGTTCAAAATCATGCCACAGCACAACGTCACATATATCGATTTAAGACAAATATATGTATGTACTGACTTCACCCTAGGAGATTGTGTATTGTGCTTAAATATGCTTCATATATAGAAATAATGTAGATCACACTTTCTCTTTGCGCTGTTTTTTCAAATACACTAATTCAAACTCATTGACGCCATTTAACTTTTGCCTGTATTGTGATTAGATTCACTGTTTTGAACTGCCGCCTTGAACTTAAAGGGATAGTTCACCCAAAAATGACAATTAGCCCATGATTTACTCACCCTCAAGTCATCCTAGGTGTATATGACATTCTCCTTTCAGACGAATAAAATCGGAGTTATATTACAAAAGTCCAGGCTAATCCAAGCATTAGAAATGCAGTAATAGTTGCTCTGTTTTTGAAGTCCATAAAAAAATGCACCTGTCCGTCGAATAATGTGCTCCACGCGGCTCCGGGGTGTTAATAAAAGCCTTCTGAAGCGAATCGATGCGTTTGTGTAAGAAAAATATCCATATTTAAAACTTTATCAAGTAAAGTTCCGGCCGACCGCCTTCCATGTTCAATTTATGGAAAAAGTGTTGAAAGGTCCTCTGCCGATCGAAAGACTAACGCGACCAGGTCCGCTCGTCATGACGTCACGTACGCATCTTGAGTTTCACTTTCAACATTCAACACTTTTCCATGGAAGGTGATCGGCTGGAACTCTACTTGATAAAGTTTTAAATATGGATATTTATCTTACACAAACGCTTCGATTTGCTTCAGAAGGCTTTTATTAACACCCCGGAGCCGCAAGGAGCACGTTATTCGATGGATAGGTGCACTTTTTATGGACTTCAAAAACAGAGCAACTATTATTGCAATTCTAATGCTTGGATTAGCCTGGACTTTTGTAATATAACTCTGATTTTATTCGTCTGAAAGAAGAATGTCATATACACCTAGGATGACTTGAGGGTGAGTAAATCATGGGCTAATTTTCATTTTTGGGTGAACTATCCCTTTAAGGACGTGAGTACAGAGTGACTGGTGTGCGATCAGCAGGTAAACTCATGGCAATTATAAGAGTCGCAGAGAATTTTTGTTTTTATTTCCATATTATTTTATTTGAATGGTATCCGCAAACAGTGATTGACTGTCATAAAGTTGAAAGCAATACGATGATTCAGAATCAGATTTAATAACAAATATATTTAAACCTAAGATGTGACTTTGAAAATCTGGTTTATTTTTGATATTTTTGTTTTGGCTAGTAGAAGTTCTGAATGGCTGGTAACTTAAAAATGTAGTAGCCAAATTATTTATATTTATATATATATATATATATATATATATATATATATATATATATATATATATATATATATATATATATATATATATATATATATATATATATATATATATATATATATATATATATATATATATATATATATATATATATATATATATATATATATATATAAATATATATATATAAATATAAACACGATTACAGAGGCTGCCCAATAAATTGCATATGCCTGGGGAGGTGAAATATGAGAAAAAAAGTGGAAAATGAAGAGGTGGAGTTTTTCTGTGTGTGTGTGGGTGGGGTTTGGGGGGAAAATTCACAAAACTCATTGACTTTAAGTCACATTATCTTCTCTTTCATTAAAAATCCAATAGGAATTCCAATGCTAAACTCCCACAGGTGATGAATTGCCGTCACAGAACGAATGATGTGGGGGATTTATCAGACTTGCATGGTCATATATCACAGGGGGTTTTAGCACCCAACACAGGGGCTTTTAGAGTTGGGCCATTTGTCACCTACAGAGGAGCTAAATTATGCGCCATTATAGCGGTAGGTACAGAATAGGTCAGCAGGACTGTGCTGCATCTGGTCTCTGTATTTCACCGTGAGCCTGGTGAGACAGGGTGAAGATTATGGACACAGCAACACTTGCAGTTCACACTGGGAGGGCAAGCAATGTAAAAAAAAAAGTTACAGTGTACATCTTTTTCATGTAAGAACTTTAACTTGAGACTCATTTAATCAACCATAACTTTCATCTAGAACAAGGATACAATAGACTAGCATTTGCCCCATCAAGAAAATCAATTCACACTCCATTAATTTCCAACCACATAACGTTGCAATTAATACAAGGTATGACACGCTGTGTGTGTACAGGAAGACGAATTACCTCTTAATTAAGTGATGTGCTCAGCAACTGAGAAAATTAGCAAATGGGATAGTTCTTCAGGAACATTAGTTCAATCAATCTTGATTATCTCACCTATCACAGCATTTATGTCCTTCTTTCCATATGGTCACGCCATGATCATGCGACTGAAAATAACTTTATTAATTGGCTAATACGGTGAGCTTGATACATCAATTTCAAGCTCCACCTGGCTTGATTACTATATATCTCCATTACAAGGCTTTGTCCTTACAAGATACTGAAAGTTAAAGGGAGATCCAAATGATCCAGTTCATTGTCATCATTTACTTATCCTAATGTCACTCCAACCTTTATGACTTTCTTTTTTTTCTGTGCAGCACAAAAGAGAAATGTTGGTAACAAAACAAAACTCACATTTCTGCATGAATGAAACTGCGTAATGCATCATTTTTAAAATACATATATACACTCTAAAAAAAGATGGTTATTTAACAGTTCTATTTAGAACCGTACCGTCTGGAAGAACTCTTTATTTTCTGAAATGGTTCTTTGTGTTAGAGTTTAGGGTTCCTTTTTCCCGCCTTTTTCTTTTCAAATCTATAACTGTCAAAGCCACCTCATTACTGATTTTCTGGAGATCAGCTATGCAACTACAAAGACTGCCAACACACTCTCAAAAGGTAAATTATTTCTTTCTTAAAATATCTATACATTTTAACTTTCCTACCAATCATGTATTATTCTCTTTATAGTTTAACAGAACATCTAAGGGTGTGAGCAGCTCTGTTCAGTTAAGGATAGGCTACTTGTCCTCTCCACTAAGTAATAGAGATATTGAAATTATGATCCATATTGTATAACTTTTTAATGCATACCCAGTCACAAAAAAGACATTAAAGCTATTCCTTTATATCACTTTTCCTTTTAACATTGTAAAGGGCTCACATACTGTCCATTTTTGCTAATTTATGGCCTTTATAAACATAAATGTTTTTACATAAAACAAAAGGAAGACACACTGTAACTCTAAACTCAATTGTGTAGTTCAGATGCTGTCACATCCCGCAATCTCATCATCAGCAGAGAGAAACTGCCGCTCAGAATACACATAATGGTGGACGCAGGGCCGTTTTTAGGCGGTCGCCTAGGGCGCCATCAGCTGAAGGGGCGCCAATGAACGCATATCAGGGGTGTGTGTAAAGGGTGTCAAGGCCACCCTGAAATATGATAGCCACCCCCACTGGTTCCCCTAACACTATTGGATCAGAGTACTGTCAATTACAGTCTGAATGTTGCATGTAAAGTTTGCATTTGGAGCGCTCAACACCATTAGATCAAAGAGCTCGGTCAAAGCTTTGGCAAGGTAACGCTTTTTTAACCACACAATAAAGCTAAATTCAAAGGCCAATTAAAAAGACAGGTATAATAAAAAGTGTACAAACCTGTATTTTGTTAGGGCCGTATTTGTGGCAGTCGAGAAATCACGCTGTGAAATGGGCAGATAGTGTAATACTGCTCTGTGTGTATTATAGAGGCAAGATGTAGGCTAACCACACTCACTTTAGCATTTCATGATATCATTATATTTAGACTATTAAGCTTTCTTCTCTTACTTGCACCTCCAAAAGGTGCCTGTTTTTGCGCTAATGCATAGTTAAAGGATCAGTGTGTAATTGTCCCATATACAATTTCAACGGCCAATTTAAAAATAGTATAATAAAATGTGCCAATTCACAATATTTATTATCCTTTATTAAACCGCTTTGTCGAATTTAATGCATCTTTACGGGTGGTGTTGAAAGCTGAATCGATTCATTCAGTTCTAAAAGTGTCGTACAGGGCATAGCCTTGCGTTATTTAAAGGTGAAGTTCAAGCGTCAATGAGAAACAAAGACCGCACTGAATTGATATTTATTCTCATGTGACCAGGCCTTCTAATTCAACATCAGTGCCTGACCTCACAAATGCGCTTCTAGAAGAACGGTCAAAAATTCCCATAAACACACTCCTAAACCTTGTGGAAAGCCTTCCCAGAAGAGTTGAAGCTGTTAGAGCTGCAAAGGGTGGGCCAACTCCATATTAAAACCTATGGGTTCATGATCATGTAAATATAGTGTATATTTACAATATAGTGTATATATATATATAAATTATGCATTATGCAATTTAATTCATGCAGAAACATGAATCATAATATATATATATATATATATATATATATATATATATATATATATATATATATATATATATAGCAACAATCGTAATATGTGATTATTTGATTAATCAGCATATGTAATAAATTGGATTACATTTTTATAAAAAAAATACAAAATTAACAAGTCATAAACAACATCAACCTTTGCCTTAGACTGCAAAAGTTTAAGATTTTAATAAGGGAGGATATTAAGACATGCCTGTGCTTCTTGGCAGGTCTGAAACACTGTGCTTAACGCTCCGCTTTGATGGCACATTTTGCAATGAATAATTTACCTGGTTCTAATGACCCTGTAAGCCGGGCCGTTCAAGCAGCGCCATCGTTCTGAACGAGGTGATTACAGCAGTGAGCCAATGTGAGACGCCAAGATTAGAGAAAAAATGAGCACAGTTCAGGGGGAGGTTAGTGAGAGCCTGGCGGCAAACAGCTAGTGTATTAGTATTCAACCAAGCTAACAAGTGTTTTCAACATTGGCACTAAACAGGTGTTTCATCTTTGTTCAATGACAATTGAAACACTTTTTTTTTATATAAAAACTGAATTACAGATGACTATAATATATGGCATGGATGTGATCGCATCTGTGCAAAGGACATCTGCAACAACTCTACAGTAACCCAGTAAAAACACAATCAATTCCAAGAGAAATAATCACTAGGAGCCAAAAACTACATGTACAGTTGTGGTCAGAATTATTGGCACCCCTGGTAAATATGATCAAAGATGGCTGTTAAAATAATTCTGCATTGTTTATCCTTTTGATCTATCATTCAAAAAAATTTAATTGAAGTAAAAGGGAAAATCACATTATGAAATAAATGTTTTTCTCTAAAACACATTGGCCACAATTATTGGCACCCCTAGAATTGTTTGAAAATGTATGACGTCTTGTTTCCCAGGAGTATAAATATGAGGAAACACAAAGGCCAAAATTCCCTTAATCATCCATCATAATGAGTAAAACCAAAGAACATAGTTCTGATGAGCAGCAAAAGATTGTTGAGCTTCACAAAATAGTAAGAGCTGTAAGAAAATAACTAAAGCATTGAAAATTCACATTTCCACCACCAGGGCAATAATTAAGAAGTTCCAATCAACTAAAGATGTTATGAATCTGCCTGGAAGAGGATGTGTCTATATTGTCTTAAAGGTGTCATGAACTTGCTTTTTACATTTTTTTATACTGTTGTCTGAGGTAAACGTATGACGTTTGCATGGTTTTTACATTCAAAAACATCATAATGAATAAGTAATAGGCTATTTTCTGCCATGGTTTTGAGGCTCTATGAAAAACGATTGGTTTTGATGGGCGTGCCGCACTTAAGACTTGGAAGTAAACGCCCACGGCTAGGATTGGATAAGATTTGCATATTTAATGAGCTGCAGCTCCTTCAGTACATGTGGGGATTGTTTTGAAAGCGTCTGGGGAAATGCTCACAGGACTCGCAAAATGCCTTAATCAAACAAACACAAAGATTCATCTCTCATCGACCCGCGTTTGATTGGAATGTTATTTTTGTATTACTTGGCCCGCCCAATCAGTGAATATAACCACGAACCGTACACACACACACACACACACAAGCAAGAAAGGAATGTTATATCACTATTTAAGATAGCCCATCGGTAGGCCGGTGATACGTTTTGGTAGCCTGTCTGAAAAACACATTTGTTGGGCTTTGCGAACACTGGCGTTACAAGTCGCAGAGATTAGTTGAGTCTTGGGGTCAGAAAGCCTAAAAAAAAAAAATCTAACAACCCCTACATCACCACATGTTGTTTGGGAGGGTTTCAAGAAAAATCCTTCTTTCTCATCCAGAAACAAACTCCAGCATATTCAGCTGTCAGACACGACTGGAAATTCAAAAGGGACCTGGTTCTGTGGTCAGATGAAACTTTAAAAAGAGATTTTTGCCAGCAAACCCCCCAGATGGGTTTGGTGCAAACGGGGAAAAAAAGTACCCCATGCCCACGGTTAAATATACTGCTGGATTGTTAATGTTGTGGACCTATTTTTTTGCTGGAGGTCCTGGACATCTTGTTCAGATACATGATATGATATGGATTCTAGCAAATACCAACAGATAAAAAAAAAAAAAAATCAAGACCTGACGGCCTCTGCAAGAAATCTTATAATGGGCCGTGGTTGGATCTTCCATCAGGACAATGATCGAAAACAAACATCAAAATCAACACAAAAATGTGTCACTGAGCACAAAATGAAGTTTCTGCCATGACCATCCCAGTTCCCTGACCTGAACCCTATAGAAAATGAGTGGGGTAAACTGAAGAGAAGAAGCACCAACATGGAGCTGTGAATCTGAAGGATCAGGTGTTCTCCAAACTCATCAAGCATTATAGAAGAAGACTCAGAGCTGAATTCTTGGCAAAAAGTAGGCGGTTGCAAAAAGTATTTAATAAAAGGGTGCCAATAATTATGACCATCGTGTTTTAGAGAAAAACATTTATTTCATAATGTGATTTATTCCCCACTTTCAATTCTTTAACTTCAATGAAAGGTTAGCATTTTTGTGATTTTTTTAATAAAAGATAAAAAGGATAAACGATGCAGATTTATTTTTACAGCCATCTTTTATCGTATTTACCAGGGGTGCCAATAATTCTGACCACAACTGTTTGTGTGCCAAAGATCTGGCAAATGAACACTGCACTATGTAT
Organism: Gobio gobio; assembly: GCF_949357685.1. Lineage (NCBI taxonomy): Eukaryota > Metazoa > Chordata > Actinopteri > Cypriniformes > Gobionidae > Gobio > Gobio gobio. Next base: position 20,384,517 of record NC_137121.1, read on the forward strand.
GTCGTAAAAAACCAAGGCCTGACTGCAAGAGGTCTCTAGCTCTAGGCAAATAAAATCTTCAGTGAATTATCAATGCCTTCCTTATTCCCATGATTCGCCTAGGAAATCCAATTTACACCTAATGTTACTACATTTAATGCAATCATAAGTTTTTGGATAATATGACCAAAACACCATGTTTTTTCACTCATTGCCTTCACAATCTATTTAGAGCTATTCACCGAATTATTCAGGGAACCTTGACAGCTGCAGGCAAGGCCTGATGTGATAAATCACTAGCATAAAAATGTCAATTTATGTCAATGAGATGTCAAGACTGATTAACAGCGATTAGCATTGTCATATCTGTTCCCTTCAAAACAGATGGTAGTGTTTTTACCTTCACCTAAAGCTGCATATTAGAGGCAGGGTTATTGTAATTTTGAAAATGTAATTATAATTATAATGTTTTCACAGACAGTCAGAAGTCTAAATGAATGAATAACAAGACAATTTGACTGAAAACAGTCTTTCAGTGCATTAACAGCATAAGTTGCATTCAAGTCCTCCTGGGAAGTTTGTATTTATGAGTTGGGAAGTCGTCAGATGCGTTCAAATCACTTTGGTTGGAGCAAAAACAATGTTTTTGTTTGTTGTTGTTGTTTTTGTACAAAAAATATGATTGAACTTTATTTTACCGTACGTGACCTTGCGTGTACTTACATAAGAAAATACTGGGTAATATAAGGTTAAGGTTAATAGGGGTTAAGGTTAGGTTTAGGTGTAGGTTCAGGGTTAGTACCCAGTTATTGTAATTACTGTAATAAGTATCGTATGTACATGGGGAACAGGACTGTAAAATAAAGTGCTACCAAAATTACAGTAACATTTTTAAATTTAATTAATGTAGTTTTACAAAATGATGAATAAAGAATGAGCATCAGGTAATACATTTATTAAATTTGTACATTATTTTTGTATTATTTATATACTATTATAGTTCTATTAATATTTTGAATTTGCTTTTATTTATTTCAATTGTAATTGTAATGAGCATTTTTAACCTTAATGAAATGTTGGTTTCATTTATTTTTAATTCAGAATTTATTCATTTTAGTGCTTTAACTCGACTTATGTAAGTTATTTTTGTAATTTTAATTTTTTGTTTAATATTTTATTTTATTTCAGCTTTATTTTATTAACAAAAAATATTTTTATTTTTATTTGTATTTTGAATTTTTCCCCCCAAAACCCATTCATAAGAACAATCTTTTCCTAAACGTATTATTAGTTTCGTATTTTATCAAACTTGTTTTATATTTCAGTTAATAAATACATTTTTGCACTGCTACACTGTAAAAAAGTTGCTGCCTTAAATTAAGTACAATCAACTTGGATGTTTAAGTAATTTCAACTAAAGTTACATTAAACTGACTCAAAAAATTAGTTGAATCTTGTATAACTTAAAAAAGGTTGAACATTGCTTAACTTATATTTATGAGTTAAAGCAATGTAAAAACATGTCATCACTTATTGATCATATCATTTTTTTTGTGTACTTCCAACAAAAAAAGTAGTTTTTTTTCAAAATCATAATTTTTGTTTTGACATCCTTCAGAAATGAAAAGAAAACCAACACGAAGGCTATGCACCGCATAACCATTTAAATAATTGAAGACATTTTAAGGGTCTGAAAAATGAAGGATGACCAAGAAGATTGAACAAACAATGGCTGATGGACATTGTTTAAATATTTCATGCTGGAATATAAAACGACCATTTTCAAACTCACCAGCAAAAAATCATGTTTCAGTAATAGGATCCACCATCTGACCCTCATTTTAGCATTCAAACTCAAATTATGTAACTAAAAACCATCAGCCTTGATAATAGAAATTCTATTCATTCTTGCTTTTTCTGAGCAAAATAATCCTCCTCATCATGAAAACAACGACTAAAGTCATGTTTTCCAAGGTACCATAGTCATAATACAGATCCACTTCATGCACCCCTTCACATAATAACACTATACATCACTCTACTTCCTAATAAAAACAAGCACACACTTCATTTTATGTGCGCTCATATTTCACTGCTGCTCCAATACATGAGCAGAGCTACTCTTCTTAAAATGGGAACGCTAATCTGGACAGACTTTTGCACTTTCATTTGGACGAGGATTTGAGAACAGACCTGTATGATTTGATTGTATAAGTAAAGGGCTGTTGTTGCTTGCCTGATGAAAAAGAACTACTACAGCTACATTTTGAGCACAGTAGCTCTAAACAGAACAAACTCCATCATCTGTGAAAAAAAAACTATTACAACAAAGGAGAACTGTGAGAAATTCAGGCTTAAAAATCACACTGAGATACAGGGACACAGCTGAGTAATTCTGGCCTCTGTTCTAAAGCAACGATGAAGAGTTGATGTCTGGCAGTGCTGATATACAGATGGCTGAAGCCTCCATGTGCCAGTCCATCAGTGTGATATAGGAATGACACTCAGAATTAAAAATATAAAAATTGCATTGCTTTTTTTGAAAGGACATAGCTATCTAGACTTTATTCTGCCGGTATAAGGTGCAAGTCAAAGCAAGACAACTGATTGTATTAGAAAATATTCCTTTTAACCTTCTGGTGCACTTTGGTCATTTTTGATTGAAAAAGGTTAGAGGGTCCTGAATGGTCCTGAAAAAAATAGTCACACTTGTACTCCTCATAGTTAAAATGACAGCATTGGAAATGAATGAGAAACAAATTTCATCTAGTGGAAACGTTTGGTACTGCGGCCAAACTAAATCTTACTGAAAGCTCATTTTTGGAACAAAAAAACTGAAGCATTATTATCATTTAAATAACTAGGCAGACATTAATAACAGACATTCATTTAAATTATAAAAGTGGATTATAACTACTGCATAAATATAATTTAGCATCAAGCTAAAATATAGTGCATTTCATTTAATTGAAATAATAATAATAATAAAAGCAAAATAGAAGCATTATTATCATTAAAAGAATTAGACATATTTCATATGTGAATATTTGATCAATTGTAAGTCACCAATTAATGTTTTCTATTCATTTGTTTTACAAATGTGTACTGAAAAACTGCACTAATTTTGAAAAATGCAAAACGGAAGCATTATTATAAATAGCAATAACAATAATATTTAACATTATTATTTGACTAATCAAATGGTTTAATTCTATTTCTAATTTATTTTGCAAATAATGTGTACATTTTAATAAAATATTACATTTGAAAAATGCAAAACAGAATTATTATCATTATTAATACTAGTATTATCATTATAACAAGAATCCCACATTTTCGACTTTAGGAACCCACTGTATACTGGCCTACACTGAAAAAAAAAAAACAATAAGTAAAATTTACTTAATATTTCTTTTGCACGTTTTTGCACGTCGATTTTTTAAGTAACTTGGCGAGTAAAATGTTTTTGAGTAATTTCTACTTAGTTGAAGTTTCCTTTGAAATACTTTTTACTCAAACAATATAACACTGAATTAAGCCACACTTTTAAGGTGTATGTTTGTCGAAACCTCTAAGTAAATAACACAATAGATATTGTGTAGACAGCATATCTACGTAATAGTAGTAACGCAGCACCTGAACACAGAGACCTCAATATTTAGTACACAATACACAATGACGGTAACATTCGATGGATCGTTTTTGAGTATGAAAGCGTCATTTTGAGTAGAAAATGAACTCCAAATGTCACAAAATGGCAAGTTACTAAACAAAAGCAATGATAAAACAGCGAAATATCAATCAAAATCTATTTCATTTAATTTCATTGACACTTTTTCATGTAGAAATTACATCGGTTTTTTATTTACTTCACCACAGAATCATTTTTATCCGTGTGTCCTGAGGTTTTATCCAATCTTTCTTAGGTTCATTTTGCAGACCGGTCCCTCAATCACAAAACACAAGGCCAGGACTCTGTCAGGAGAGATTTGCAGGATAAAGTCAGGTTCTCTAGTCTCTAACGTCACCTGGGGCAAGGATGTTCCCAGGGCTGTAAGCCTCAACCCAGACATAGATCAACTTCAAAAGGAAAATCTATATTAAAACGATTTCTTTACTTAAACTAGGCAAGAAACTAGGAACTTAAGTCTGTGAAGCCGGAGTTCACAATGAACGTTTCTGATTTGACAAGTGTTCAGGGCACAGACACACACAGAGAACACGCAGACGTTACACAAGTGAACTCAAGCCAACTCCCAATCTGGGCATAAATCTGGGCATTAATATTACAATATGATTTGAGCGAATGAATTATTGATGGAAATATAAACGGTGTCTACAAGCGCAAACTGTTCTAGCCTCTTTTTCTTCAGCGGTTTATGGTAAGTCAAGAAGGTTTTGCTCATAACAATGTCACTGCAGGGAGTAGAGGACACTACTGTGCTTTTAATATGAGAAACCTGGGAGGACATTTATAGATACATTAACATAATACATTCAACATCTACATTTTCTTCAATCAATCCGCAAGGCATCATGGGACGGTGTCCCATTACCAAGAGCCATATGCCCATTAACACAAAAAACTGAATTATACCAATAAGACGTTAAAGGTGTTGACAATTATAGCTGTCAAGGTGACCTCGATAAGTGTATTTCCAGAACAAAAAAGCACTTATCCTGTGTTGGCACATTTTGGAGAGCCATATCGGCACGTTGGGTACACACACGAGCTGCATCCCAATTCAGAGTCTGCACCCTTCGAAGTATACATTCGAAGGCCAAATGCGTCAAAATGGCATGGCAAAGGCTGCCCCAATTCGAAGGCTCCTACGAATGTGGCCAACAAATGCGTCCCGAGCCACGAAAGATAGAACAAGTGGATCCTTTGCAGCCAATCCTAAGATTCACTGTGCGCCGGGGACGATGTGATAGTATGTGCTTTTGTTTTTCCTTATTATTGTTTAATTTAGTGATTTAAACTGCGTTAAAACTTCAGACAGGCTTCTTCTGTGGTTACTTATATGTCCAAATAAAAACGTTATCTGAAAAAAAATTATGATAGGACTTGATTTTATCTATCAGATGAATCAGAAATATACACATATCAGAATGGAGTCGGATCTGAAAAATAAAACAAGGCTGTTTGGGTATTGGTTAACATTATCCAACAGCCTGCGTAAAATTCTGAAAGACGTGAAGCAAGTCATGACATTTTGACTGATGAAACATTCCCAAAAAGACGAGGAAAATGCATTAAAAAGGAAATAGGGTCATTTTTGATTGTATGACGGCAAGTATTTTAAATCAATAGGCATCATGAACCTTAGACATTCATGCCATTAATCAAGAATGAATCAAAACAGAATGATTTAGATATTAAAAGGAGCCACAAACCTAAAGCCAGGCATGTGCTGTGGGAACATTAAACTATTCATAACAAAATACAACACACTGAAAGGACTATTTTGGATTAAAACTTTGAAATTCAGCAGAGCTTTTACTTGAGTCTCCTCCAGACGCCCACAAAATCTCTTGTGCACATATACGATTGCTTTCACGGGTAGCCCACTTGTTTATATATAGATATATCTGTACCTCCCTATATACCGTATGCCTGAACTAGACTTCCTCTCCCACATAAATCCCTCGTAAGCATAAGAAGAACACACTTATCTACTTTTCTCAGACCTGTACTTACATTCGAACATGAAATGCAAAGAAACGGGACTGAGGCAACAGAAAAGCACTTATCTCCCAGAAAACAAGACATGGTGTGGACAGGAACCCTTGAATGTAAACAACCTTATAAGAAACATATTTGAATGGAGACAGCGGTGGAGTTTATTTAAATTAATGCAAATCCAAATGCAGCACTCCTGATTAATTGGTTGACTGATGGGTATTTGCATTAGAAGCTCTCAGCAGTCAACTGACAAATAAAGCACTTTAGATTCTCATTCATTAAAATTCACTCCAATATTTTATGTAGCAGAGTTAAGGTCAACTGTTAAAAAAATATTCCAGGCTAAGTACCAGTTTAACTCTACTGATGGCATCTGTATGGAAGAAATGGGTACAAAAACAGCAATTATTGATTATACAACATAAATGTTGTAACTGAAAGGGAAACTCCTACAAATGCATATTATAATGTCAGCCGCAAAAATAATCCTGTCCACGCCATGCGTTTCTTTAGTAAATCCTGACAAGTAGTTTTTTAACGCCAAAAGAGGGTTTGCGCTGGCGCAATTCATTGGTAAATCTGGCCCATACATTTGCAATTTCAAGAAAAAAATGTCAGAATTGCAAGATAAAAAGTCACAATTACATTTGTATGTTTTATTCTGTGTTTATGTGTTATTCATGTTTACAGAAATGCACTTGCATTGCAAGTCCCACAGTGGCTGATCCTAAGACTTTCATTGTAAATGCATTATAGTCAACACAGTTTTTTGCAACAAAAAAAAGAAAGAGTACAACTGCACTACAATGCAGCTACGCCTCAACCAAGGGCTATAAAACCTGTGTGCATCATTTATTAAAACCTTCATAAATGTGACATGAAAGCTTCATGATTTATTTGCAAATAAATGCTGTGCTTCATAGAAAGGATGTTTTGATTCTGACTGTGTCTTTCGATCATTTGTGACAGCAGACGGTATTAACAAAACACATGACGACTGATACAACTCCTCTTTGTGTTTAAGTCCTACGCTGATACTCTCTGGCTGGGCTCAGTGCATCCAGACTGTGGCTGTTCTTTCAGACCGCTGAAAGATGTTTCACCTGCTTTGCTCTCCGTCTGACTTCTAGATCCTTCCGTCTGGTGCTTATCTTTCCCTTGCCACGCTCAGTCATTTTCTGTCAATCCTTTCATCCATCTTCTAGTGCTCCCTGCATCCCGGCAGCTGGGCTGGGAACATGGCACACGGCCCATGCGGTGCTGCTTCAGAAATACTTGTGTTCTGTACTGAAATCCTCCCCACCCTTCGCATTACCGCTTTCTCCACGAGAGAGGGAAATGATAGAGAACGAGAGAGGTGAAATATGGATATGAAGCAGAGACAGGAGGGGTTTTTGCAAGAGAAGGGGGCAGAAATTAAGTGGCTATTGATTGGAGTGCCAAAAAATTTTAGGTCTGAAACCCGCCCTTTACTTAAAAAAAAAAAAACATTCCTGCTATTATTGCTAGTGCATGTTATTGAAAATAAAATAAATGTGTGCATTCATACTCTTTCATCAAAATGTGACAACTTGCTCTGAAACCTCTGTGTTGTTATCGTTAACTAAAACCTTTTCGGAAAAATTGTTTTTTTAAACAAATTAGAATGGCAGATGTTTTTAGATAATCATAAAAATTAGCTGTACTATTGTTCGGGATTAAAGAAAGGATTCAAAAGAAATTTGGTTGTGGAGTTATTAGCTAAAACAAAGTACCTTAATATAGAGGCATCTTGTGTACACAAACTCGGTTCACATATTGTACAAATGTACAAATACATCCATTTTTGTAAAAGTAGACCATTCATATTTGAGGTTATTAGCTGCTGAAATATGATTGGAAGCAGGCGGCCATGTATCGGAGTCATATTAGAGTATATGTTAGGATGTCCACCAGAGAAAATGCATACCAATTTAAAACTTCATACAGGAAGTTGAATCGTACAGTTGCGGAGTTGCATATAATGGTTTTCCAATTGTATTGCCCTCTATCAGCTGAATTTTTTTACGAAACTTGCCTCAATGTCCTGTTGGCTTTTCATGTCATGTTTCGTTAAAGTTAAGGTAGGCAATTTTCGGAGAGGCTAGCAATAGCAAGTTAGCTATGAAAGCAAGAGATCCCCACCCTCCCTTCAAAGCGTCTCCAAAGCTATGCCTCCTTCAAAACACATGAACAAATAACTGCCAGAGCCAACAAAAGCATCACGAGAGACACCGTTATACTGCATGTCTCAAAGCATAACATTACAATAATAATGAACATAAACAACTTAAAAAGCACTGACCTGTACTACCTGACTGCTGCAGATTAATTTCAGCAGTGATAATGCTGCCGTTGAAGCGCATTAATTCAAGTCACAAACCGCTCCGAGTATAACGTCATAGGTTTCCATCTCTTTCAGATTATAGTAGTTTTGGCCTGAAAGCAGCATAAGCTTGTTGTTTTGGTTCAGGAGGAACAGTAAAAGGTGGCGCTGTTTCAGTTACACTGATCGTCTGTCTAACTCAGCGTAGCATGAAATGCACTGATGACGTGTGATGTTTGCATGAACAGGGTGCGCGGAGGTATGAAAATACATATGTTGACAGGCAGGTAGGACATTGTAGCATTGCACTCGGACCGATTTTTGTTTCTAACCCTCGGGGTTTCAACGTTATGATCCAAATTGCAAATTGACTTATTATAGTGCCACCTAGTGCCACACTGGTGAGTGTGGTGCAAGATTGGACAATCCTGCCAGCTTTGGCGTCTCTATGATTTACAGTCTCTGACTACCATACACTTTTAGGGCAGAACAATAAGAAGAAGGAAATCCTTTGACGCTTGGACATCTAAATAATATATTCTAAAAGCACTTATAATACTGTGTATCCGTACTAAAATTAGTTGCGAACAGGTTTTAAGTTGACTTTAAGGGCCCTATCATACACCTGGCGCAATGCAACGCAACTGTTTTCAGCCTGATGCAGTTATCATTTTCACGTCCAGCAACACGTTGTTTAAATAGCAAATGCACCCATCTGTTCGCACATGGGCGCGCTGGTCTAAAAACAAGGTGTGTTCAGGCGCATCATTGGCATGTTGCACAACGCGCATACACTCTGCTTATTACACACACAGGGATGCGCAGCAGCACACAACATTTTTAATTCCACCATGTAAATAGCGAATCTGATATGGTGCAAGCGCAACTGGCTTTTAAAGGGAATAGGAGATAAACTCTGATTGGTTTATTGCACGTTATGCCCAAAACACACCCATGACTCATTAAGAGACTAGGTACAACCCTTTTGGACCATGCGCCTGGTGCGCATACCGCTTTTCCATCACTTTTTAGCAAAAGTGGATTCGGACACCAAGTGCACCTGCGCCATGTGCTCCGATCGTTAAAATAGGGCCCTAAGTGTGTTTTAAGGCCGTTTTCACACCTGAAAGTCCGCACCAAGGTCAGAACCGAAGTTCATGTTTTGATACATTTTATACATTCGGTTAGTTTTGGTTTGGTTTCACATTGCAATTGTGCGAGTGCACTAAAGAACTTTACATGATACACTTGCGTCCACTCGTCATCATCTATGTGGGCTGCATCTGGACATTGATTGGTTTGTAAACGGATGTGCGTCTGATGTCAGCGTCTTTGACAAGAGTGAATGAACAGACGCATATCGTTGCCACTATTGAACAGTGCGCATTGCTTGACTATTTTCTTTTTGTTACGTTTAAAAGTGGACCTTTCAAGCTTTATATACACATATTTCTCATGTTTGTGAGACAAGTAGCCTGCTGAGTTTCAGTTTATTTGAGACGCGCTCCAGTTCATGTGCAAAGCATGTGATCTCTCCCGCGATTATTGTCTGCTATAGACTATGCTTCTTATTTATTAAATCCAGGCAATTATCTGATTAAACGTTGATTAAAATTAAGATACAATTTATACAAAACGAAATTCACATTAAAGAAAGGCTTTCTAAGCAAAATCATACAACATTTCTTTCAAAATCATTTCTGACCTTCTGTCTTCTGACATATTGCGCATATTTTCACTTTTCATAATCAATGTAGCCTAGATTAAATAAAAAAAAAAACATTATAATATTTAAACATAAACAGGAACTTCCTGTAAATGGTCTGAAAGTACGAACCATACAGAAAATGCTTTCACACTAGAAATGAACCGAACCTTTGTTCAATTTGATCCGGACCGAGACTACCTCTTTTCGTCGGACCAAATTTCGTCTGTTTGGTCCGGACCGTGGTACGGGGGAGGTTTCACACCTGTAATTTTGATTCGGACCAAACTGAAAAATCTGGACCAAACAAGGTAGGTGTGAAAGCGCCCTAAGTGTGATCTAACATCATATGTTCAGTTCACAAACTATTTCATGTGTCCGCCAGTTTGGTTTTTTAACTGGTATGACAGCAAACTAGCCTATGCACCACTATTGATGACATATAAAGCCTTTCTAAAAAGCATTTTCACAGAGCATTGTTAAGTTTTAGTAGTAAAAACAAAGTGACGAATGAATAAAACAGCGAAGCTGCTCCCCTGAGTCTCCACATATTTACAGTGACAAACTGCTAGCGCTAGTACTCACTGTGGTATTTACCTTGATGAAGCAAACAGACCACAGCAGAGAAACAAAAACAGACCTGAAGTGGGTGGAAATAAACTGTTAATAAAAGTATCAAAACAACCTAAACAGCTTTGGCCAACAGCCTCTGCTAATTGACTAATTACTACTGCTAAAGACGGTAACGTTTCAAACTGTTCATCTCATCTTAAAGGTAGTAGAATTCAATGCGTTTCGCATGTTATATCATATTCCCTTGAACAAATTCCATCATGTTTTCCACAGAGAGCATCTTTTAGTTGAGTCATGCTAGTTCGTAGTATTCTTGACATCGGCGCTTAGTCATGCATATCACGCAATGTTGAACTGTGACTCCCGGTGTACCGCTTCATGACAGCCCTTCAGAGGAGAACTAAAATCACCACGTGTGACGCCGCGTGTGTGTGTTACTGTGTTTTCAATGCACCTCTCAAGGGATCCACAGATGTTAGTGTTAAATTATGCTCTTCTGGTACTTGACAGCATTTTAAATTCCAACAAAGCAATGAACTCAAAAGCCAAGTCAGTTTTAATGGATCCTACTGAGTTTGCATTTCCATTCAAGTAACCTTGTACTTCACCAAAAGCAACAAATCGTGACAGTTTATATTCCATGTAAACTATGCAGACTTCATCCACAAATGATGTACAACAACAATAAGTATATAATTTGCATTGTAGAATTGAATAAAATAAATAATCATTTACCACGTACTGTAACTTTTTTTTTTTTACCCGCCTCCGCTCTACTAAATCTGCTGTGGCCTGAATACTGCATTCATACTCAAATCCATTCTATAATCTCTTCATTTAGCAGTGCTAATATTGTGCGCTCAACATTTTTGAGCACACTATTTGAAAAGCTGTAGCCTTGCAAACTTGAGATAATTATGTACACATTAGGTCTATAGTCAGCAGTTTGGGACATCAGTATCAGCGGAGAACCATGTGTGGCTTCACATTTTTCAACAGACTATATTAAAATGAGATTAAACTTTAAGAAAAAAAAAAAAAGCTGGATCTGGCAGAGATGTCATTTATTTTAAGATAGCAGCACAAGAAATCTGTGGGCAAGTTGTCACAACAGAACTTGCCATTAAATACCTTATTATAATGGGTTTTCAGAAACAGCTAAATAATTATGAAATACAAACTATTAATTAAACCATTGCTTTGGTCAACCAATATTGTAATTCATAAATGTTAATCTTTATTTAAATTTAAAACGCATATAACTTGCCCCAATCTGATATTTATAAATTATACAATTGTCATAAGAACAGCATTACTTACTATAATGTGCGTGCGCTTTTTTTCCCAACAGCTTATTCCATTTGCATTGTGACTATGTTGATAATTTAGCATTAGCATAGCATTGCTAAAACTGGCCAGGAGTTTCCATTTCCCAGCATGCTTTACACTATGTGGTGAGAGTAAATGTTGAAATATGTGTTATTTTATGTGTTTCTGAGCAAGATGAGAAAAGCTGGAGAGTTGTTTGTGTTTAATGTTTATCAAAACAGTTACGTTTAGCATGCTAACATGCGCTATTGGTTGCTAAATGTTCAGTTGTATTAACTGCAGTAAGTCTAATTTGATTGCATTTTACTCAATTCGGTTAGGTTTCTGCAACATAAAACATTAATAATAAAACGATTCAGATGTTTATGAGATCCAGTTGTAAAACTGTCACAGATCTTAAATGGTAATTATTCTTAATAAACACAGATCTGAAATGTTCCCTCTGGCTCATTATAATCACGTTTATTTGCAACTTTTGTGTTTCATAAAAGACACAGGTGTACCTGACCCCAAACAAGGACGCAATGTACTATTTATGAACATCTATTCCGCCTAATCCGACTGTGCGGCGAGATCTCCCCGTCCTATTAGATATCTTGCTCTCAGTTCATTCCTTCTCATTCCCAGAGCCGTCCATCCTGGCGAGCCGCTGTTAAGATGATGAAAAGCAGAAAGGAAAATGTAAAGTCATTGTAATGAAAGATAAACAAAAGATTTCTGCAGAGACCAAAGATGCGGCCCAGGCCTGACTGGAAGAGAACAGAGAGGAGAAGCTGTAGTTATAAGAGTACTCTCTCTCCCCAGAGAAACAAAGAGGAACTTCAATTAACCCCAGTGAGGGTCCTTTACTGGTACCGCATCAAGTGCACCGGGTCCCCTCAGCCATTAATTAAATACAACTATTCCTAGAGCAACAATAATATTGGTCTCAGTTCAGCAACGGGGGCAACTTCAACAGCCCATCTGGAGAAACAGCAGAGGAAGTCATATAAAAACATCACCTGGCGCTTCGCTAGAATAAACGTTTGACTGATTTTAGACTTTTTCTCTGATTCAAAGTTTCGAAAAGTTTTTCATACTGAGGATTAAAGAACAAAAGATAATTTCTGAACACATTGTGTCTTCAGGAACGAGACATTCATTAACAATAACCAGGAAACGGGAGTAAACTGTGGCTCTAGTCAGACTCTAGACTCTAGAAATTCTAGTCAGAATATGAGTCTGATTCTGCTCCATTGGGCTGTGATTATTGGGGTGTGTTTCAACCAAACCAGGAAAGAAAATGCCTCTGCACTCAATTGGATAGACCTACAACCAATCAGAGCAACGGAGTAAGTGACATGTTGAGCGACGCACGGTTGTCAACAGAACTCAACTGCAGGACGCTGGAAAAAGTAGTAGAAGAAGATGAGTGTAAACGATCTTTGCCGGTGTTATAAAAAATTATTTAAGGATACACGGAGTACTTACCAACACGATCATCATTTCTGAGAGAAATAGTAAAGGTGAATGCATATACGGACAAGTTCTCCGTTTAGGCTTTGAACGAAATTCATCCCAAGTGCTCTATGGTGACGTGCATGATTACGTTACGGTTGATCATGTCCATCATCATATAAATCCCGCCCTTACAATTTCAGAACAGCTCTGGTTCAAGCATAGTTGCTCCAAACCGAACTTCCCGACCTAAATTAAGCCAACTCACTGTGAGTCATACATAAAATCGTAAATATCTCCAGAAACTAAACTAAAATGTTTATTGTTGTATATTGTACTATATGCCAAAAGTATGTAGACACTTGAACATCACACTCATTAGGAAACAATAGAGATTTTGCAGATTCAATTTTAGTGATAATGTCAATTTGCTTACACAAGAAATAAATTCTCTCTCAGCTAATGTTGCAAATTATACAGGGAAACTTGTAATATCAATTAAAAAAAAATATTTAGTATATATATATATATATATATATATATATATATATATATATATATATATATATATATATATATATATATATATATATATATATATATATATATATATATATATATATATATATATATATATATATATATATACATATACATACACACACACCGTTCAGGTATAACATTATGACGAATAACACTGATTATTTCTTCATCACGGCACCTGTTAGTGGGTGGGATATATTAGGCAGCAAGTGAACATTTTGTCCTCAAAGTTGATGTGCTAGAAGCAGGAAAAATGGTCAAGTGTAAGGATTAGAGCGAGTTTGACAAGGGCCAAATTGTGATGGCTAGATGACTGAGTCAGAGCATCTCCAAAACTGCAGCTCTTGTGGAGTGTTCGCGATCTGCAGTGGTCAGTGTCAAAAGTGGTCCAATGAAGGAACAGTGGAGAAACGGCAACAGGGTCATGGGCGGCCAAAGCTCATTGATGCATGTGGGGAGCGAAGGCTGGCCCATGTTGTCCGATCAAACAGACGAGCTACTGTAGCTCAAATTGCTCAAGAAGTTAATGCTGGTTCTAATAGAAAGGTGTCAGAATACACAGTGCATCGCAGTTTGTTGTGTATTGGGCTGCATAGCCGCAGACCAGTCAGGGTGCCCATGCTGACCCCTGTCCACAGCCGAAAGCACCAACAGTGGGCACGTGAGCAATGGAAGAAGGTGGCCTGGTCAGATGAATCACATTTTCTTTTACATCATGTGGATGGCTGGGTGCGTGTGCGTCGCTTACCTGGGGAACACATGGCACCAGGATGCACTATGGGAAGAAGGCAAGCCGGCGGAGGCAGTGTGATGCTTTGGCCAATGTTCTGCTGGGTAACCTTGGGTCCTGCCATTCATGTGGATGTTACTTTGACACATACCACCTACCTAATCATTGTTGCAGACCATGTACAACCTTTCATGGAAACGGGATTCCCTGGTGTCTGTGCCCTCTTTCAGCAGGATAATGCGCCCTTCCACAAAGCAAAAATAGTTCATTAATGGTTTGAGGAGCACAATAATGAGTTTGAGGTGTTGACTTGGCCTCCAAATTCCCCAGATCTCAATCCAATTGAGCATATATATATATTTTATATATATATAATACTAGTAATCCATATAATAGTAATACTAGTAATCTGATCATTAGAGGTGGGTGTCCACATACACAAAAAATGCTGTAAAAAAATGCTGGGTTGTTTCAATCCATGTTTGGGTCAAATATAGACACACCCAACCATTGGTTTAAATTGTTAAATTACATTTTTAAACCCAAAGGTTGGGTTTGTCTATATTTGACCCAAACATGGATTGAAACAACCCAGCATTTTTTCTTTGCCCATTGTGTATGATTTGTACATCTATGCATTCAAATATTTTTCTATTCTTAATTGTTAGGTTCCATCTGTTCTTTTGCACCTCATACGCCAGCTTGGAAAATAAATACTGCATTTAACGTTCCCAGATCGCCTACATTCCTAAAGTCTTTGAAGATCCATCCACACATTTTTTCAAACAGACTGATTCAGGTGCTGTTTCATATTCACATAATGCAGAAAGAAATCTATACATGTTGATACATAATGCATATTCCATTTAAAGGGATAATTCACCCAAAAATGAAAATTCTCACCCTCAAGTTGTTCCAAACCTGTATGTATTTCTTTGATACAGTTTATGGGCCTCATTGACATACATAGTATTTTTTATTCCTCCATATTATGGAAGTCAATGGGGTCCATCTACTGTTTGGTTACAAGCATTCTTCAAAATATCTTCTTTTGTGTTCAGCAGAAGAAAGAAATTCATACAGGTTTGGAACAACTTGAGTAAAGGATGTAAAATGATGAGAGAATTTACGGTCAGAAAAATTATAATAATACATGCATGGTTTTTCTTTGTAGTACAGTGATCATTTATAAATATCAAAAATCTGAATTTAATTTAAAAAAAAAAATTCAAATGTATTTGTATTGAATCGGTTAAACCAAAAAAAACACAATATTGATCAAACTCTACTTATATTCAGTACAACAGCCCGCATGCAAGTGTGATATTGCTTCGATAAACAACTAAGTTACATTTTGGCAAAATGTGGTCAGTTGGTTTGTACATTTCTTTCACTTCCACCAAAAAAAAATTCCAATTTGAAGGCAGATAAACCATCAAATTCAAGGAGCATAACTAACTGTTGTATTTACTTAATATAAAATTCCTAATCAAAATCGAATTCTTAAATATTATAAGATAAGTTTAAATCAGTCTGGCAGTGCACAGCCGTAACACTGACTGACATCCATGCAAAGATTGTGATCTTATATCTCTCATGACAATCAAACGTCCTACCAGTTTGGCATCATCTTCTCAGATAAACATCTCGATCGATCGAGGCTCATGCTGAGGTGAACACCCAAGTAAGGGCATCAAAGAGACATCAGCCCACGCTACAAAAATAATGGATAACACATCACGGATAACACACTTGCATGCACAAACACATATAGCTCATACCTATGTTAAGCCATTCACACACTATGTTGTGCTCTCCAATTAATTAATTTCTGACTTCTGTCTGACTCTAAGGGCCACATATATAGAGCTTGCGGATTTATCATCCAGCTTCAAAACACTTGTACTCCTAAAGCTTCTGGAGAAATAAGCCACTTGACTCACGTCAACTGCTACGAACTTAATTAGACAGTTCATAAAGCCTGGTAAGCTTCAGTTTTCGCACACCGCCCAGCTCCATCGGAGAACATGACAATAGACTATTTTTAACTTTTCAAGACAACAGCTGTGTAACTGAGGGTCTCATTAAAAACTGTGCGCTTAACTATATGACAACTTAATTCAAGTTTCTGCAGGTGTTATGATCACTATACATGAACACATATCCATTTTTTCCGTTTTGTTATGATATTTTCAAAACTCATATTCCGCAAACTTTTACTTCCACTGTTCCATTAGCAGATCTGAAATAGGCTTCATCAAATTTGAATGACCCAAACCTTTTCACTCTCAGCAAAGTGCCTGTTTTTATAGATTCAGTGAACTCCAAACTCCTGTGCAGACTTAGTTTGAATTTTTGGCATGAAAAACATGAACAAGATTTGTAAAACAGAACAATCAATCTCTGTGAACTTCTGAAATATCACACTGTGACCATCCACAGTTGTTGTGTTTAGAAACTAGAACCATTTTTTTAATTGTTCAGTTGCTGAACAATTCCATCAGGTATTTACTGTAAACTTGGTAAGAGAACGACAAAATTGCATCAAGTGCAAATATTTGATTGAACCTAGATTTTAAGAAAGCAACAATACCAGTTTTTCTACAGTTCTGGTCAAGCGCAAAAAGAAACTGTATAGCTAATTTTACTTACAGTCCTACTTCTCAAAGTTTTATATATAATAATAATAATCATGCCTAAGCCAATAATTTAATTGTTTTTGCTTTGATTACTCTTGCATCTTTTTTAAATTTCAGAATGTTTGTGCATTTGTGTATTAGGGGTGTAACGATACCCTCATGTCACGATTCGATACATATCACGATACGATATTATTGCGATACACCAAGACATAAGGTAAAAGGTAATCATCTTTTTTTTTTTTTACTATTGATTAAAATGCTAAATTTGGTATTACATTGGGGTGGAAATGAATAGCCTTGGACTTGGTGCTTGTAACCCAATGCACAGGACAATGGTGACACCAGAATAAAAATATTCATAATTCTGAAGCTGAAAACACATAATTATTTTAGACGAATATGCTTGCACTTTGTCACTGACTAGATATATTTAAAATAATGTAGGCCACTTTTTACTGGTAACATATGACATTGGACATTTGGCAAGACAGGATCCACAAATATTCCCCCATTGCATTATTATACATTATATTCAACATTATATATAGTAGTTTAATGTAGTACTGACACTAAAACTCTGAAAATTTTTCTCATTCAGTAATTTTCATTCTGGGTGAACTATACACAATACAGATTGTCACTATCCACAATATATATTGCTCCATTTTTGTATTGCGATATAAAGTTATTATTATTATTATTATTATTATTAGTTGATTGTGCTGCTCTTGTGTGCTATACGATATATATATAAATCAACCAACCGGTTAATCTCATTGCTCCTTGGTTCTTAACATGCTTTCTAAAGAAAATGTCCATCATCACACACATTCACAGTGTGAAGCTTTATCATTCAGTAATTCAGTCCATTATAGTATTTAAAACAAATAAGAAACTAAGAGTGACAGCATATAAAGATACTGTATACCTTAAAGTCTTTCTGTAAAGTAAGACAAGTTTATTGTGAATCTTTTGCAACTTTTGAAAAATGACTATAAATGACTAGTGTGCCTGATTAGAGCATGCGAGAGGTTCTTAAGCCCTTATTGTGGCCTGTAAAAAGCTGACGTTTCAGCCTGTCTTTGGGAAATAGAGGGCGCCTTAGTGTTTGGCCTGATTTCTCAGTGGGTTTAATTACAGCCTCAGGTCCGTTAGACCCAGTGTAATCTGTCCTGGCTCAGGGTAAATACTTCATCTTAAAACTGCATCTACACACACACACACACACACACACACACATCTTCAGCCTGAAGTGGTGAGCAAATTGAAATAAATTGGGGATTTTTCATTTTGCTTGGCACTGAAAATCATCCTGTAGCCAATGCCGGCTCTTTGTCAGTAAAAATCAATACGTTAATGACGGTGGTCGTCCATTCGCACGGATTGCTTAGCGAATGAGAGTTAGAAGCTCGCAAATGCATACAATGTTCATTCAGTGTTGCTTGAATAGTGCTGGGATCATGTAGCCATTCACATACAAGTGAGAAAGCTCTTGCTCTATTCTATATTCGCCCACGTATACGCCTGCACACTTGAAGACAAGGGCACATATATGCGCACATGTAAAATTGCTCCTTTTTTTTCTGACTGACCATTTCCGATTTATTGCAATCCTCATTTGAATGACCTCGATGATGATTCTTACATTCTAAGATTGATATGCTGGTTTAGATGATAAAGGAATAAACTTCACAAAAAATTGTGTGTAGTGTAGCCGCCTCAGTTCAATGTACACTGTAAAAAAAATTCAGGTCTCCAATTGAAGAATTTTCTAGTGAGCGATCACATCTAAATTTTTAAGTTGGCCAAATTGAATTTCTGTGAATTAATGCAATTTAATTCAATTAAAAATCAAGAAATTCAATTTGGCCAACTGAAAATTTCAGATGTGGTCGCTCACTAAAACATTTTCAATTGGGGATTTAAATGATTCTATTTCGACAAAGAATTGGAGTAGAAACATAATTATTTTATTAACTCAAATGAAAAATAACAACTCAATAACAACTGACCTGTGCCAGAATTACATCCAAAGTAACTTGATTTATTCAAATTAAAACAGAAATGAATAGGAATTGAATCAATTTCAAATGGGAATCAAATCGAGAACTTCAGAATAGGAATCAAATTGAAACTAATTTAAATTAGAATTTGTAAATTGGAGACAAGTATAATCATAAATGAATCAGAAGTGAATCGAGAGCTTGTGAAACAGAATTAAATTGAATCAGATTCAAACTAAAAACTTAATCTAATTGAGAAATAAATTGAATTGAGAGCTTATGAATTAAGATTGAATCAAATCAAATTGAAAAGTGAATCAGAACTGAATTGAGAGGTTGTGAATTGCAATATGAACGCGAAATCAGAATCAGAACAGAATTGAGAGCTTATGAATTGTAATCGAATCAAAACGAAATCAGAATCAGAACTGAATTGAGAGCTTGTGAATTGCAATTGAATGAACGCGAAATCAGAATCAGAACAGAATTGAGAGCTTATGAATTGTAATCGAATCAAAACAATATCAGAATCAGAATCAGAACTGAGAGCTTGTGATTTACAATGGAATCAAAGTGAAATCAGAGCTGAATCGAGAGCTTATGAATTGTAATTGAACCAAATCAAATTGAAAAGTGAATCAGAACTGAATCGAGAGCTTATGAATTGTAATTGAATCAAATCAAATTAAAAAGTGAATCAGAACTGAATAGAGAGCTTGTGAATTGCAATTGAATGAAAGTGAAATCAGAATCAGAACAGATTTGAGAGCTTATGAATTGTAATCGAATCAAATCAAATTGAAATCAGAATCAGAACGTAAAGGATTAGTTCACTTTCAAATAAACTTCTGCTTATAATTTACTCACCCCCTTGTCATCCAAGATATCCATGTCTTTCGGTCTTCAAATAAGACCCTTATTGATCGTCTGGTACTGTTTGATGTGGTTTAAAGCCCTTTTGAAGCTGTACTGAACCTCTCATTTGGACCTTGAACCAATTTGGGGTCTATTGACTTCCATTTTATGGAGAAATATCCTGAAATCTTTTCATCAAAAATCTTCATTTCTTTTCGACTGAAGACAGAAAGACATGGATATCTTGGATGACAAGGGGGCGGGTAAATTATAAGCAAAAGTTTATTTTGAAAGTGAACTAATCCTTTAACTGAGAGCTTGTGAATTACAATTGAATCAAAGTAAAATCAGAACTGAATCGAGAGCTTATGAAATGTGATTGAATCAAATCAAATTGAAAAGCGAATCAGAACTGAATCGAGAGCTTATGAATTGTAATTGAATCAAATCAAATTGAAAAATGAAATCAGAACTGAATCGAGATTTTATGAATTGTAATTGAATCAAATCAAATTGAAAAATGAAATCAGAACTGGATAGAGAGCTTGTGATTTGCAATTGAATGAAAGTGAAATCAGAGTCAGAACAGATTTGAAAGCTTATGAATTGTAAGCGAATCAAATCAAATTGAAATCAGAATCAGAACTGAATTGAGAGCTTATGAATTGTAATCAAAAGAAAATCAAATCAAATTGTTAAGTGAATCAAAATATAATTGAGAAATACAAATTGTACTCAGAATCAGAACTGAATTAAGAGCTTATGAATTGTAATCAAATCAAATTGAAAAGTGAAT
This sequence comes from Gobio gobio, assembly GCF_949357685.1. Lineage (NCBI taxonomy): Eukaryota > Metazoa > Chordata > Actinopteri > Cypriniformes > Gobionidae > Gobio > Gobio gobio. The sequence goes on from NC_137121.1 coordinate 20,405,139, forward strand.
TAAAACTAAATTGAGAGCTTATGAATCAGACTCAAATCAAACTGAAATGAGAATCAGAATTAAATTGAGCTTGTGAACTGGAATCAAATCAAATCATGAAATCTGTACTATCAATAACTATTTAGCATGGCCCCACACTGTGATAACTACCCAGTGTGACTGAGTCCAAAAACATCTCATTTGAAACCCATGCAACATCTAACTGTCCTTGGGGTAAATCATTTACAATCAAACACCCAAACATCCAGAAACCTGACAACAACAAGTCGAATGATACCTCTGAGGAACCGGACGGCGTTCCCCCATGTCAGAGCGAGACGAACAGACACGTCGACCAATCAGCGTGATGAGGTGAAACGAGAGGCGCCACGAGACCAACAAAGTCGTCACCTCCATAAAAGACGAGTCATTTACAAGAACGAACATCAGTCACTGTCATGTGTGGGCAAGCCGGGCTGCATTGTAATGTCAGAGTGATGTCTGACTTCTGGTGGAAAGCCACATTGGCACTGACAGAGCTCACATTGAAACTGACAGTGTGTGTGTGTTAGGCCATAAGAACGCCTGAGGATGTCAAGCTGACAGTCTAGGTGCCTCTACAGTTTCACCTGCTTAGATCAGTCTTGACAAAACTCTTTTGTTATATAGTACCCGCACAGCGTTTTGATACAATTTCAGAAATATAGAATCTATATTGAAGCAATATCAGCACAATTCTGACGACGTTACATTTCTGACAGGCCAGTTAGGTTTTTTTTTTCATTCACATGAATATAACTGAAACAAATCATTACATTCAATTACAATTAATACGTTTTTTTTTGTTTTGATTTTTGATATGACTCCTTTGTGAGAGACCCCCATCCTGAAAATATAATAAGCATGATATTATGAAGACAATATGTTGTTTGCAAAAATTAAATGATTAGCTTCTATTTGTGACTGTACCAGAGCCAAAATAAATGGCTGAATTTATAATATATTTTATACAATAATTTTTTTTTTAAGAAATTAATAATATTTATTTTTAAATAAATGCTGTTATTTTGAACTGAGAATCTGAAAAAATGTATCATGGTTTCACATAAATATATAAGCAGCACAACTGTTTTCAACACTGATTATAATAATTTGAAATGTTTCTTGAGCAGCAAATCGTCATATTAGAATGGATCTGAAGGATCATGTGACACTGAAGTCTGGCGTAATGATGCTGAAAATTCAGCTTTGCATCACAGGAATAAATAATATAAATATAATATAATAGAAAATGTCTATATTTCACAATATTGCTGTTGTAATGCATTTTTGAACAAATAAATACAGCCTTTTTGAACATATAAGATTTTTGAATCTTTGAATGATAGTGTATATATTTTTCCAATTGATTTGAAAATTTACACTGATCTATAATTGCAAAATATTGAGTTAAACACAAATACATAGGCAGTTTGAGGGTGTGGGTAGATCATATTCACTTAACAACCAGGGAGCTAAATGAAACATTTAAATTTATGAAGAAAATGTATGTAATTTTGTAGCGCATCTCAAGCTATATTTGATTTCATTATCACTTTAACTTCAACAAATATTGCCAGTTCGAAATGCAAAGAACAAATTTGCTAAAACATACATTACAGCAGCTGAAATATCCAGGCAAGCCCATTCTGAAAGAATATGAATATATGTGGGACGCCTAGCCTTGAACACAAGTCTCCTTGGCAACTGCACACCTGTGGAGAGTCTAAAGAGAGAGAAAGACGGGGATTGAATCACTGCCAAGACAGGGAACAGTGATCTGGAAAGGGAGGATGCTATGCAGACAGAAACACAAAGACTGTCCTTTAGCTTATTGCATTTAGATGTAGATGTATTCAGAGGCAGGAAAAATGTAAGCCTAGGCTACATTTGACAAGAAGGTCGCATAAAAGAATGACTTCAACATATTGTCATTATCACAATCACAATCCCGAGTGTTTAAAGGCACGTGATGAACTCATCAAGGTTTTATGGTACTTCAGCAAACTGTTGCGTACATTGCATACAAAATACTCTAATTAAAAAAACTATTGTTTAACTATTCATTTTAATTCACTGGTAGTTTTATTAGATGATGGTGATCTGAAATAGGACTTGCTAGGCACATACACTGCTACAAACACATACAGTATTTCCATTGAGTTCTGATACAGATTTAAAACAATAAACATGATATAGTCAAAATGGTGAGTTCCATTTGTACTCTGTAGTCCCAGTAGGAGCTTTTAACTGGAACGCATAGTTCTGACTTCAGAATCCAAAATGGCTGCTCAGCGCATCAACAGTAAATGAGTAATATTGTTTTACTTCTGTTTGTCTGTGTCTCAAACTCAGTGCTGCACACAGTACTACCCAACTTCTATCTGAATGTCTACTTAGACATTATCTGTGTAAAATTCGTAAAAAGAGCAAGCACAACAAAGGATTTCCTGAATGCGCCCATCTTGGTTTTCCGACTTGTGTACTGGAACATGGTCACCTTGTCATTCCCAGCACTGACATTCGACTTTATTATGCCGTCTACTCCCTACATACTGCAGACAGCTGCTTTCTAAGACAGCATCCTAACCAAATGACTGATTTGTAATACTCTACTAAGGAGACAACACTACAGGCTGCACAAACCGTGTTCCTCATGGGAATCACACAGGTGACTCCACTAACAATTGATTCCAATGGAGCTTTTTGTTAGCATGTTTCTACAGTATGCTAATAGCACAGTACTCTAATTAGCAACAAAAAAAACCCTGCAAATCTTAGGTAAAATCGTAGTTTAAAGGCATAGTATGTAATTTTCCCCGCTAGAGGTCGCATATTCTTAAAGCTACACTGTGTAAATTTTTTAGTTTATTCTTAGCTAAAAACATTTAGTTCTTTCAAAAATAAATGTGCTCATTAATGTATATTTACTTCTTTCAAGTTATAAAGTATTCTCGTCAGTTTATAATATGCCATTGAAAATACATACGGGTAAGGAGTTCGAATGCGTCCATCTTGAAAGTACATTAGCCAAAGAGGGACATACCCGTAAATTCAAGCTTCGCCTTTCGTGTTTTAACACTCCATGGCACCTTGTCGAATGTGGACGAGGTCGAACTGGAAGCCATGTTAATCGGCCACCGCAGGAGTTAAAACGAAATAGGAATTGAGAGGAACAGAAACAAAAATTCTCTGGATGGTCATATACCTTTTCACCACTAGATGGGGGAAAATATCACACAGTGTAGCTTTAACAAAGGCATAGTTTGATGACGCCATGAATGAACGTGGAATCATGGGAGTTGCAGTCTTTACCCTTCACCTCCACAGCCTTCGGGCGGAAATCATGTTCATGAATGAGCTAATGTATTAAAGTTTTACAAATGTTACGTGGTATGAAGAACTCCCGAAGTTCCCGAAAAAAAACATTTTTATAGCATCAAATAACTAACTAAAACTAAACGTATTTAAAGAACGAACACTTGAACTAACATCAGCGTGATAAAAACAGCCGAAAATGAATTTGAAGTGTAATTTGATTGTTTAGTTTGTCTATTTCCCATTACATTTCATGGAGAGGACGGGGTTTATGACCTATACTGCATCCATTCACCTGGGGCCGATCGAGCCGCTTTGGCTTCAGTTTTCAGGACTCGTGTGGCGCTGTCTCTATGCTGTCTATAGTGTCTCTGAGGCATGGTAAAAATGTTACTCGCGGTGAATCAAGAAAACAAGCAATTTCTTCCTTTTCCTTCCTTTCACTGGAACTAAGGGGCCAACCCCTGAAAAACAACCCCACACCATAATCCACCCTCCACCAAACTTTACACTTGGCACAATGCAGTCAGGCAAGTACCGTTCTCCTGGCAACCGCCAAACCCAGACTCGTCCATCGGATTGCCAGACAGAGAAGTGTGACTCTTCACTCCAGAGAACATGTCTCCACTGCTCTAGAGTCCAGTGGCGGCGTGCTTTACACCACTGCTTCCGACACTTTGCATTGCACTTGGTGATGTATGGCTTGGATGCAGCTGCTTGGCCATGGAAACCCATTCCATGAAGCTCTCTACACACTGTTCTTGAGCTAATCTGAAGGCCACACGAAGTTTGGAGGTCTGTAGCTATTGACTTCTGCGCACTGTGCGCCTCAGCATGCGCTGACCCCGCCTCTGTGTTTTACGTGGACTACCACTTCGTGGCTGAGTTGCTGTTGTTCCCAATTGCTTCCACTTTGTTATAATACCACTAACAGTTGACCATGGAATATTTAGTAGTGAGGAAATTTCAAGAATGGACTTATTGCACAGGTGGCAACCTATCACGCTACCACGCTTGAATTGACTGAGCTCCTGAAAGCGACCCATTCTTTCACAAATGCTTGTAGAAGCGTCTACATGCCTAGGTGCTTTATTTAATACACCTGTGACCATGGAAGTGATTGGAACACTTGAATTCAATGATTTGGAGGGGTGTCCCAATACTTTTGGCAATATAGCATATATATATATATTGTTCTAGAGGGCAAATAAAGCAACGGTCTTATTATCAAATATGACACACACAGATGCACTTTAGATTTTATTAACAGTGTTTCTGAATGGAGGTTTTTTCATTTGACCACTACCACAAACTAAACAAACAGGCTGTTTGGAAGGCCATTCATTAGCTGCATTAGTTTATTGAATATAAAAAAAACACCTACCTGCAAACTGTACTGGACTGAAGCGAATGCCAAGAAGTCTCTTGAGAATTGAATTGCAAAATCATTAGAATTTTTATAAGTGCAGTCAGACGTGCACAATCTTTCATCAGGCAGTTCTCTGAAAAATGTTGAATTATAGGACAATGACTTATCTAAGTGTGTAATTCTCACTTAGGCAACCATTTTACTTCCAAAACCAAGCTTTGAATAGAGAAACGACAAAGCCTGGAGGGGGGAAAAGCATTAGAGAAGAGAAATGCATCAACAGGAACACATTTCGATTAGCATTGTGTTAATGTGTCAAGTAATAAGAGTGGCAGTAAACAATCGTGGCCATTCACACAATGCTATTTTCATTTATATAATTAATCACTAAATTACAAAACAAAAGGCTTTCAATACTCATTAGATAACAGCAGAGAGACTGTATGAGAGGTGACATATGGGGTTAAAATGCCCTGATAAGAAATTACATTCTGCGATGCTAATTTTGAAAGCCCTGTGTGACGGCAAAAGTCTAGCTGTGATGTTGCCATGACAGCTAAAAGGCAAATGGAAATACTAATTAATGAGCTCAACGGCCGAAAACTGTGATAAATTACAAAGATGAATTACATCTCCCGAGGAGAAGACATATAGCAGCACTCACGGCATTGGAGAGTGCTGGGGAAAATCTTGGAAACTTATGAATGCATATAATGAATGTGAGGATAAAATCAGTAATTAGGATTTAACAGAATTTTTGGGATGCTTTATGTATAGGCTAAACATCGAGACCGGCAATAAAGGATTCAACTCTTTTTCTCTACTGCTTTTTTTTCTTTGTAGAAAAATTTTCTTTTTTCTTTTCAAAGGCCAGTACGGACAAAGAAACAGAAACTACAAACAAACAATAGATTGAGGTGAATCTTCCACAAGTCCCTTTTTATCCGGGAGTGCATAGCGTCAGTCAAACAAACCCAGACTTCAAATCCCCCATAAAACGTTTCAATTAAAAGTTACGCTGTGCTAAATTAGGAGAGACGCTTTCTGTGACATTTGCTGTATGTGACAACAAATGCGTCAATCATGTTGTTTTTCTTCTCTCGTAATATTTAGAGTACACCTGGTGGAAAAGAGAGCACATTTAGCATTTAGAGTTTTTTCTGTGTTTTCTCTACTTAACTCATCCATTTGGAATACGGAACAGTTTGCTTAAAAACTAGGGTCACTTTAACTATTGCCATCAACATTTTTCAATTAAATCAGCATTTCCTAAATATGATATCACAAACATATTTTAAAGGGACAGTTCACAAAAAAAGGTTTTTACTGTAAAACATAAAAGTAGATGTTTTGAGGAAAGTTCATGCTGCTCTTCTGTACAATGAAAGCGGATGGGGACTGGGTCTGCCAAGCTCCAAAATAGACAAAAAAGCACCCTAAAAGTACCTTAAATTTGGTCCTTAGGACTTGGGAATGTAAAAATGATAATATTTTTAGTACAATACAAAGTGACATCAGAAGCGGAAAACGTTGGTCAAAAACGTACATTTACACGCAAATGAATGTGTTTATTTTTATCTTTATTTTTTTTTTCACCACCAACACAATTTTCAAATGCCGTCTTTATTTTTTAGCTAAACTGTCACAGAAAGGACCGCACAGAATTGTGGGATATCAAAGACAAAAATCGATCAGATTACGGTATCTCAGGAGACAGGAAGTGAAGCTAACAATCACATCAGACATGCCTTGATGCCTGCCTACCTTGGAATGCATCATCCGAAGGCAGCATTTTTAAGCTTTCGGACGCAGAAGTTGTGTCACAAATGACAGAATCACATCAATGGCGGGGAAAGAGTTAAACTATATACACTAAGTGGTGTCCGACTCCTCGAGTGTCCTCACTTCAGCGTGATGAGGACAGAACAGATGGAGTGGATGGGAAGCAGCACAGAATGACCCAATCCACAGGAAGCTAGTAGTCAAATAACAGCCTGCAGAGAGAGAGCGCGTGAAAGCAGATATGTGCTACACAGGCCCACTTAGGCTCTCTAAGATCATTCCTCTCAGGCGTTAGGTTTTACAGATCCTGCCTAAATTGGGTCTTTCAGCAGCTCGCTGGAGAGCACTTCGATCTCTTGCAGTCTGATCTTAATTCAGCAACCAAAGAAAACAACAACGGAAAGAGAAAGCGAGCAGGCGAGACCTCTGATAAGGGCACCGACTTTAGTGAAAGTGGATTTTAAAATAATTGGTTGTTACTATCACAATAGCTAGTTTTGGTCTGGTTCAGTGGATTGCGAGTGAACTTTGCACTAGGTGATATAGCGGATATGTACAATATTTTGCTGCCAATGTTTTGCGCTTTATTTGACCCATGTTTATGAACCCATGCGTCTCTGTTTAAACCTCATTAAAATGTTGATTCATTTATCATTCATGGAAGGTTTGATTCAGTTGAGTTGAGTCAGTTCACTAAAAAGTGTTTTTGCATGCTTTAAATAAAACTATATTAAGGTAAATATTGCTGTCAAGTGTATCTTTGGAGGCAGCTGAAAGTCCGTATTGCCCAGCGACACCCCCAAAACCTGAAGGATCTGGAGAAGTTCTGTATGGAGGAGTGGGCCAAAATCCCTTCTGCAGTGTGTGCAAACCTGGTCAAGAACTACAGGAAACGTATGATCTCTGTAATTCCAAACAAAGGTTTCTGTACCAAATATTAAGTTCTGCTTTTTTGATGTATCAAATACTTAAGTCATGCAATAAAATGCAAATTAATTACTTAAAAATCATACAGTGTGATTTTCTGGATTTTAGATTCCGTCACTCACAGTTGAAGAGTACCTATGATAAAAATTACAGACCTCTACATGCTTTGTAAGTGGGCGAACCTGCAAAATCGGCAGTGTATCAAATACTTGTTCTCCCCACACATACTGTATAGACTTGGTCGGCATTACTGGGAACGCCCACAAAACGTCATATTCGCCATATGGCATGGGGGAAAACAAGCAAAGCACGTAGACCTTGTTATCTTTACTCTTTGTAATGTTTACGATTTATTTTTGCTTGATGCAGTCCCGAAAAGTTGCCATGTGGCGTTCTGCACCTCTAGTAACTTAATAAACCCTGATCTGAAGTTTTATACTGCTAAATAAACAGACAGAGCTGTTCGTCAATTCCGAAACCTGTGCAATACGTCCATTACAATTAAACATTTGCTCTACATGAAACTGGTATTATTGTAAAGATAAAAAAAACTGATTTCATTAATTGCAATGGCCAAACTTTGTTGAACAAAACGCCAATAAAGTCATACTTGTCACGTACGGGACTCTTTAAAGCAGTTTTTCACGATGAGCGATCACATATCCACATAATGCGTGAGGTTATTAATGTACAAAACATTCAAAAGTCTTCTTTATTTCATGATGGGAAGGGCTGGGCTCATGCTTGTGCTTCAAGCTGTTTGTCACATTATATTTACGACACATTTTCTCATCAAAATGCTGCTGCTCCCACAAATATTACACAACATAATAGCTAGGCTACTTCATAAATCACCCAGTCTTTTGATGAAGACAGTTGCTATAAAAAAGTAAAAAAAAAAACTTTGCTATTGTCAGTAATTCTAATAATATTGTGACACTGACAACATATTGTCAACTCCAAATATCAATTTCATAGCACAAGACACGTTTTATGATCATTTTAAAACGTTAAATGTATGTAATACATACTTTTAATCCATTCAACTCAGGAACACTGAATTAACGTTTTCATCAAAAGAGGGTGATTTATGTAGGCATGTCATAACAATATGGGGGTCGGCGGAGCAGCATGCGTTTTGATGAGAAAATGACACCTCTGGCCATTGATTCCCTTGGGTCGTTTATCAGTCACAGATACTGTACGGACAATCTGACCCAATATGGCTCAGTTTTTCTATATATATTGCTCTGTCGAGCGACAAAAGTGATTCTACACAGGCTATACTGGGTTAGCCCCATCCATTTAGATTTTGGGGGAATGGACTGTTTTCCCCCACGCCGACTCCGCCCCCACGTCACGCCCCCAGCTATAGTCTCCTATTAAAAAAACACCCTTTTAAGCTATTTAAAAGAAAATACAAATATGGGTTAAGTATCGCTGAAAGACTGAGAGTATTTAGGTATATAGTCCAGTCCCACTTTGCACCTTCAGACCACAAACTCTCTAGACTAAGAGCCAACTAAAGCCAACGTCTCACAAAGCTCAAAAGACAATATGGCTCTGAGAATTGGGGTCAATAATAGCTGAGTGGATGAGATATGAAAATATTTAACTTCTTTGAAGATATTTACCTTCCTGCTGCTCTTGCTTCAAGCATGGAGGGATTCAGCCCAAGAATATTGGATTTAATTCGAGCCATTAATAGCATTACATCACATTAAATATCCTCCAGAGAGGCACATGGAATCCATTACATGTGGAAATGACTGTTTGAGTGCTCCAACCATACACTAATAACACCGTGTGTGCATCCTTTATATCCTTAATGAAGGAAACAATTATGAAAGCAGCATTTAAAAAATAGCCTAGACTGATCAATCATGCACAATAAGACCAAAAACATTTACTGTAGTTGCCTTTAAATGCAATACTGGTGTAGCTGCAATTCCCCATGAAGCAAAACACACCATGTCTGAAAGAATCCAGATCTTGGACCCAAAGAGATGGAGAATCATTGAAAATCACTGTTATGAATGCCTTGGATTAAACGTTTAGTACAAAATCGTATTAATAATACATATTAAATGCTACGAGGTGAGAGGGGTATAAATCATGGGAAATCAAACATAAGTGTCTAATATGCTAAACTACAACACAAAAAATATACTTTTAATACATCCATAAACGCCTGTATTGAACAAAGGATTATGTAGTTTAGAACAAGACATTTATCTGGAGCCGAAAAGCAAAAGCAAGATGTTGCATTAAGCTGCTTAATGTTTAAAAGAGTTCATAAAACAGCTGTTTTTTTGTCATAATGTCATTTCAGCTTCTTTTGCTGCTGTGCATTGAAGACTTAAATTACCTCTGATATGATTGGCTGACCTCTTTGACACTGAAACTGTTAAGGTCAGTCGAATGTGAACAGGGTGCTAGGGTGTTGCTATGCGGTTGCTAGGGTACTCTGGGTGGTTTGCTAAGGGTACACAGTAACATCAAAATGTTATTTCAAAAGGTCAAGGAAAAAGTATTTTAGTTTCTTGGTGAGATCCCTATAAGACGTTTAAAAGCAGAGCGACTCGCTCACCTTCACATATATACACACACCTACACAGATGCAGCGAGGAATGATGCAAGTTCAAGGAGTGAGCGCAAGTGGCCCTGGCTTGTTGAGTCTTTGATGCCCTCCCTGGCTAGTGGGAGTCTGAGGACATGACAGCCTTAAATTCAAGGATTAATTAATAAAAGATTCAGTAAATGAGGATTTAATCGCATGGAGATTGATCCACATAGATGTTACCTCCTTCCTGCTGCTCTGAGACTTCTGAGATGTCATTTGTAACTCAGCTTCCCTTCATCTAAACTTTTGTACACCCCAAAAAAGAGCCAAATACGAGTGAGTTTCTGAGTAGCTTGCTAGTGCCCAGCTTGTCTCAGATGTGGACAGAAGCTCTGATGCTACTTAAACGGCTCTTTGCTCTGAGGGAACATCATGCTCCATTACATCCAGATCCATTATTTTAAGCTAAGACTCTAGTTTTCCTTTCCCCTCACCCTTTTTTCTCTCGTTTGTGGAACTGGATGTACTGTAGTAGACATCAATGTGAGGCAGAGTGATGGGAAATGCCTGATACGATCAGGAGAGTAGAGAGAGGAACTGCTGGCTGTGCTGTACAGGAGATATCAAAGCGAGGAAGGGAATTAGAGACAAAGAGAGACAGAGAGTCAGAGGGTGACCAGAATAAATCCAACAGCAGATAACAGTGACAGGACAGGACTGAGATATTGGGAGCATTGCTATTTAAGAAATTGAAGAACAGTAAAAACAAAACAAACAAAGAAATCAAAATGAAACATATTTCATTGAATTAACACATACATATAGAAAAATGGTGCAATCCAATTAATTCTTTTAATTAGGTTACAAGTTAAATATAGGTTGGAATGCTGTTTTTGTACTTTCTTACTTTAAAGTCCAGTGTTATTTTAGTATTATTTACATAATATAATATTAAAGTATTTATTATTATTTTCAATTAGCTTTTACTTTTATATTTTCAGTTTTAATTTAATTTCAGTTAAAATTGTAATTTTATGTGCTTTTGTCATTTTTATATTTTTTATATTTCTATTTAGCTTTAATCTATATTTATTTTAATTTTAATTTTAGTAATTTTAGCACATCAAATTAAACTTATTTTAGTTACCATGGCAAATCTATATCTATCTAATATTTCTATTTTATTTCTATTTTATTTTATTATTTCAGTTAACAAAAACGGTTTAAATACAATCCCAAATCAGAAAAAGTTGGGACAGTATGGAAAACGCAAATAAATAAAAAAAGAAGCGATTTCTAAATTTACTTTGACTTGTATTTCATTGCAGACAATATGAACACAAAATATTTCATGTTTTGTCTGGTCAACTTCATGTCATTTGTAAATATGCATCCTTTCCTGTCATTCAGACCTGCAACACATTTAAAAAAAAGTTGGGATAGGAGCAATTTAGGGCTAGTAATGAGGTAAAATAGTTAAATAATGATGTGATTTGAAACGGGTGATGTCAACAGGTGATTGTAATTATGATTTGGTACAAAAGCAGTATCCAAGAAAGGTCTAATTCTTTAGGAGCAAAGATGGGCCGAGGATCGCCAGTTTGCCAACAAATACGTGAGAAAATTATTGAAAAGTTTAAAAACAATGTTCCTCAAAGAAAGATAGGAAGAGATTTGGATATTTCACATTTAACAGTGCATAATATAATTAAAAGATTCAAGGAATCTGGAGGAATTTCAGTGCGTAAAGGACAAGGGCGCAAGCCTAAGCTGAACAACCGTGATCTCTGATCCCTCAGGCGGCACTGCATCAAGAATCGTCATTCATCTATAAGCGATATCACCACATGGGCTCAGGACTACTTTGGCAAACCTTTGTCAAGTACCACAATACGTAGTTACATCCACAAATGCCAGTTAAAAAATCATTCAGACTGTTACCAGCAACAAGTCCAAAAGCCAGGGTCTGTCATGGTATGGGGTTGTGTCAGTGCCCTTGGCAAAGGTAACTTGCACTTCTGTGAAGGCACCATTAATGCTGAAAAGTACATAGAGATTTTGGAGCATAATATGCTGCCTTCAAGAAGACATCTTTTCCAGGGACGTCCATGCATATTTCAACAAGACAATGCAAAACCACATTCTGCACACATTACAAAGTCCTGGCTGCGGAGGAAGAGGGTACGGGTACTTGACTGGCCTACCTGCAGTCCCGACTTGTCTCCAATAGAGAATGTGTGGCGCATTTTGAAGCGCAAAATGCGACAACGAAGACCCCGTACTGTTGCCCACCTTAAGACTTGTTTGCAGGAAGAATGGGACAAAATTACACCTGAAACACTTCATCACTTGGTGTCTTCAGTCCCTAAACGTCTTTTAAGCATGGGCGTCGGAACCATTGTATGTGGGTGGGACAAGACCCACCCACTTTTTACGATCAATGATATTGGACCCACTCACTTTTATCGTCTCTAACATTCAGCACATGTCTGTTTACCTACCCCTAATGATCGATACACACTTATTATTAAACACATAATAGACGCTTTATTTCCACTTTTCTAATATTTTCTTAATTTGTATTGAAAATAAATGCCTTTCCGATTTGTTAGTGATGGGAAAACGGAGAAGATTGATTTCGGCGAAAGCAGGACTCGAACCGAGGGTCGATTTGTGTCAAAACTAGATGCCGTGCGTCTTACCCCTACACTACTTTCGCTCTCAATGATAAGGCGATTTCCGTAAATTTGTCTTTCCCACCTATACGTTTACCAAGTAAAGCGGTATATTTGTACTTAATGTAATTGGCATCTACTCCAGTAAAACATTTCTGAGGACCCACCCACTTTTTTTTTGCTTCCGACGCCCATGCTTTTAAGTGTTGTGAAAAGGAATGGCAACATTACAAAGTGGTAAATGCTTTACTGTCCCAACTTTTTTTTTAAATGTGTTGCAGGTCTGAATGACAGGAAAGGATGCATATTTACAAATGACATGAAGTTGACCAGACAAAACATGAAATATTTTGTGTTCATATTGTCTGCAATGAAATACAAGTCAAAGTAAATTTAGAAATCACTTTTTTTTTATTTGTGTTTTCCATACTGTCCCAACTTTTTCTGATTTGGGGTTGTAGTTTTAGTTAACAAATACAACCCTGTTAAAATCAACAAATTATTCTTTAGAAAAATGTAGTTTTTCTTTAGCCTGGATGCCAGCCGAACTTAGCCCCGCCCACAACATTTTTACTCGGGCAGTTCGGTCTGGACTTGATCCGTAGAGGAGTAATTATGTCCGAACAGAAACTGTTCGGACCAATGAAATTGTCAGGGCGGGCTTTAGACGATGATGGACAGATGATAAACAGTAACGTAATCATCCACGTCATCAAAGGCGCTTGGGTTGAATTTGTTCTAATCCTAGATGGAGAACTTGTTCGTATATGCATTCACCTTTACTATTTCTCTCAGAAATGATGATCGTGTTGGTAAGTACTCTGTGTATCCTTAAATTCTTTTTTACAACACCGGCAACGATCGTTTACACTCATCTTTTTCTTCTAACGTTAGACTACTTATTCCAGCGTGCGTGCAGACAGGGTTGCCAAGTTTTTACAACAAAACCCGCCAAATTGCTAACGTTCCTCAAAACTAGCAAAAAACAAGCCCAATAGCTTTCCGGGTGGGGTTCTCAGGGAAAAAAAGGCATTTGAGGGGTAAAATATGTGTTATTTTGGCAGGGCTGGCAGCTAAAAATCGCATTCCTGGGTCTGTATATCACATAATTGTGGTCTTCAACCCGCGGACATGGCAACAAAGTGCAGTTGAGTTCTGTTGACATTTGATAACTAACGTTATGCGTCGCTCCGTTGCTCTGATTGGTTGTAGGTCTATCCAATTAAGGTCTTTCCTGGTTCGGTTGAAACACGCCCCATAATCACAGCCCAACGGAGCAGTATCAGACTCAAATTCTGACTAGAATTGAGTATGACGACGTCAGGCTAGTTTTTCTTGGTAATCTTTAATCAAAATTGAACAACCTTCCAGTTTAGGGATGCACCTATGAAAATTTTGTCCGATACCGATAACCGATATATTGCCCCGATAAATCTTAAAGGGGTCATATAATGGTACATGCACTTTTTCCAAATTTTTGTATAATTTTTGAGAGCCTGATCACAAAAACAAAAGTCTCACCATTAAAAGCACAAATGTCCAAGCACACAATTATAATGTTCTTATAATTTTATGTAGCCTATATGAAAATAATACATTATTTATCAGCTTTAATATATCGATAACGATAACATTAAAAATGAACATTTAATCGTCCGATACCGATATGGTGCCTATATATCGTGCATCCCTAGTTCAACCTTCCAGGCCGCCCAGACTATTGAATAATGTTAACCAATAGCCAGTTGTTTTAACCAATAGCCAATAAGCTGTTGTGGCCTAATGGAGAGTCTGACTGGCAACCCAAAGGTTGAGGGTTCGATTCTCAATACCGGCAGGAAATGACTGAGGTGACCTTGAGCAAGGCCTAATCGCTCCCCGGGCGCCGCAGTGAATGGCTGCCCACTGCTCCAGGTGTGTGCGTCCACGGTTCGCATGTGTATGTGTTTACTACTCACTGCTCCTAATGTGTGTGCACTAACTTGGATGGGTTAAATGCAGAGGACAAATTCCAAGTATGGGTTACCATACTTGGCCTCCACATGTCACTTTCACTTTTTTCACTTTCAATAGCATTTGTTTTGGTTCTAAACATGTTCATGTAAACTCTAATTTCACTCCAAATAACATTGAAACTACAACTACAACTTAAAAAAATGACTTATTACTATACGAACCGACTGTCTTGCAAACATGTTCATTAATTTGCCCATATGCTGGTCTTTTTTCCTCAAACCAAATGACAATTTTGTCTTGATCCCCTACGGCCTTCAAACCCCAATCAAATCTGCTCGCTGGCCATAAGGCTCTCTTTCTCTCTGTTTAATTAAAACTGTGACAGGAACCAGTGACAGAAGAGGGAGGGTGCAATTTATAAAAGTGACATCTTTCTGTATGCGGCTGAAGGTTGACGCGCTTAGCACTTAGCATAATTAAAACCGCGAACAGGTAGGAGAGCATGGGTGGTGAGGACACACCAACTGCTGGGGTTATAGATTGAGACCTCATTCTTTCAGAGAGGCAGGACGTGGACGAGAACATGCTTCACAAAAGGCCACAAGATAAAGAGCAAAACGCAGCTTGATGCTATAAAAACAAAACTATGCTCCAAAAACTAGTGAGCTTCCACATGGTTTAATGTTAGCATGATGCTAAGCAAACGCTGAAAAAATACTAGGTTTTTACAAAAACAATAAAGGTTTTGGAACAGTTATGTAACGTAAATACATTCTTTGCCTCTGAAATTAGTTTCCTTTTCTGCTTATGATGTCTAAACTCAACTTGCAACTGTTTTTTTTCCAATAATCTGATGTTAGCATGATGCTAAGCTAACCCTGCAAAAATACTAGGTTTTTATAAAGACAACAGGTTTGTTAACAGTTATGTAATGTAGGCTAATTACATTCTTTGCCTATGAAAGGAGTTTCAATTTCTGTTTATGAAGCCAATTGACTTGCACTGAATTTTCTATTGTTTGATGTTAGTAGGCTACCTAAAGGTGCAAAAATTCTAGGTTATTACAAAAACAATAGGTTTTGGAACAGATATATAACGTAACTACATTCTTTGCCTCTGAAATTAGTTTCCTTTTCTGTTTATGTCTAAACTCAACTTGCAACTGTTTTTTCAATAGTCTGATGTTAGCATTATGCTAAGCTAACGCTGCAAAAATATTACGTTTTTATTAAGACAATAGGTTTTTCTTAACAGTTATGCAATGTAGGCTAATTACATTCTTTGCCTATGAAATGAGTTTCCATTTCTGTTTAAGAAGCCAATTGACTTACACCTACTTTTCAATTGTTTGATGTTAATAGGCTACCTACTAGGTTTTTATTAAAAAATAATAATCGGTTTGAACATTTATGTAATGTTGGCTAAATACATTCTTTTGCCTTTGAAATTAGTTTTCTTTTCTGCTTATGTAACCAAAACCCAACGTTCAAATATTTTTTTTAAATTAACAGTTGCTAACGCTGACAAAAATAATGTTTCCATAAAAAAAGGTTTTATAACCGTATGTAATGTAATATTTGTCTCCGAAACGAGTTTCCTTTTCTGCTTATGTAACCAAAACTCAACTTACAAAAGATTTTTACATTAGCAGTTACTAATGCTAAGCTAATACTGACAAAAATAATGTTTCTATAAAACATTCTAAAATGTAATTACCTCTTTGTCTCTGAAATGAGTTTCCTTTTCTGCTTATAGTCAAAACTCGACTTACAACTGATCTAACATCTAACATAGAAGTTTGTTTATATAATAAATGTGTGTGTGTGTATATATATCATTTATTTATGTGGGTCTGTGTCTATTTATGTATGCATATATATATATATATATCTTTTACATCTTTTCCAAAGATGGTTTCTGTAATTTTAGGCTGTTTCTATCACGCTGATGTTAGTTCAAGTGTTCGTTCTTTAAATAAGTTTTAGTTCGTTATTTTAAGCTATAAAAATGGGGGTATGACGTTATGATTGACAGCTGCAGTTATGAGATTGTGATTGACTGAGAGGCACTAATGGAAATTTTTCGGGAACTTCAGGAGGAGATTGGAACTTTAACTTTAATCTTTACATTTCCATAACTGTTTATTTCACAAAAAGTTGTTGATTAGGTGGGAGTGTGGGCGGGACCTTGATATCACGGCTCAACTTCGTGCTCACTACTGCGCAGACTCGGGCTCCAATATTTGAACACTGGCGGCTTCACTTATGTCAACAGAAGAGAGTGAAGGCACGTCTTCCATCTTTTTTTACAATGTATGGTTGCTACTCTAATCGGGGTTAAAAACATTGAATACACATATTGGATAAAATCATACATTTTCTTTTTGGAGTTTCAACAGAACTTATTACAATGCAATCCACAAAGGATACAAGCTTTGCTACCATAGTATTTTGCAGTGGCGGCTGGTGATAATAAATAGGTTTTTTTTTCGGCGCGGGGGGATAGTATCAAGATGCATGTTGACTAAATTCAAGCATTAAAGAGAAAACATCTCAGTAGTGTCATGACGTTTGCATTGTCCAGTCAGATATTTGAGGTCTCTTACCCCTGTTGTTGTCCACAAAACTTCAGTACCGACACTTTGAAATAAAAGACAGGGAAAGCAATAAAGGGCATTGCTAACAACACATCCAGCCAGCCACCTACGTTTTTCATAACAAGCACGTGAAGCTCCGAGTGCAGCTGCGTCCTGTCACTGGCTTTTACTAACAGCCGGCACGTCATATGAGTAAACTATTTTATTTTTATTTCACTTTTATATAATTTTTGTATACCTGTACATAACTGGAATTTTGATGGGGGCGGCGCCCCAGCGCCCTCTATTGACCAGCCACCACTGGTATTTTGACTACTTTAGTATTTTGGAACAGCCTTCATGGGAGCGTGTCGATGCCCTAAACTGCTCACAAAAAAAAAATACATCACATTATAGAAGTTAAATGAATGTGAATGCCATTTGATGTTGCCTTTAAGAACCAAACCACAGACATTAAAATCAACGATATGCCAACGATTGAACTGCTCTCTTTCTTGATTCAGGTCCCAGTGTCTTTTTCAGACAGTTTAAATAGGCTCCTGATGTGAAAAGCTGATGAACGTAATAATGGCAAATAATGATGCCTATTGACAATTTCAGACAAGCAATTAATCAAGAAAACATTGTGCAACTGTATTGCTGGGTAAGACTGATTTTGCTTTTCAAGGATGACATATCTGCAGTCGGCAACTTGCTTTAATCATCTATAAGACACAGTTTCTTAGTATTGATTTTGAGGGGGTGGCAGGAGGCAGATGTGGTGCAAACAAGCGAGACATTGAATAACTATCAAATAGAGCTGGACTGATAGAAGCGGAAACTAAAGAGGAGGAAGACTGCTTTTCTGGGCCAGTCTCTTCCTCTCAGGAGAGAGCATCTGTTGCGGTATCAAAGGTTGAGAACCCTACTATCATTGGCTTTTTCATGCTGATTTTAACAGATGGGATTACCATTTAATTATGGCTTCTTCTGTCTTCTATCTCGACGGGGTGTTTTTAAGCTAAAATTCTGTCGATGCACTGCAAATTCCCAACAGTTTCAGAGTTTCAATTTGGAAACAGTTTGAAGGCGGCATTAAGCCAAAGGTTATGTGCAGTAAAGGCTATTTGAGCCTTGAAGTTCAACAGCCTTTGTGGCATAAAAAAGTACTCATCCCTCATTTTCTTAAAAAAAAAAAAGACTGATAAGTTGCATAAGTTACTGTGAGGAACTTATGCAAGTTAACAGGGCCTATTTTTGAAATAATAAAAAGCAGAAATGTGAATTTTATAAAAATGTATATTCATAAATGTTTTATTAATTTTATTTGAGCTGTAAAGCTGTTTAAATATTTTTTCTTCTTTTTTCTTTATATATATATATATATATATATATATATATATATATATATATATATATATATATATATATATATATATATATATATATATATATATATATATATATATACATATTTCTTATTTATTTAGACAAAATAGTATACAATTTGAATATCATCAATTAGTTGGTTTTCAACAATAATATTTCATTTTTAATTTATTTAAACAAAGAAAGTTCATTTTAATATCATCCATTAGTCGGGTTATCAACAATAATATTTCATTATTTAATTTATTTAAACAAAGAAAGTACATTTTAATATCATCCCTTAGTCGGGGTTATCAACAATATTTCATTTTTAATTTATTTTGACAAGAATGTACATTTTAATATCATCCATTGGTAGGGTTATCAACAATAACATTTTATCTTTGATTTATTTAGACAAAAATAGTATATCATTTTAATATCATCCATTAGCGACTATTTTAACGTATACACACAAGTGCCTCACTGTAACCTCAATTTTTGCTTTTTTAAAGAAAATGAAGTTCAAGTAGAAATTAATTTTGTGGTAATGAACATGAATGCAGTTGATTGAGCTTAACAACAACATTTATTTATAAAGCACATTTAAACACAATATGGATTGATCCAAAGTGCTGTACAAAGTACAAAGCAGATCTACACAAATGACAGGTTTCCAAACGCTAAAGAATAAAAATACGATTTAAGAGTAGATTTAAAAATGTCCAATGGAGGAGCAGACCTCACATGATAGGGGAGACCATTCCAAAGCTTAGGCCCAGGCACAGAAAAGGCCCAATCACCCTTAAATGTATAGCGACACAGAGGGACAGTTAAGAGCAAGTGAGTAGAAGATCTAGTGTCCTAGCGGGACAGCATGGCACAAGAAGATCACTTATATACCTTGGTGCATGGCCAGATGGCGCGTTATATACAAACATAAAGATTTTAAAAATCAACTCTAAATTTAATGGGAAGCCAGTGAAGAGATGCTAAAAGTCTTGCAGCCGCATTTTGAACTTGCAATCGTGATAACGAAGGGAGAGGGAGACCAGAATAAAGAGAGTTGCAATAATCTAATCATGATGTTACAAGAGCATGAATCACAACTTTTAAATCTTTGCTTGAAAGGAGATGCTTCAATTTTGCAATAGATCTCAAATGGAAAAAGCATCCTCTAATAACAGCACTAATTTGTTTATCAAAGTCACTCCAAGATTTTTGATCTGTTTGTGTACATTTGTTGAAAGAGGACCTAATTGGGCTTCCAGAGCAACCTAGAATTAAAACCTCTGTTTTATCCTCATTTAGCAGCAAAAAATTATTTGCCATCCACCTCTTGATATCATTTACACATTTAAATAACACATCAGATGAACCAGTGGTGTCCAGCCTTACTGGTAGTTAAAACTGGGAATCGTCTGCATAACAGTGATATGAAATGTTGTATTTCTGAAAAATGGAGCTAAGGGAAGCATATAAAGGGAAAACAATAAAGGTCCCAAAATGGATCCCTGAGGCACACATCACACAAAACAGGTGCAGATGATGAGGAAAAGTTCCCTAAATGTACAGAAAAAGTCACATTTGTGAGGTTAGAAGCAAACCACTGTAATACAGTGCCTTTTACACTTAACATACATTCTGGTCATTCAAGAAGAATGGTATGGTCAATGGTAAATGCCACATTAAGGTCCAACAAAACCAGCACTACACAAGAGCCTGAATCCAGAGCAAGCAAGAGCTTAACTTGTACTGAACCCTGAACATTTCTTTAAATGTCTCTAAGAAGAACAAAGCAACAGTAGCTTGAAGACCCCATGACATTTATATTTGACCAACAGATTCCAAGACAGCAGGAAAAATTGATTTAAAATTGAGTTAAAACTCCTGCCCTCATACATAATCAGAAACCATACGACACACGTCACCCCCCAACAGAGACGTCTCCGCAGCCTTCTCTCCCTACAGCAGTATTCCTCTTGCCTCCCGCTGTCCAGCCCTGATGAGCTCTCAGTGGTGGGGCCAAATAAGATGGCATACTGAGCTCTGAGAAGGCAAGTGTGCTTAAATGTAACACTGCATGTGCTGGAGTGACAAGAGATAATAGTTTCCAGTGACGATTTCTGTTCCTGTCACACAACGCTGCCGTCTGGATAACATTCATCACTATTTGCAGCATGCAGACAATAGACTGGATGATGTACAATGCATGCTTTAATAGAGTTATAATAATCCTCTACTGCCTTTGCGGTAGCATATTATTACTGAGCATATTACCGCACAAAAGACTACTGAGACACAAGAAAATCAGAGATTTACATATTGGTTTACAGCCAAGATTTTTAAATGTATATTTATATGTATATGTGTATTATATGTATATAGCAAATCTCAACAGCTACCTTTATACTGTACATTAATGTTGTGATGCCTAAATTCACATTTAAAATGTCTTTATAAACGTGTATTATTGTCCATTTGTCGAGTTATCAGCCATAATATTTTATTTCTTATTCATTTAGACAAATAGAATATTTTATCAGCCATAACATTTCATTTTTAATTTATTCAGACAAAATAGTACAACATTTTAATATTGTCCATTAGTCGGGTTATTGGCCATAACATTTTAATTTAAAAGTATTTAGACAAAATAGTAAAACATTTTAATATCAATTAGTCGGGTTCTCAACCATAACATTTAATTTTTTTTTATTTACACAAAACAGTATCAAATTTGAATATCATCCATTAGTCGGCTTATTGGCCATAACATTTCATTTTTTATTTATTTAGACAGAGTTTTTGCATTTTAATACTGTCCATTTAGTTGGGTTATCAGCTATAACATTAACGTTAATTAGACAAAATTGTACTGACTTTTAATATCATCTATTTGTCGGGTTATGAACTATAACATTTCTTTTTTAATGTATTAAGACAAAATACTAGAACATTTTAATATATTCCATTAGTTAGGTTATTGGCCATAACATTTTATGTTGTAATTTGTTTAGACAAAAAAAGTATAGAATTTTAAAATCATCCATTTGTCTGGTTATCGGCTATAACGTTTTTATTTTTATCTGGACAAAATAGAATTATAGTGCTTAACGGCATTGGCCAGAATTTTAATATCGGTTCATGCTTCATTTAAACACTTTTAAAGCTTAAAAAGGATAATCAAAGTGTTACATGTCCCGTTTCCATTATTATAAGAAGTTACTGAATCGTTTTACCACAATATCAACAAAATATGACTAAATATGACTCAATTCTCTATGGGATTTTGCTTGTCATAAATCATAAGTCTTATCACTTAGAAAAGTAACAGCAAACTTCTTCTCAACAAGTCTCATGATTTGAGGCATCATTCACAGAGCACATACATAAACCCAAGTATGAGCAACAGTAACAGACATAAGATCCAATTTAAAAACTGAACGAGGTCTCAAGGAAAAAGTTTTTTTCCAACAAAGCTTTATGAGCAATATCCTGATGGTCTAAAATAAATCATCATTTCTTTTCACACACTGAGCTGAGAGAAAGTAAATTGACCTTTTCAATAAAACGCACCACTGCTAACATATAAAGGTCTACTAACTTTAATGTTTATGTCATTTTATGAGAAACCTCCCGCAAACAACTGTATGCAGAGTCTGGAAATGCCTTCATGCTAATACTTATTAATCCATTTTACGGCGAACCACTTACACTCCGGCATTAAGCTTCAGAGGCTTCGCAGCATGCGTCCTGCTCAATAGCTGTGGTTTATGACGCCACTTCATATCGATTTCTGAGGTGAAACTGGAGATTTAATTACAAAAAAATACATTAAGTGTCTTTTCCAATAACCTCCAATGCGTGCTGGCCGTCAGAACTGCTGCCTTCCGTGGCCTTGTGGCGTTAACTATTATTGAGCTTATTACATCAATGTTTCCAGTCCGTTCTGTCCACTTCAGAAACACGCTGTGACTGGTTTACAGTTGGAAAGTTTCTAATCAGCGCCGTTCCAGAACTGACCTCCACAAGATGTGCGGAGTCAGGAGCACAAGAGCCATCTTTCTTCCTCTGAGCTATTAGTCAAAGTCACGTTAGCCCATATTTCACCTTGGCCTCCACCAGCTGGCCTGAACAGCAGCCTTCTTTGGAAAAAGGAACGGATGAACGAGCGCAAATCAATTAGTTAATTAGCGAGGGAGGTCGGGATGGATGTATTTGAAACTGTAATTGTGTTGAACGTCAGGTGTGGTTGGGAATAACGCCAGCTAAAGGGGAAAACCGCCACGGAAAAGTGGCAATGTAGCAGCAGAGTGAACAAATCTTCTCAAGTGTTTACTTGATGAAATGATACTTGACATTTTTACAATACTTTCACTTAAAGAGTAACTAAACCCTAAACCAACCTTTTTTTAGTTAATGATCTGCAAAACTGGGGCTTTATTAATGCTGTTCATTGATTCGAGTAAATGTTTTGACATTTTGGTATAAAGTGTTTTAATTCCAGAAAATATGGTGTAAAACCGCCAAAGTGATGCCCTCTTACACCGTGTCCTATACTACACGTGACTAGGGATCGACCGATATGGATTTTTTAGTGCCGATACCAATTTTTTTTCATCAGCCTTAGCCGATGACCGATACGGGCTGCCGATTTTCTTGAGCCGATATTTGGAGCCGATACTGCCTTTGCTCATAAAAAAAAATCAAAAATCATCAAAAATCATAAAAAAATTACACAATGATCATGATGATAACAATTTAAAAATTAAAAAAGGAACATTTATTGAACTGAAAAAAAAACAATATTTAACAAATAGTAAAAACAGGTGAGGTAGAACAAGAAAAAAGGATTTCAGTGGTGAAACTAAATTCTGAAAATAAATATTTAAGCATAAGTAAAATAATTACACTATTGCACACAGTATCAACAAGCAAGCATCATAATAAAGTGCACACTGACTGTACTATACTTAAAACTTGTATACTCTTAAAACTATTTACAACCTAGTCATTTAATGCTTAGGTGCACTTAACTTAATCTCTTGAAAAAAATATCGGTGAACGCAGCAGCCTTGTATCGGCCGATGCATATAAAAATCACAAATATCGGCCCGATATATCGGTCTAACACTACACGCGACGCGATAAGATTCCAGCGACAGGCAACTTGTCTGTCCACACCAGAGGCGATGCGACTACGAGATGCAACAAATCAATCAAAAACCACAGCCAATCAGAACAGGGTGTGGGCGGGCTCTCGCGGCAAGTGCACAGCACCAGAGATTAATCCTGACGGCACTCGTAGTAGCCTACATAATCAAATTCACAAATATCACGGCATTTAAACATTACTAAAAATACACACTGAGTCACTAAGACAATCTTTGTCATAGAATATGCTTGTTTGTTCACAGTTTGAACGTTCTTGTTTCCATTTGTTTAATTTCGAGATCTGAGGTAGATTATCCATTGTTGCTTTTAGTAAGACAGAGCAGGGAGCACTAAATGATATTCAAAGTCACATGACACGCTTTTAATATTAAATAAAGCAAATAAACATTACCTGGGATTATTTTTTGTGTCGTTGTACCAGCCGCGACGTCGCAGAAATAGAAACCATTTCTAAAATAGATTCATCGCGTGTCGCCATCGCGGCTGGTTAGGACAAAAACTCAAATTAACATGGAAAAGATACCTTTTATCGCATGTCGCGGCGTCTAACATATGACAGAACATCTAAACTATGCAATAAAATAAAATACAAATATAAAACAGTGTGTATTGAGTGTGCAAACATAAAACCAAACTTACCGCACACTATACTATTCCACTATTATATACATCAAACCAAGGCAAGGAGCAATTCAGCACTTATCAAATGTTTTAACAAGTTAAAGTATTAATGCAGCAGAGATGCCTGAGCATTAGCTTTTCACTCCAAAAACAAGAACCTCAGGCGGTATGCAACTTTAATTTAATCTAAAACGTAATGAAGAGACTTTCTGTCCACAAAGATAATGCACTAATTAAATTCAACGCATGCAAAGTAATAACCATTTGAGATAATTCCATTGCCGAGGAAGACGTTTGGAGTCCCGGCAGATGAAAAATGGCAATAAATAAATTACCCACCATTAAATATGTTTCGCATATTGACTAGAAATTAGGAAGTGAGCAGCGATCAAGACACATACTGCAGTACAGGCGTAAATGTTCTTGCCATCCCTCAACAGGTTACCCTAGCAACAAGCTGAGAGTTGATTCAGATGAATGTGGAGAGGGAAACAGTACAGACACACTTGTGCTTGAAAACACTAATGATACACATACATACATACACAGTACACACAATTATTTGTCACACTGTGGTGTAGCTGTAAAGAGTGCAGACGATGGAGTAGCAAACTAAATAGTCTTTAATAGAAAATCCCAAACAAGGCAACAAGCAGGCATTAACTTGGAAACACGGCATAGCACAACCACTTCAAGACAATACAGGACAAAGAACTAAGGAGAACTCAGGGCTTTATATACAAACTGGGAAATTGAGGTTGAAGCTAGATAACAACCATAGAAACAAACTAGTGGTGAAAAATGTCTGTGACACAGAAAGCCTCTTCAGACAGTGCTTGAATGGACAAAAACACACAAAATGGCCGTTTTGTTGAGTATCCTCGCAAGCTCAGTCTTAAGATAAATGGAGTCTTAAATGAACGCAGATTTGTGAGAAAATGTAATGCGTGTCAGATCCGCATCATTTGCATCAGATCTTAAAGTGACAGCAGCCTAATAAACCCGATGTTGCTCATTAAAGATGCAGTGTGTTGTATTTATGAAGATCTATTGACAGAAATGCAATATAATATACATAATTATGTTTTCGGTGGTGTATAAAGACCTTATATAATGAACCGTTATGTTTTTATTACCTCAGAATGAGCCATTTCTATCTACATACATCGCGGGTCCCCTTACGGTGAAGTCGCCATTTTGCGCCGCCATGTTTCTACAGTAGCTCTAAATGGACAAACTTCTCTACAGAGCGTAGCTACTCCCAGCTGTCTCAGACAATGACATCTTTATATATATATATATATATATATATTAGAGCTGCAACTAACGATTATTTTTTCTGTCGACTAATCTAACGATTATTTTTTCGATTAGTCGACTAATCTAACGATTGTTTTTCCAGATTAATCTTATTATTCTTTTTTACTGATTATTGTATTTCAAAGAGGGTAGTGAATTTATATATTATTTTAACATGAAATCAATGAATGATGACAATATTAATTGTATTTCAGGAAGGGTAGTGTACATAGTATGCCATTTTATAATGAAATATATGAACACAAGAAGCTTTTTAAACATAATATATAATGATACTATTCATCATAAAATGTATACAGAGTAGGCCTAATTAGGAAAAGTTGTTTACTATAGTAGTTGAGTATGATTTACTTATTGATTTGTGTCAATAGTAAACGAAAATGCACTTGTATTTATCTGCAAAAGGTTCACATACAGGAGCTTTCAGCATAGTGTTAATGTATAACTAGTCGTCTATTTTGAAGATACATGTGCATAAACAACGACTAAAGCTGCCAGAAGTTTTTGCCCAAACTTCAAAGACACATTTAAATGATTAAAGCTAGAGGCATATCTTAACTTTAATGTTACTTTAATCATGTAAACTACCTATATACAGCAAGTTATTATGCATATGTGTTTGGGACAGAGGGGAACCGGGTCGCATTAACAGGAGATATGCAGCCCATAATAAATAAAAGCACGAGACGTACTGGGGTCGGAGAAGAACCCCGGAAAATGTGACCGTCTGTTGCAATACACGCGCCACGGTTCAGCTGCGCGAGAGAACACTGGCAGCAGGGTTGCCAGGTTTACACAACAAAACCCACCCAGTCGTTACTCAAAACTAGCCCAAAACAAGCCCAATCGCGTTTCGGGGAGGTTCTCTGGTAAACATCGCGTTCGGGGGGTTAAATATGTGTGTTTTTTTGCTTCAACCCGCGGACATGAGACACAGCCCGCGGCAACAGTGTAGAAGTTGCCTAATTCGGCGGAAAAAAGCGGACTTGGCAGTGTGAAAGCTCCCGCTCTCCACGCGCACAGCTTCTGCTCTGCCACCGCGTGCAGTGATAAACCGGCGTTACAGAGCGAACAAAGCACAGTTTTACTCGGCTTCTGTTTAAAGTACTCCCACACTTTTGAATGTCGCGGTCTGGCTTTATATGATAAATGATCATTTTCACTATGCCCGGGACGCGTCGTTGCAGCCCTAATATATATATATATATATATATTAGGGCTGTCAAAAGATTAATCGCGATTAATCTCATCCAAAATAAAAGTTTGTGTTTACATAATATATGTGTGTGTACTCTGTTAATTATTATTTATATATAAATACACACACAAGCATGTATATATTTAAGAAAAAAATATTATTTTTATATATAAAACATTTATATTTATATATATTATAGATTATATAAATGTATATGCAGTATATACATGCAAATATTTCTTAAATATATACATGAATGTGTGTGTATTTATATATAAATAATAATTAACAGAGTACACACACATATATTATGTAAACACAAACTTTTATTTTGGATGAGATTAATCGCGATTAATCTTTTGACAGCCCTAATATATATACAATAATTATACACAGTACACACACATATATTATGCAAGCAAGAACTTTTAATTTGGATGCGATTAATCGTGATTCATCGATTTGACAGCACTAATATATACAGTCAAGCCAAAAATGATTCAGACACCAGATATATTTTTTTACTAGTGGGTGCAGGACACTATAGTTCATTTATGTAAGTGAGGATAGCAAAATAAAGTAAACTGTGACATATTATACCCCAAAATTCTTCATACAGTGGACTACCAGTACAATTGATAGCAATTTGGGACCAAAAGTATTCAGACACTTTGACCTGAACATGTTTTGCTTCAGTGTTTTTTCTTGAATTGCTAATACGACCTTTTACACCACAGACTGAACTAAATGAAGCATTGCTTGGTAATTCGTTTACAAAAATTGGTATTATCTAATTGTGTACTTTAAATTGAACAGCCGATTGGTTGATTGTAATTCATTACATACCTTTCTTATCTTACATTTTCAAGATGAATTTGTTCCGACACAGTTCAACTCTGAGTTCTTGTCATATTTTATTATCATTTTCTAAACTATAGCGAATAAACTGTGATAATGTGAGAAAATGTTGAAGGTTTCTGAATACATTTTGGTTTGACTGTATATATATAAAAAACTATTATAATACAATATAATAATGTAGTGTTTTTGGAGATACAAGGTTTCTCCCCAACAGCGAACGATATAAAATCTTGATGCGCACCATCATCTCTGCTAAAATACATGATCTCTCATTTAGCTTTCCAAATTTTGACTGCCCTCTCAGGCCTGTGCTAAATTTGGAAGTGGGTTAACTCTACCTGAGGGGGGGGGGCATTGTAACCGCTTCAGGCATCCAAATTAGGATTTCAAGTTGGCTTAAACGTTCAGCGCCACTTGTGGATTTGATTGCGGTCATGATTGCATAATGGAGCAGGTGGATTCTGATTCCCTCATCCACTGCGGGTTCATTTGTTTCCATGGGGATCACCACTGCAAACAACACCATGAGCGCGATGAGCCGCTGACACGACGTGTCTTTAGTATGGAGCCTCATGAGGCAAAGTGTGAATCACTGGCGCCAAGAAAACGACACCTGTCACATTAGCCATAAGCACAGACCACCTATAGGCATAATGAAACCCAGAGGCCCACAGGTTTGTGTCAGCTAATAATGATTTATAAATATCTAGGGTGTAGATGGGAGGAAAGCATTCTGCATTTTCAAGATGGCTTGAGTGTTGTATAGTTCATCTCTCTCTCTCTCTCTCTCTCTCTTACACAAGGTCTTTTCAGTCATGGAAGGATTGAAAAAAAAGGCTTTAAGCTATATTTGAGTGCGGAGAAAAATGTCTTTGGAAGTAAAAGAAACATCAATCTTTATCCGAGTCTCTGGGTAGAGGGAGTGTTTTTTTCTGAGATAGCTGTGAGGTAATGACAGAAGAAGAGGGTGCAAGCTCACACAGATAGAAAGTCTGTTAATGCACAAGAAAGACTCAATAACAATCATGACTCGATGGCTGTACCTCTGAGATTAAAACCTTTTTTTTTCTCAGATGCTATATGTCTGATGAAGGTCACATGACCAAAATGTCACAGTTTCATTAATCACAAGCTACACCAGTGCGCAGGTTTTTTTCTTCAGGGCTTAACAAGGCCAATAGTTCAGATTTTTGCTCAGCCTGCCAAATTTTTCACTGTCCAAAAAGTTACAAAAAAATAATTTGAATTATTATTATTTTCACTATTTATATGCATTAGAAAAATAAATGAATAGAATTTAATTCATTATTGTATCAAACTGTATTATATTGTTCTAGCTTTTTTGTGTTTTTTTATTTATTTATGTAGACAAAATAGTATACACTTTTAATATTGGGTGTATTTTTTAATCAATACAATAAATATAATTAATATAATATAATTAGTATAATATCATATAATACATGTAAAATATTTGAATTCAGTCATATTACATTTTTCTTAATTTTTACATGTTTTATTTGATATTAAGTTTGAGAAATAGACTCAAATGTAATTTATGCTATATATATTTACATACTATATTTATATACTGTACATACTCTAATGTGCAATAAGTACATTCATACGTTTTAATAAAGGTTTCTATATAAAAACAATAATAAAAGAAAGTGAATTTTTGAAGTGAAATATTTAAATAATTTACAATAATAATACAAATAATAATTTGAAATTATACTTAATTATAATTAATTATACTTCCCAATTAACTGTAATAATTCCATTCCCAATTTTGCTGTGAACGAGTGCAAACATTACAAAGCAGTACCGATTTGTTTTTTTCTTCCAAAATGTTAGCCAGTGGGATTACATTAGTGGCATATTTAAATTGGCATGATTCACAGCAAAAATGTGCAACAGGACTACACCACAAATAAATAAATAAAAACACATAAATGGTTATATTTGTAAGGCATCAAAACTGAATGTGAGTCAGAGCAGGTCTCACATTCTCTCACACTGGCCCTGGACCATCTGAACACCCTGTTCCTCTTTCTTTGCATAATTCTCATAGGCTTATGAAAATATGAATCGTCTCTAAACGTCCCAAATTTTCCAAATCAAAAGGTCTGAAAAGCACGGAAATGAATTTCGGAATTCATTAAATTCCCCACTATCTGTTGGCCTTAACCTCTATTGTGAATGTCTAAGACCAGACAATAATTCCCCTAAAGAATATCTTTCTTACTAGAAGCTTAGCATGTTGACACGTTGTCTTAATCTGCCATGGCCAGCTCCCCCGTCTCCCTCGCACTCATTACCATGACTCCTCTAAAGCGCTGACCTCCCAAGTGTGACAGGGAATTTAATACCAGCCGCCATTGGGGAAATGAATTGTAACACTCCTGATACTGATAATAAAGTGAACAGTGGGTGAGCACAGGACCGCAAATGCCTGGACCGGAGTGAATCAGTGTGACCTGACTGTAATGAGTGTTCTCTAACTGCTGAGGGACAGAAATATGTTGCTGCCATGGCGACGGCTGCACCGTGCATTGTGATGACACAGCTGTTTGTGTTCCGAAGAAAAAGTGACTCGTGCGATTCGAGAAATAGTTTCACGAATAGCGAAGACTTGGCAAGGATGAAAACCCAGGCATGTTTGTGTTGCTTTTTTTCACCTAAGCTTTGATATGCAAACTATCTATATAAAGAATTTTTCAATCTATATAAATTATTAAAAACAAATGTAAGAATAAATATGAAATAAAACAATCAAAATCACGAAAAAAAATGCCAGATAAAATTATTTTGTTCTTTTATTAATATTTATATTAGATTATATTATATTATTCGATAAAAAATAAATGCCCGGTATTAAATTCTATACTATTTTGTCTACATAAATAAACAAAATACTAAAAATAATATAATATATTAAAATTCAATGCTAATAGTCTACATAAATAACACTAAAATACAACAATATACAATATTATATATATGATATGATATAAACAATAAATATATTATTTTGTCTATGTAAATAAAAAAATAAAACACTAAAAACTACAATAATATAATTAATATAATACATAAAATAAAAAAGGTATGGCTGCTACTAAACTTCAATATTATTTTGTTTTCATAAATAAAATAATAAAACTCTAAAAATGAATATAATATAATATAATTAATATAACTGGCTGATATTAAAATTCTATATTATTTTGTCTACGTAAAAAAACTATAATAATGTAATTTAATATAAATCAAGCATACAGCGTTAGCTTATGAAAAGGATGGGGAATTTAGAACAGAACCATACCGCCAAATGTAAATCTTTGCAAAATATGCAATAAAAAGTTGACTAAATGTTTGTCTATGGTGTTTTTGGACCTGACTGAATTAATATACAATAATATAATATGATTCATATAATATATAATATAATTAATTTAAATATTTAATATATTATTCAAATTGATTACATGTAAAATATACGCTTCAAAGCAGATAAAAAAGTAAGAATAGTAAGCTAGTTTGATACACCTTGACATCTGTAAGACAAATTTCCCATCTGCTTCATCCAGATCTTCCAGCCTTATAATGTCCTGAATATGTCAAGGGACTAACATCTCCCACTGATGTGGGCAGAGCACAGTTCATGTAGGAGATGAGGGGAACGCACAATGCCAGTGGTAATTCATTTTATAGGACGGATCCTATTGGCGGTGAGTGCCAGGGAAGCCTCTTTGATGCTAGTCCAACAACTCGAGAAAGGGGGAAGAGATATCTGCTCCAATCACAGGCAAAATAACCAAGAGGCATGATGACAGACTACTAACAGTTTGCAACTATAGATATATTTACATGAGTGTGGCTAATGTAGTTTTCTGTTGAGATTAAAAATTATATAACAAATCACATTAAATAGGGCACTGCAGAAGTCTCTGTATTGTTAACTGCAGCTCTTATATGTAAAAACTGCTGCAGAGGTCGACTGTCTCCACAGCAGCACAAGATTTTAGATAATTATTCTGTAAATGTATAAGTTTACATATATATATACACATATATACAGTGAGGAAAATAAGTATTTGAACACCCTGCTATTTTGCAAGTTCTCCCACTTGCACACACAAATCATGGAGGGGTCTGAAATTGTCATCGTAGGTGCATGTCCACTGTGAGAGACATAATCTAAAAAAAAATCCAGAAATCACAATATATGATTTTTTAACTATTTATTTGTATGATACAGCTGCAAATAAGTATTTGAACACCTGTCTATCTAGAATTCTGACCCTCAAAGACCTGTTAGTCTGCCTTTAAAATGTCCACATCCACTCCATTTATTATCCTAAATTAGATGCACTTCTTTGAGGTCGTTAGCTGCATAAAGACACCTGTCCACCCCATACAATCAGTAAGAATCCAACTACTAACATGGCCAAGACCAAAGAGCTGTCCAAAGACACTAGAGACAAAATTGTACATCTCCACAAGGCTGGAAAGGGCTACGGGGAAATTGCCAAGCAGCTTGGTGAAAAAAGGTCCACTGTTGGAGCAATCATTAGAAAATGGAAAAGCTAAACATGACTGTCAATCTCCCTCAGACTGGGGCTCCATGCAAGATCTCACCTCGTGGGGTCTCAATGATCCTAAGAAAGGTGAGAAATCAGCCCAGAACTACACGAGAGGAGCTGGTCAATGACCCGAAAAGAGCTGGGACCACCGTTTCCAAGGTTACTGTTGGTAATACACTAAGACGTCATGGTTTGAAATCATGCATGGCACGGAAGGTTCCCCTGCTTAAACCAGCACATGTCCAGGCCCGTCTTAAGTTTGCCAATGACCATTTGGATGATCCAGAGGAGTCATGGGAGAAAGTCATGTGGTCAGATGAGACCAAAATATAACTTTTTGGTCATAATTCCACTAAACGTGTCTGGAGGAAGAAGAATTATGAGTACCATCCCAAGAACACCATCCCTACTGTGAAGCATGGGGGTGGTAGTATCATGCTTTGGGGGTGTTTTTCTGCACATGGGACAGGGCGACTGCACTGTATTAAGGAGAGGATGACCGGGGCCATGTATTGCGAGATTTTGGGGAACAACCTCCTTCCCTCAGTTAGACTATTGAAGATGGGTCGAGGCTGGGTCTTCCAACACGACAATGACCCGAAGCACACAGCCAGGATAACCAAGGAGTGGCTCTGTAAGAAGCATATCAAGGTTCTGGCGTGGCCTAGCCAGTCTCCAGACCTAAACCCAATAGAGAATCTTTGGAGGGAGCTCAAACTCTGTGTTTCTCAGCGACAGGCCAGAAACCTGACTGATCTAGAGAAGATCTGTGTGGAGGAGTGGGCCAAAATCCCTCCTGCAGTGCAAACCTGGTGAAAAACTACAGGAAACGTTTGACCTCTGTAATTGCAAACAAAGGCTACTGTACCAAATATTAACATTGATTTTCTCAGGTGTTCAAATACTTATTTGCAGCTGTATCATACAAATAAATAGTTAAAAAGATTATTTTAGATTATGTCTCTCACAATGGACATGCACCTACAATGACAATTTCAGACCCCTCCATGATTTCTAAGTGGGAGAACTTGCAAAATAGCAGGGTGTTCAAATACTTATTTTCCTTACTATATATATATATATATACTTAATATAATATAATAATAATAATACATTTAATAAAAAATAAATGGCTGCTATTAAAATTCTACATTATTTTGTCTACATAAAAAATGAAACGCTAAAAAATCATTTAATACATTTAATAAAAAATAAATGGCTGCTATTAAAATTCTATTATTTTATCTACATAAAAAAAAATAAAACACTAAAAACTACTATAATTTAATATAATTAATATGATATAATTAATAATATAATATAATATAAATGGCTGATATTAAAATTCTATATTATTTTGTCTACATAAATAAAAAATACAACACGAAAAATTATATAAAAATATAATAAATACTATTTTCTCCATAAAAATAAAACAGTAAAAACTACAACAGTAATAAAATAGAATATATACATGTTAAATATATATATATATTAAAATGATTACATGTACATTTATTTATAATATATTATATATTACATTTAATATAATGTAATATAATTCTGTATTATTTTCTCTATATAAATAAAACAGGAAAAACTACAACAGTAATAAAATAAAATATATACATGTTAAATATATATATTAAAATTATTACATGTACATTTATTTATAATATATTATATATTACATTTAATATAATGTAATATAATTCTGTATTATTTTCTCTATATAAATAAAACAGTAAAAACTACAAAATAAAAAAATATAATTTTTTTAATATTATATAATATGTTTTCAGTGTTTTGTTTTTATGTATACAAAATAGTATACAATTTTAATATGGGCCTTAATTGAATCAATATTATATAATATTATAATACAATATAACATACTAATAAAATAAAATAAAATCTTCAAAATACTACAAATGAATGTATAAATGTTATTATAACACCTAACCAGGTGTAATGCAATAAAGTGACAAGTGATAAAAGCTATTTCTTTCACACTGACAGAGAAAATCTCTGGAGGTTGAGTTGCTAGGCTGTTGGTTGCTAGTAGACATTCCTTAACTTCTTTCATATTCTCTCCATTAATATGATTAATACTGATAACAATAATAGACTGCATGCATTGTATATTCAACAAAGATAACTCCCAAATCTGATGCAAAACACAAATGGAATAACTCATCTTTTACAAGTGAACCCAAAGCTTTTACTGCTAAGGATGATGGACAGTTGACCTCAGATTTAATTGGTGAGGCTGTTAGGAGGAGAAAATGAGTTTCAGAGTTCCCTGGATGAATAACGGGCACTAGCCTCGAGCTTCTGCAAATGAAACATCTGTGAGCAATTCCTCCACTGATAATTTAATTTTCTGGCCAAAATGGGAAGCTTCATCTTGCAGTTCAGACTAAAAGAAGAAAAATTACAATAACGGTGATCAACTTTAAAAAAATGCATAAGATTTTGTTGCATAAGAAAGTAGTTTGGTGTTATTTAAAGGAATTTCTAACTGTTTAAATGTCCCTGAAAGGGCCATTTCTTATCGCTATCTGCTGTGACAGTCTCCATTTGAAGTCTGATTCACAAGCACAAATAGCCTCACAGATTATGGCACCGAAGCAATGAGGAGTTAAAGCATCGAAAAACCTGAGGGCAATAAATGATAACAATCTTTATGTGACAAAATCAAGCTTCTCTGGGCCGGGCAATACACACAGCACACGAAAGATATTAAACCTCATGCTGAGGACAATACTGCGGGCTTGTGAAGTGGCCATCCAGGACATAAAACAGGACAAAATGATGCTATCTATAAATGTAATATAGCTTATAGCTCAATGCCCCACATTTCTGCTACATTTCAGGAATAACAGGTAACATCTGGAAATTCATCTGGTAATATTCTTGATAGTCTTGTTTTAACTGGACAAAACTGACTTTTTTATTTTTTTTGCTGCATTTTTAAAAGTTGTTTCCGATTAGCATCATCGTCATCGTCAAAACGTTATTATGAAAATTTCATCTAAAATAGGTTACTATTATTATTATTTCACCATTAACACAATTAATAATATTAATGTAATAACAATAATAATACAACACTGGATTGTTACAGATTATTATAATTGTTATTATCAAAACAATAATTAATTAATACAAAAGGTATATACTTTTATTAAGGTTTAATTTGATACAATGGGTTTGTAATAATAATAATTTTAAAGCTTCACAGAGGTAGCATAAATATATTTACATTACATTACAAGGATTAAAGGCACAAAATATGTAAG